>NC_069502.1:894826782-895426782 GCF_027579735.1 Bombina bombina | reverse complement strand
GACTATGTTATTCCTGTAAATATATATGTATATGCTTATATACATACAGCTAGATTACGAGTTATGCACGCTATAGGGAAATTAACTAACACCACAAAAGTTGTGTTATTTAACCCCCTATAGCACAGCCAATACAAGTTTTTAAAAACCTGGCTTGTGCGTGCGACATGGTGCTTTTAAGTTCCATACCGCACCAAAAACAAGCGCTGTTTTGACGTGCTCGTGCACACTTTCCCCATAGATATCAATAGGGAGAGCGGGTCAGAATAAAGCCTAACACCTGTGATCGCGGAATGAAAAGCTCCGTAACGCAGCCCCATTGATGTCTATGGGGGAAAAAAATACTGTTTAAACCAAACACCCTAACATAAACCTAGAGTCTAAACACACCTAATCTGCTGCTCCCGACATCGCCGCCACCTACATAATGTTATTAACCCTTAATCTGCCGCCCCCGATATCGCCGCCACCTAAATAAAACTATTAACCTCTAATCTGCTGCTCCCAATATCACCGCCACTATACTAAAGTTATTAACCCCTATTCCCCTGCACCCCAACCACACTATAATAAATCTATTAACCCCTATTCTGCCGCTCCCCGACATCACCGCAACTAAATAAAGCTATTAACTCCTAAACCTCTGGCTTCCCACATCACTACCGCTAAATAAATCTATTAACCCCTAAACCGCCAGCCCCTCACAAAGCAAAAATCTAAATTAAACTAATAAACCCTACCCCTAAGCCTAACGTAACCCTAACCCTAACCCTAAACCTAACACCCCTAACTTTAACATAATTACAATATAGCTAAATTAAAGTTACAATTATTAACTAAATAATTCCTATTTAAAAATAAATACTTACCTGTGAAATAAAACCTAAGCTAGCTACAATATAACTAATAGTTATATTGTAGCTAGCTTAGGTTTTATTTTTATTTCACAGGTAAGTTTGTATTTATTTTAACTAGGTAGACCAGTTAGTAAATAGTTAACTATGGTTAGTTTTTTTAAGTTTAGGGTATGGGCAGCAAAAGAGCTAAATGCCTTTTTAAGGGCAATGCCCATCCAAATACCCTTTTCAGGGCAATGGGTAGTTTAGGATTTTTTTTAGAGTTAGGTTTTTTTTATTTTGGGCGTTGGTTGGGTGGTGGGTTTTACTGGGGGTCTTTGTATTTTTTTTACAGGTAAAAGAGCTGTTTAACTTCGGGCAATGCCCTACAAAAGGCCCTATTGGTAGTGTGTTGTAGGCTAGGTTTTTTATTTTATTTTGGGTAGGGCTATTAGATTAGGTGTAATTCCTAAATTATTTTTTGGAATTTAGTGTTTGTTATTTTTTGTAATTCAGTCTTTTTTATTTTTTGTAATTAGATAGTTTGTAATTTTTAGAGTAGTGTTAGGATTTTTTTTAATGTGTAGTTTAGTTTAATTTAATTGGCAGTTAGTTTAATTTTAGTTTAATAATTATATTAGTTCCATTGTTAGTTTAGACTTAGTTTTTTTAATTTGACAGGTAAATTTTAATTTAATTTAATTTAATTTAAGATAGGGAAATTGTAATTTTAATCTAAACTTAGGGGGGGCATTAGGTTTAGGGGTTACTAGTTTAATTTAGTTTATTGCGATGTGGGGGGCTTTCGGTTTAGGGGTTAATAGTTTATTTGAATATATTTTTATGTGGGGGCTTGCAGTTTAGGGGTTAATAGGTTTATTATAGTGGTGGTGGTGTAGGGCTTAATAATTTAAGTATAGTGGGGGCGGACAGCAGATTAGGGGTTAAAAATATTTAAATAGTGTTTGCGATGCAGGAGGGCAGCAGTTTAGGGGTACATAACTTTATAATAGTGGTGACAATGTCGGGGACAGGCGGAATAGGGGTTAATAATTATTTTCAGTGGTGGTGATGTCGGGAGAGGCAGATTATGGGTTAATAACTTTAATATAGTGTTTGCGATGTGGGAGGGCCTCGGGTTAGGGGTTAATAGGTAGTTTATGGGTGTTTAGTGCACTTTGTAGTAGTTTAGTTATGTGTTTTATGTAACAGATTTGTAGCGTAAAACTCAAAACTACTGCTTTTAGATGGCGGTACGGATTTTCTCATTTTAGGGTGTAACGCAAGCTTTTTACCCTCACCGCAAAACTTGTAATGGCAGCGCTATGGGAATCCCATGAAAAAACGTAATTTTTACGAGTGCGGGACTGACATTGCGTTACAGACTAAAAGGCTTGCGGTACATCTATACTGACAAGACTTGTAATGGCTGCAGTGCTGTTTTAACGCTGAAATTACCATATTTTCAGCATTAAAAGATGAACGCACAGACTTGTAATCTAGCTGATATATATTTATGTTTAATATGTGTATATACACATACATATATATGTATATATTCATATACATATTTAAAATTTTCTGCCATTGCTGTGTGACTTGCCTCCTTTCCTGCACTATCGGCTAGATTCCGAGTTTTACGGTAAGAGCTGCTCGGTGCTAACTTGCAAGTTATTGTCACCGCTCACCTCCCTATAGCGCTGCTATTACAGGTTTGCATAAACCCGGCGTTAGCAGGCAAGAAGTGAGCATTGAACAAAATTGAGCTCCATACCGCACTCCAATACCAGCACGCGGTGAGCTGGTTTTACGTGCTCGTGCATGATTTCCCCATAGACATCAATGGGGAGAGCTGACTAAAAAAAAGCCTAACACCTGCAATAAAGGAGCGTAAAGTTCCGTAACGCAGCCCCATTGATTCCTCTGGGGAAAGAAAAGTTATGTTTACACCTAACACCCTAACATAAACCCAGAGTCTAAAAACCCCTAATCTGCTGCCCCCGACATCGTCGACACCTACATTATACTTATTAACCCCTAATCTGCTGCCCCCGACATCGCAGATACCTACATTACACTTATTAACCACTAATCTGCCGCCCCTGACATTGCTGACACCTACATTACATTTATTAACCCCTAATCTGCGCCCCCCAACATCACCGCTACCTACATTACACTTATTAACCCCTAATCTGCTTCCTCTGACATCGCCACTACCTACCTACACTTATTAACCCCTAATCTGCCGCCCCTGACATTGCCGCCACCTACATTACAGTTATTAACCCCTAATCTGCTGCCCCCAATGTCGCCGCCACCTACCTTACAGTTATTAGCCCCTAATCTGCCGCCCCTAACATCACCCTCACCTACCTACATTTATTAACCCCTAATCTGCTGCCCCTAACGTCGCCGTCACTATAATAAAGTTATAAACCCCTAAACCTAACCCTAAGTATAACCCTATCACCCATTAACTTTAATATCATTAAAATAAATCTAACAAAAAATTCCTATAATTAACTAAATAATTCCAATTTAAAACTAAATACCTGTAAAATTAACCCTAAGATAGCTACAATATAACTAATAGTTACATTGTAGCTATCTTAGGTTTTATTTTTATTTCACAGGCAAGTTTGTATTTATTTTAACTAGGTAGACCAGTTACTAAATAGTTATTAACTATTTATTAACTACCTAGCTAAAATAAATACAAATTTACCTGTAAAATAAAACCTAACCTGAGTTACACTAACACCTAACCTTACACTACAATTAAATAAATTACATTAATTAAATCCAATTAACTAAGTAACAAAACAAACAAAAAACACTAAATTACAAAAAATAAAAAATAAATGATCAGATATTTAAACTAATTACACCTAATCTAATAGCCCTATCAAAATTAAAAAAGCCCTGCCCCAAAATAAAAAAAACCCTAGCCTAAACAAAACTACTAATAGCCCTTAAAAGGGCCTTTTGCGGGGCATTGCCCCAAAGAAATCAGCTCTTTTACCTGTAAAAACAATACAAATAACCCCCCAACAGTAAAACCCACCACCCACACAACCAACCCCCCAAATAAAATCCTAACTAAAAAACCTAAGCTCCCCATTTCCCTGAAAAGGGCATTTGGATGGGCATTGCCCTTAAAAAGGCATTTAGCTCTTTTTCCACCCAAACCCTAATCTAAAAATAAAACCCACCCGATAAACCCTTAAAGAAAAAACTAACACTAACCCCCGAAGATCCACTTACAGTTTTTGAAGACCCGATATCCATCCTTAATGAAGCCGGCAGAAGTCCTCAACGAAGCGGCAGAAGTCTTCATCCAAGCAGGCCGAAGTCTTCATCCCAGCCGGCAGAAGTCTTCATCCAGATGGCATCTTCTATCTTCATCCATCCGGCGTGGAGCTCAATCCTATTGGCTGATTTGATCAGCCAATAAGATTGAGCTTGCATTCTATTGGCTGATTGGAACAGCCAATAGAATGTGAGCTCAATCCTATTAGCTGATTGCATCAGCCAATAGAATTTTTCACCTTTAATTCCGATTGGCTGATAGAATTCTATCAGCCAATCGGAATTCAAGGGACGCCATCTTGGATGACGTCACTTAAAGGAACCTTCATTCGAGAAGAGCTGTCATAAGAAGAGGATGCTCCGCGCCGGATGTCTTGAAAATGGCCGGATAGATGAAGATAGAAGATGCTGTCTGGATGAAGACTTCTGCCGGCTTGGATGAAGACTTTGGCCCGCTTGGATGAAGACTTCTGCCGCTTCAGTGAGGACTCTGCCGGCTTCTTTGAGGATGGATGTTGGGTCTTCAAAAACTGTAAGTGGATCTTTGGGGTTTAGTGTTAGGTTTTTTCTTAAGGGTTTATTGGGTGGGTTTTATTTTTAAATTAGGGTTTGGGCGTAAAAAGAGCTAAATGCCATTTTAAGGTCAATGCCCATCCAAATGCCCTATTCTGGTCAATGGGAGCTTAGGTTTTTTAGTTAGGATTTTATTTGGGGGTTTGGTTGTGTGGGTGGTGGGTTTTACTGTTGGGGGTTATTTGTATTTTTTTTTACAGGTAAAAGAGCTGATTTCGTTGGGGCAATGCCCCTCAAAAGGCTCTTTTAAGGGCTATTGGTAGTTTAGTTTAGTTTTTATTATGGGGGGGGGGCTTTTTTAGTTTGATAGGGCTATTAGATTAGGTGTAATTAGTTTAAATATCTGATAATTTATTTTTTATTTTGTGTAATTTAGAGGGTTTTTTTTTTTGTAATTTAGTTAATTGTATTTAATTAATGTAATTTATTTAATTGTAGTTTAAGGTTATGTGTTAGTGTAACTCAGGTTAGGTTTTATTTTACAGGTAAATTTATATTTATTTTAGCTATGTAGTTAGTAAATAGTTAATAACTATTTAGTAACTAGTTTACCTAGTTAAAATAAATGCAAACTTGCCTGTGAAATAAAAATAAAACCTAAGATAGCTACAATGTAACTATTAGTTATATTGTAGCTAGCTTAGGGTTTATTTTACAGGTAACTATTTAGTTTTAAATAGGTATTATTTAGTTAATGATAGAATTTTTTTATTAGATATATTTTAATTATATTAAAGTAGGGGGTGTTAGGGTTAGACTTAGGGCTAGGGGTTTATAACTTTAGTATAGTGGCGGCAACATTGGGGACAGCATATTAGGGGTTAATAACAGTAATGTAGGTTGCGGTGATGTTAGGGATAGCAGATTAGGGGTTAATCATATTTAATTAGTGTTTACGTTGCGGGAGTGTGGCAGTTTAGGGGCTAATATGTTTATTCTAGTGGTGGCGATGTCCGGAGCGGCAGAATAGGGGTTAATAATTTTATTTTAGTGTTTGCATGCGGGAGGGCCTCGGTTTAGGGGTTAATAGGTAGTTTATGGGTGTTAGCGTACTTTGTAGCACTTTAGTAATGAGTTTTATGTTATGGCGTTGTAGAATAAAACCCATAACTACTGACTTTCAGTTTACAGTATGGATCTTGACGGTATAGGCTGTACCGCTCACTTTTTGGCCTCCCAGGCAAACTCGTAATACCGGCGCAAAGGAAGTCCCATTGAAAAATGACTTTTTGAAAGCTGCGGTAGTTACGCTGCATTACGGCCAAAAACGTGTGCGGTACAGATATACCTGCAAGACTCGTAATACCAGCGGTAGTGAAAAAGAGCCTTAAGGCTGCTATTTCACCCATAACGCAAAACTCATAATCTAGCCGTATGTTCTTTGATGTGTTTCATGGCAAAAAAACGAGGCTCACATTGGAGCCTATTGAAGCTCCAGGAACCTGTTATAGCAGCACACAATTGGGTGCCCCGGTATTACTAAGTGGAGTGCAAATATCATGCTCGCAAAAGTACAATTTCCCCGTTTACGGGCACGCAAAAAATTAACGCTCCCCTTGTAATCTAGTCCTAAGTGTTCAAGTAAGGTACATATCTCTATCTCAGTACACACACTACATACCAACAGTACACGCACGCCACTTGCACACATGTATACATTTTACAATAAAAAACTAGGGAATTCAATGGCAAAGACAGACACCTAGATTACAAGTTTTGTGTTAGAGGCTATGCGGTGCTAACGAGCAGTTTTCCCTCACCGCTCACTTACATGCAGCGCTGGTATTACAAGATTTTACAAACCCGTCGTTAAAAGACAAGAAGTGAGCGTTGAGCAAAATTTTACTCATTACCGCACTCCAATACCAGCGCTGCTTAAGTCAGCGGTCAGCTAGTGTAATGTGCTTGTGCACGATTTTCCCCATAGGTATCAACAGGGGGAGACAGCTCAGAAAAAGTCTAACAGTTGCCAAAAAGCAGCGTAAAACTCCTTAACGCAGCCCCATTGATTCCTATGGGGAAATAAAATTTATGTCTACACCTAACACCCTAACATGAACCCTGAGTCTAAACACCCCTAATCTTACACTTATTAACCCTAATCTGCCACCCCCAACATCTCCGACACCTACATTATATTATTAACCCTTAATCTGCTGCTCCGGACACCGCTGCCACCTATATTATACTTATGAACCCCTAGTCTGCTGCCCCCAACATCGCAGACACCTACATTATATTTTATAAAAAAGATCCCTAATATCCTATAGGGGAGGTGGGAAGGAGGGTATATAAACCTAGGCCTTTTGGTATAATCCTAAGTACAACAGAAGGTAGTGCCTAATGCCTGAATTAAAGTAATTTATAATAAAGTATAAAGAAAAAGAAGCATTATGTTGGCACACTTGCAGGTTATATCACCATGGAGAATAAGGTGGTGAAGAACGGTATGTGTACAGGGAATGCAATCATTCATTCATAAAACTTAACATTTATTGATCATATAAGCATAAAAACTGTGGACCATGCCACCATTTAAAACAAGTATAGAAAAAGTGTGTGTGATTGTGTTTATTTAAAAACAAGTATCATATAGTGAGCACTGCAATTCCTCTTAAGTCAGGCAAAGTGCCTGGAGATCAATATTTATAATGTTTGTAGATCGTAGGTGGAAGAATACAAATTGTGTGTATAGACACAAATAGGTAACAAAGGATATATTAACCATATGCTGGCTAAATCTATTGATTCCCAATGACAATGCTATAAGGTAAAAGAAGGGTCAGAGTAAATCTGCTTCCAATAATAGTGTATTATACATATCAGGGAATGTGGCATATATAGATGATTGCCATCAGATAACCAAATGTGATAGTGTTACTTACATTTGTGTATAATTTAAATTATTACATAATATGCTGAGGAACGTAACTGCTCCACAATATCACCACATTTAGATAAGCCGGTACCGTAGCAATTGTATACAGATTAAAGGCAGGGAGGAACAAGACTGCTCCGCTACGTTATCCCAACCTATTATCTAATGCTAATGTATCCATTTTGCATATAGTACTAGCTACTAACTAGTGTGCATAGATAAATCGTATTATATAGTTAAATAAGTATTTGCCATTAAGGCCAACGTTAGCTAGATAACTGCCCAACCACTGTATATTTTAACTATAAGAGAGCGCACCCCTGTAGGGGATAAAGCTGGTTGTTTACAATTAGTATCTATATTCGGCTAGATTCAGGTGGCATTATAAGCAAAATATGCCAGTGAAGGCCAACGTTAACTACTACAATTCTAGAGAGGATCCACAATTTAAAACAAAATTTATCAACGAGGAGGAAAAGCAGTGCGAACGCCGGACGCGCGTTTCGCATCTGCTTTGTCCCGCCGGCCAATCAGATCAATCTGTTTGCTTGTATCAGTCGTCCATCAGCCAATCGCATCTTTCATTCTGTGATAGGCTGAAAGCAGGGGGTGTGTAATTCCTGTGTCCAAAGGGGCGTGTGTATCAGTTACGTATATATTTTTCACCAAAACAGAGATAGATTATTATGTGATCCGATGCGGTCAGAAACAGCATTATACATTGCAGTCGGTACTAAATGGTTCAATGAGATACTGTGTATACTACATTGTGACGACAAGTCCGTAGGTTTAATTTGCAGATAAAAAAGCACATTTTTATGAGGTGTTATGCTATTAATGCTTTAGTCCCTTTATTGAATGTCATTTTCACAAATAGCAAAAACGACATATTATACATTGGAGGATATAAGTCATAGGATTGGTCTATGATTGTATAGTCCCAATATTCTCAGATTTCTTGATTTCTTCAGATGTTACACATAAAATGCAGAGGTACCGATACTGATCATGCATTGCGATCAGAAGTGACCATACAGATCACAGCAATGCTATGTATGGTATTATACAGGTCCAAAATCATCAGTGTGTTTCACAAATGAAAACAGGAAGTTTTAGAGGATATTTATTGGTAATATTTTAATTCATTTAATTATTATCTTATAGTGAATGACCAGCCAAAGTCTTTACAGCAGATAATACAGATCATAGATTAAATGACAATTGCACCATCCAAGTGTTCTCATTTACCAGCAAATATGTTGATCAGTTACTGAGATGCTATGTAATAAATCTTATGGAGTCAGATTCATGGATTTATTTATCAAATTTCAGGACAGATTTTAAAATCTATTCTCATTATTAGTTTGGTCCAGTTATTAGGTACCCTTTGACAGCCATTGGTCAGTGGACAGAAGGACTGTCCACATTAGTAGATGGTACAAATCATATGATTAGGTTTAGGAAATATATAGTCTATTTGTTCCCATATATTTAGATGTATCAGGTAACACTAATAAGATGTGGAAACGCTAGTATTTGTCACATTCCTAGGTACCGAGATGTAAGTGTTCTAATAGAGAAGGAACCAGCATACATTGAAAATTGATTTATTATTGTTAAATTCACTGATAGATCTTCATTATCTTGAGACTATCATAGGTAGTACTCGTCTTTGCATTTGTTTTTATTATTGACCCAGAAAGGTGCTGTAGGTGATCAATTCATTCATGCTGAGAGGGTTCATACACTGTAACCTGAAAATCCACTTTTTTCAGCTCTAAGAAGGGCATTTTCAATGTTGCCACCCCTTATTCCAAGGGAGAACTTTTGAAGTATCCAACATTGGAGATCAAGTTTACAGTCATGTTTTTCTAGGAAGTGTCTAGCCACCGTTGTTAATTTCTATTTCTTTCCAAGTCTTTCCTCACATTTTTGATACCACATATATGTTCCCCCAGGCGTTTTCTGAACTCTCTTGTAGACATCCCTAGGTATCTCTTTTTGCATTTGCACTCAATGCAATATATTATGTTTTTACTCTTACAGTGAAAAAAGTCAGTTATATGTATTGTACCAGTAGGAAAAATGTCGATCTGTTGTACATTAAGCATGTAGGGACAAAATATACATGTACCACAGGTGTGTGTACCTTTGACCTTATCCTTCCTTCGATTGATGTGCTTCACAAAGTGACTTCTTGTTATTTTGTCCCTTATTGTGGGTGCTCTCTTCCAACTCATAGCGATTGTCTCCCCCAAGCATTTCGAGAGATCATCATCTGTTCTCAGAATGTGGGTATGTTTGTTCAGAATTTCTTTAATCTGTTTGTGTGCTTCATTAAAGGTACCAATGAAGCGTACTTTATTATCCATGTTGGTTTTGGACTTTGGTATTAACAGATCTAGTCTATCCGTATGTAGAGCCCTATGATACGCTCTTTTTAGGCCCTATTTGGGTATCCTCTGATTTTTAGTCTATTTTTCATATCTCTTGCTTGTTTTTTGAAGGTGAGCACGTCCGAACAGTTGCGTCTTAGCCTGAAGAATTCTCCAAAATGAATCGCCTTTTTAGTCGATGGGTGGTGTGCACTTTCATAGTTCAATATAGCATTTGTAGCAGTTTCTTTTCTGTACAAGTCTGATTGGACCTGTCCAAACATATCTCTAGATATCCTCAGATCTAGGAATGTTACACTGTCACGTTCTATCTCATATGTCAGCCGTAAGTTCAGATTGTTGCTGTTTAGATTCATAATAAAGTCTTTAAAGAGTGAGGCTTCTCCTTTCCAGATTATAAACACATCGTCTATATCAGTGTTTTTCAACCAGTGTGCCATGGCACACTAGTGTTCCGTGAGAGATCCTCAGGTGTGCCGCGGCAGACTGACAACAGTGCGGGGGTGTCCCTCTTTCAAATTTTGAAATATTGGGAGGTATGTGACAGGCTCATCAGGCATCATTTACAACCATGACATTGACATTCATTCATAGACAATCATTATGATTGTTTGTGAATGAATGTCAATATGTCATGTATAGGAGTCATGGCATGACAGCACAGTACAGTGTGTATATATATATATATATATATATATATATATACAGGGAGTGCAGAATTATTAGGCAAATGAGTATTTTTACCACATCATCCTCTTTATGCATGTTGTCTTACTCCAAGCTGTATAGGCTCGAAAGCCTACTACCAATTAAGCATATTAGGTTATGTGCATCTCTGTAATGAGAAGGGGTGTGGTCTAATGACATCAACACCCTATATCAGGTGTGCATAATTATTAGGCAACTTCCTTTCCTTTGGCAAAATGGGTCAAAAGAAGGCTCAGAAAAGTCAAAAATAGTGAGATATCTTGCAGAGGGATGTAGCGCTCTTAAAATTGCAAAGCTTCTGAAGCGTGATCATCGAACAATCAAGCGTTTCATTCAAAATAGTCAACAGGGTCGCAAGAAGCGTGTGGAAAAACCAAGGCGCAAAATAACTGCCCATGAACTGAGAAAAGTCAAGCGTGCAGCTGCCAAGATGCCACTTGCCACCAGTTTGGCCATATTTCAGAGCTGCAACATCACTGGAGTGCCCAAAAGCACAAGGTGTGCAATACTCAGAGACATGGCCAAGGTAAGAAAGGCTGAAAGACGACCACCACTGAACAAGACACACAAGCTGAAACGTCAAGACTGGGCCAAGAAATATCTCAAGACTGATTTTTCTAAGGTTTTATGGACTGATGAAATGAGAGTGAACCTTGATGGGCCAGATGGATGCGCCCGTGGCTGGATTGGTAAAGGGTTGAGAGCTCCAGTCCGACTCAGACGCCAGCAAGGTGGAGGTGGAGTACTGGTTTGGGCTGGTATCATCAAAGATGAGCTTGTGGGGCCTTTTCGGGTTGAGGATGGAGTCAAGCTCAACTACCAGTCCTACTGCCAGTTTCTGGAAGACACCTTCTTCAAGCAGTGGTACAGGAAGAAGTCTGCATCCTTCAAGAAAAACATGATTTTCATGCAGGACAATGCTCCATCACACGCGTCCAAGTACTCCACAGCGTGGCTGGCAAGAAAGGGTATAAAAGAAGAAAATCTAATGACATGGCCTCCTTGTTCACCTGATCTGATCTGAACCCCATTGAGAACCTGTGGTCCATCATCAAATGTGAGATTTACAAGAAGGGAAAACAGTACACCTCTCTGAACAGTGTCTGGGAGGCTGTGGTTGCTGCTGCACGCAATGTTGATGGTGAACAGATCAAAACACTGACAGAATCCATGGATGGCAGGCTTTTGAGTGTCCTTGCAAAGAAAGGTGGCTATATTGGTCACTGATTTGTTTTTGCTTTGTTTTTGAATGTCAGAAATGTATATTTGTGAATGTTGAGATGTTATATTGGTTTCACTGGTAAAAATAAATAATTGAAGGGACTTCCGGTAGTAGGGCGGAGAGAGCAGACGCACAGAACAGAGCTCCGCAGTTTCCAGCTATACAACTGGGAAAAAAACCCTGCACATTGCCCCAGAAAAAGCCGGCACCCTTGGCAGAGACACCCCTAACTGCCCGGACGCAAGCCGGCAGGGATTCTAACAGCGGAATCCCCTACCGGAGAAGTAGCAAGCCACCGAAGTGATTGTGAGTAGCGGCTGTGGCCGCGAGGGCCATAAACAGACAAGGGGGATTAATAAGTGCTCCACGCAACATAAGGAGCCAAGGATTAGAACCGTACAATACGGAATAAAAGACTCAGACCCTCACAAGCGAAGGGTGGGACACAGAGTTGGGAACTTCAGTAACTGCGGGAACGCCGCCATCTTGCCCCCACGGCCGCGCTTGTTAAAAAGATAACCGCAAGTAGCGGGCAACATCCCTGCATTGCCCCCATTACTGTCAGTTAAACCTAGAAGAACTAGGAGCCAGTAACAAGCTCCATAGTTAAAAAATAACACCACTGAGTATTAATTACTTTCCCTAACATAGCCCTCACAGATCCAGGGGCTAACTGAGTGGAAGGCACTGGGAACTGACACGCATACGCAGGCGAGAAGATCACTTAATAATACACTACATAGCCCCAGTCAGAGACAAAGTCATCTGCAACAACTAGTGTCGATAACAAGAGCAACATTACTTACATACAAGAGTATCGCTCCCTAGCCTCAGAGACAACACTGCTTCCAAAATTTGATGTAACACAAAGTGTGTAGGGCTGCACAGGAGACAGGAGGGGGAGAAGTATGAACTTTAGATCATTGGACACTACTTTTTTCTAACAGATAATACAGGCTATCACACCATGAGAGGCTAGAAGGCACAGACCTGTCCCTACCCTTCCCACCCAGCGCTTAACAAGCACAACAGTGAACTTCTGTTCAACCTTATTCTGAGGCCTTGAAATTTAACAGAGGAAACAGCAACCTGTGGTAAAGTAAGCAAATAGGACCTACAGTACTGGCGAAGCTGATTGATAAAATATTAAAGCTGCATGCAAAAATATTACAACTCCTATATAAAAACAACAGGGACAATGGCAGGCAGGCTTAAAAACGCAGAGAAAAAAAAGAATCACTTAGAGACACAGCAGACCACAATGGAGACGGAGGCCTTAACAAACTCTAACAATATAGATACACATCCAATTGTCACACAGATATCTGCACTGTTCCTACCCAAAATTGAACAGCTACAAACAGGGATGGACTCACTCACAACTGAGGTTAAGTCATTTAATGGCAGACTGACACAGGTGGAACAGAGGGTGGCAGAAGGAGAAACCCGCCATAGAGAAACAGAAACTAATATACGTGCATTACAACAACAGAGTGACAGGTTGTGGGCAAAGGTTGATGACTTGGAGAACAGGTCGAGAAGAAACAACCTGAGAATTGTAGGAGTCCCCGAAACTGTCCTGGGATCAGAACTAACAGAATTTGCAGAAAACATCCTCCCAAAGTTGCTGCATATGCCACAGTCCTGCCTCCCGTGCGTAGTGGAGAGAGCACACAGAGTGGGAGACCCACGAAAACAAGGGGAAAATAACCAGCAGTCACGCCAGGTAATGGTGAAGTACCTAAGTTTCAGAACAAAAGTAGCGATCTTGCAGGCCTACAGGAAAGCTTCACCTTTGGAATATGAAGGACGGAGAATATATTTATTTCAAGATTACTCAGCAACAGTTGCAGCCAAAAGAAAAGAGTTTACGCCTTACTGCAAGCAACTCATGGAGCAAGGCAGAATGGCAGCCCTTTTGTATCCGGCGAGGCTGAGACTCCACACAGCCAACGGACCTCTATTCTTTGAGTCTCCGAACCAGCTTAAATTACACCTGCAGAGAGAAGAAAGACGGAATCAACAACAGGACCACGACGATCAGCCAGATGACACTTGAAAACAGAGACACTGTTTAAGGCCTCAGAAATCATAGAGTAAAGCCTCTTAAAAACTAAATGACATGACAACTTATATCCTTTACAAGTGGGGGGGGGGGGGAGCGGGAAGTGAAACAATTGTTACTGTTTATTGTCTGTTATATTGTTGAAACTTATTGCATGCATTTGTCTCTTTTAAACAAGTCCAAGAAGCGGTTTTAAAAGTTTAAAAGTTAATACTCACTAACCTGATTGCTTATTGTTTGTCATAGTGATAGATAGAATCCATCAGCTCTCAGGGCGCTCCCTCAGGGGGAGAGTAGACAGATTGTGGACACTGCAGAAAACAGTAAGTAAGGCTCATTAACCTATACGGCAACACCTACACATAACACTCCACACTTCACAGCCTTGACAAATTGTGACACCCACACACAACAAGATACTCACTGTAGGACAATGAAAATCACCACCTGGAATGTGGGAGGGATAACATTGCCTATTAAAAGAAAGGCGATTCTGAGACAGTTGAATACAAAAAAAACCGACATAGCCATACTAGAAGAAACGCACCTATCACAAATAGAACATCAAAAACTTAAGCAGGGATGGGTGGGAGAAGTACTCTTCACACCCTATGAAAAGAAAAGAGCGAGAGGGATTGCAATGCTATTCCGAAAGGGACTGAACTATGACATCTCACAGGTGATCTCTGATGTTGAGGGTAGATATCTGATTATAAAATTAAGGATTGATACACTATCCTTGATACTTTGCGGTATATATGGCCCCCAGACACAGAAGAGAGAATTTCTAGTACACCTCCAAAGTAAACTCTTACAATTTCCAGACCTACCCATTATAGTGGGTGGAGATTACAATATAGCGCCACACACACCTGCGGACAGATTCCGTAACCCCACTAGCAACACAAAACCCAAACAGCCATGGACAGGATCTAGAAGAGAAACACTGATACTTAAAAACTTCAGAATTAGTCTGGGGCTTTTAGATGTCTGGAGAGAAAGAAACCCTGAGGCTCGTGATTACACATGTGCACATCCATCAAAAACCACACTCTCCCGCATAGACTATTACCTAGTCTCAAGCCATTTATGCTCTAGGGTAGGAGACATTATGATAGATCCCATAACCATCTCAGACCACTCACCAGTGACACTAGAGCTAATTACTGATGCCCCTCAGAGAAAGGTGTGTGGGTGGAGATTCCCTACGCATCTGTACCACGACCTCAATTTGCGAAAACACTTGGTGGGAGAGTGGCTAGTTTACAAAGACCTTAACATGCAACACATAAACAACATCTCATTGTTTTGGGAAACGGCAAAAGCGGTGCTAAGAGGGGGGATCACAACTTATGCAATTAGAATAAATAAAATTAGCAGAAAGAGAGGGGAACTACTTCTCCGCCAACTCCTAAATGCAAGGAATCAATACCTTAGACACCCCACAGACCAAAACAGATTAAAATACAAAGACATCAAGACCCTCAGAGACACTCATCTTATTCAGACAGCAGGCAGAGCCCAAACTCGGATGCAGGCTAAATTCTATCGATATGGGAACCGCACAGGTAAATTACTAGCAAAGATCACCAAACTAACCAGGAAACCTAATACTATAACAGCCATACAGAAACAAGGAACACTACTAACAAAGAAAGATGATATACATAAAACATTTGTAGACTACTATTCCAAACTGTATAGCCCCCAGAGGGTAGATGAGGAATTGAAACAAAACTTTTGGAAGGACTTAGCCCTCCCTCAAATAACTGAGGTCCAGTTACAGACCTTAAATAGCCCAGTGAACTCCCTGGAGATTATTGGAGCTATTGACGCTTTGCCCCTAGAGAAAACCCCCGGGCCAGACGGCCTACCGGCGGAGTTCTATAAAATGATCAGGGAGGAGGTGGTGGAGACACTCACCTTACTGTTCAATGCCATAATGAAAGGAAGGGCAGATCTATCAAACAGATTTACGGAAGCAAATGTGACAGTCATCCCCAAACCAGACAGAGACCCACTACTGACATCCTCGTATAGACCAATTTCACTACTCAATTCAGACTACAAACTGTTTACCAAAATTTTAGCCAATAGACTGATGGGGATATTACCGGACCTGCTACATGAAGACCAGACAGGGTTTGTTAGGGGTAGATCCTCAGTTAAGAACATGAGAAAATTGCAGCTAGTCCTGTCACACTACTGGGGGGAAGAAAAGCAGGAGGGAGACCAGAGGGAAGGAGACGCTTGTATACTATTGGTAGACGCTGAGAAAGCATTCGACAAGATACTATGGGACCACCTCTTTACAACTCTTGGGAAATTTGGGATCCAGGGCGACTTTATGACAGCCACTCACGCACTGTATAACGAACCCCGAGCAGCAATTCTAGTTAATGGCGAACCATCAAACTCTTTCCCGCTAATGAGAGGCACGAGACAGGGATGCCCACTCTCTCCGCTCCTTTTCGACCTGGCCCTTGAACCATTAGCAACCAAAATTAGGAAAAACACGGAAGGATTAACTATAGGCAAAGAAACCCTCCACATATCCCTTTTCGCAGATGATATGATTCTATACACAAGAGACCCCAGGCGAAATATCCCTATTTTAATGCACACCATAACCGAGTTCGGTCAAATTTCAGGATATTGCATAAATAAAGATAAATCAGAGCTGTTGTGGCTACGGAATGAGTCGCCAGCAGAACCATTACAAGATAACTTTAAGATTGTAACTAACTCGTTTAAGTACCTAGGTATTATTCTCTCTACGAGACCCCAGACAGTGGTATGGACTTAACTTCTGCCCACTAATCAAGGAACTAAGACGCACACTCCTAAATTGGACACCACTACCACTGACATTGTCGGGAAGAGTGGGGCTAATTAAAATGATTCTGTTTCCCAAACTGTTATATGCACTACAAATGCTACCTGAACTCATACACAAACAAGACCTATAGGCACTAAATAGAGACATACTACACTTTTTATGGAAAGGGAAACAACATAGAATAGGACATAAAAAAATGACATGCACACCAGAGATGGGGGGACTAGCACTCCCAAATATAGAGTACTACAACTGGGCAGCTCTAGCTAAATATGTAATGGATTGGTTTTTGGACAGAAATGTTTTCACCAATAGTGCACTAGAGACAGAACTTATTGCTCCGTGGTCACTAAAAATGCTCCCACACATGACTCGCACACAACTAGAGGGAATAGTGGGGCACAATACCATCTTCCTCCAACCTGTAAGAGCATGGTGGAAAATCTGCAAGGCCCTTAAAATAACATGCAAGAATACTGTATACCTACCCCTACGAGGTAATCCAAATTTCCAGGCGGGCTTCACCACATCGCCTTTTAGACAATGGGAAACAAGGGGATTGACTACCATCAGACAGGTCCTGACGCCAGACCAAAAATCAGTCAAATCGTTTACCGAACTACAATTAGAATTTAATCTACCTCACAAACACCACTTTGCATTCCTACAGACAAGACACTACGTTCAAAGCATTCTGGGGATGGGAGACATGCCGGACACCAACTGTGAAATATACAAGCTACTGACCCTGACAAGAGGAGGACTGACCTCAATCTCACATACATACAAAGCACTCCAAACGCTGAATAATAAAGCTACGAGGGATCAAATTCAACATAAATGGAGCACTTGGACTGAAAATCCAGTTACAGACCAAATCATTGAACAAAGTATTTCAAAGGTGAGGAAGGCATCATTATCAAATGACATCCGGGAATCACATACTAAGCTACTACATAATGCATACATAACACCAAAGATGTTCCACAAATGGAGTCCTGAGACTTCGGGACTTTGTCCAAAATGCGCGCACCCAAACCCCAACATTCTCCATATGATTTGGCAATGCCCAAAACTCACGAGATTCTGGAACATGGCACACAAGTGGGCAATGAGAGTTACGGGAGGGAGTATAGACCTAAACATCCATGTAGTGATATTAGTCCACACACAGTCGGACACAAACAAGCATATGGCATTTACTCATAATGTCATACTGTTTGCCAGAAAGCTCATCTTCAAGAAGTGGATGGAGCCTGACCCACCAACACTAACACATCTCAAACTAGAATTACAACAGCAAATGATTCGTGAACAAGTAGACACACAGGGTGACATCATAAAACGAACTAAACATTTTCTCAACAAATGGGAACCCTTGATTCACAGCTTAGACTTACCACACCAGAGACAGATTCTGTACCCACTCAAAAACTCAGAATTCGTTCTGGAAGCCCAGTTACGGGGCAAATGGAACATTTTCTAAACTTCCCAATTAACAAGGTAATAAACCAATGGAGAGACTAAGATGAGAGACAGGAACAGAACCCTGGGGGGGCGCCCTGGGTTAACTCAGGAGAGAGTAGGAAGCAGAGCTGGATGGGGAGGAGGGGAAATTAATCTGTTGATATATGAAACCCAACATCGAATGAGAGACTCACTCATAATAGAGCTGCAATGACTTGCTAATTGCAAAGAACTACAAAATACTAGAGACTCTTGGAGAACTTTTGATCTGACCCAATATGTTATGCAAGCTATACTGTTATCTGTTGACCTGCTAGATAGGGGGAACTAGTTATAATAAGTTAGATGAGGAGAGAGAGAGGATAAGTAATGTCTGGAGTAGCTATGTTAATAGATTATAGAAGAAAATACAGTGCTGTCTTTGGTAGCAATTTTTGTCATCATATTTTGCAAATTTTGTTGTGCATACCATTTGTTGCCTTGTTCAGTACTGGATATATAAATAAAGAATTTAAAAAAAAAAATTGAAATGGGTATATATTTGTTTTTTGTTAAGTTGCCTAATAATTATGCACAGTAATAGTCACCTGCACACACAGATATCCCCCTAAAATAGCTATAACTAAAAACAAACTAAAAACTACTTCAAAAACTATTCAGCTTTGATATTAATGAGTTTTTTGGGTTCATTGAGAACATGGTTGTTGTTCAATAATAAAATTAATCCTCAAAAATACAACTTGCCTAATAATTCTGCACTCCCTGTATATATATACACGGCAAAAAAAAGGTTGCAAATCACTGGTCTATATACCTGAGCCACAGAATCACATTCTCTGCAAATTTATCCATATTCTCCCCAAAGACAAACTCGCGTTCCCACCATCCCAGATATATATTGGCATATGTTGGGGCACATGCTGTGCCCATGGCGGTTCCGAGATTTTGAAGAAAAAAATTGTCATTGAAGACAAAGAAATTGTGGCTCAGTATAAACTTCAGGCGTCTCACAATGAATCCATTCTTCAGTATATTCTCTGATGGTTCCATCTGGAGGAAATAGTTTACTGCATGACACCCCCATTTGTGATCTATAGATGTATAGAGGGATTCTACATCACAAGTTGCGAGTAACATATCTTCCTCTAAGAACATCCCTTCAATTTTACTCAAGACATCCATTGTATCCCTCGTATAAGATGGAGGTGTGAGGACTATGTCCCTCAAATATAGGTCAAGGTACCTAGATGCCTGTTCACAGAGGCTGCCCATGCCAGAGACAATTGGCCTTCCTACATTATATCTTTTAACCCATAATCTGCCGCCCCCACCGTCGCCACCACTATAATACACATATTAAAGGAACACTCAATCAAAATTAAACTTTCATTATTCAGATAGAGCATGCCATTTTAAACAACTTTCCAATTCAATTCTATTAACTAAATGTGCACAGTCTTTTTATATTTAAACTTTTTGAGTCCCCAGTTCCTACTGAGCATGTGCAAGAATAAGTGTGTATGCATTTGTGAATGGCTGATGTCTGTCACATGGTACGTGTATGCATTTGTGATTGGCTGATGGCTGTCACATGGTATAGGGGGAGTGGAAAAAGACATAACTTTTAAAATTGTCAGAAAAAAATCTACTACTCATTTGAAGTTCAGACTAAGTGCTATTGCATTGTCTCGTTATCTTGCATTTGTTGATAATGCAAATCCATACTGTGTTGACTGGTCCTTTAACCCCTAAACCGTCGCACTCAGGCCTCACAAACATTAGTTAAATATTATTAACCCCTAATCTGCCGGCCCTAACATCGCCGCCACCTACCTACATTTATTAACCCCTAATCTGCCGCCCCCAACTTCGCCACCACTATATTAAAGTTATTAACCCTAACCCTAACACCCCCTAACTTAAATATAATTTAAATAAATCAAAATAAATATTCCTATCATTAACTACATTATTCCTATTTAAAACTAAATACTTACCTATAAAATAAACCCTAAGCTAGCTGCAATATAACTAATAGTTACATTGTAACTAGCTTAGGGTTTATTTTTATTTTACAGGCAAGTTTGTATTTATTTTAACGAGGTAGAATAGTTATTAAATAGTTATTAACTATTTAATAACTACCTAGCTAAAATAAATACAAATTTATCTGTAAAATAAAACATAACCTACACATTGCCTAACACTACACTATAATTAAATAAATTACATAAATTAAAAATAATTAAATAAATTAAATTAGCTAAAGTACAAAGAAATTTAAACTAATTACACCTAATCTAATAGCCTTATTAAAAAAAAACCCTAGCCTAAACTAAACTAAACTACCAATAGCCCTTAAAAGGGCCTTTTGCGGGGCATTGCCCCAAAGTAATCAGCTCTTTTACCTGTAAAATAAAATACAAACAACCCCCCCAACAGTAAAACTCACCACCCGCACAACCAACCCCCCAAATAAAATACTATCTAAAAAAAACTAAGCTCCCCATTGCCCTGAAAAGGGCATTTGGATGGGCATTGCCCTTAAAAGGGCAGTTAGCACTTTTGCCGCCCAAACCCTAATCTAAAAAATAAAACCCACCCAATACACCCTTAAAAAAACCTAACACTAACCCCCTGAAGATCGACTTACCGGGAGACGTCTTCATAAAAGCCGGGTGAAGTGGTCCTCCAGATGGGCAGAAGTCTTCATCCAAGCCGGGCAGAAGTGGTCCTCCACTTCTGGGGAGCTTAGGTTTTTTTAGTTAGTATTTTATTTGGGGGGTTGGTTGTGTGGGTGGTGGGTTTTACTGTTGGGGAGTTGTTTGTATTTTTTTTTTTACAGGTAAAAGAGCTGATTACTTTAGGGCAATGCCCCGCAAAAGGCCCTTTTTCTATAGTTTAGTTTAGGCTAGGGTTTTTTTTTATTTTGGGGGGGCTTTTTTTATTTTAATAGGGTTATTAGATTAGGTGTAATTAGTTTAAATATCTGTAATTTGTTTATTATTTTCTGTAATTTAGTGTTTGTTTGTTTTTTGTACTTTAGATAATTTTATTTAATTTAGATAATTGTATGTAATTTATTTAATTGTATTTAATTTAGTTAATTTATTTAATTATAGTGTAGTGTTAGGTGTAATTTTAACTTAGGTTAGGTTTTATTTTACAGGTACTTTTGTATTTATTTTAGCTAGGTAGTTATTAAATAGATAATAACTATTTAATAACTATTCTACCTAGTTAAAATAAATACAAACTTGACTGTAAAATAAAAATAAACCCTAAGCTAGATTCAATGTAACTATTAGTTATATTGTAGCTAGATTAGGGTTTATTTTACAGGTAAGTATTTAGTTAATAATAGGAATTTTTAGTTAGATTTCTTTTAATTATATTTAAGTTAGGGGTGTTAGAGTTAGACTTAGAATTAGGGGTTAATAACTTTAATATAGTGGCGGCAACGTTGGGGGTGGCAGATTAGGGGTTAACAAATGTAGGTAGGTGGCGGCGATGTTAGGACAGCAGATTAGGGGTTAATAATATTTAACTAGTGTTTGCGAGGCGGGAGTGCAGCGGTTTAGGGGTTAATATATTTATAATAGGGGCGGCGATGTCCGGTTCAGCAGATTAGGGGTTAAAACTCTTAGCTACTGACTTTAAAATGCGGTACCAGTCTTGACAGGAGAGGGTCTACCACTCACTTTTTCGCAGACTCATAATACCGGCACTATGCAAGTCCCATTAAAAAAAAAGAGGATACGCGGGGGCGGGGGGCCAGCTATGGAGCGAGATGGCCGCATTTTCATGACTCTCTGCAAAACCTCTTGGAAACTTCAAAACATAACACTAAAATGAGATCTTTATACTGTCTAAAATGAGATTTTGCATCAAAGGGAACATCCAAGATATGCATATCTAGATTTTATAAGAAAGAGGTGAAGCAGAGCACTAGGGAGTGTTGCATCAAGATTGCCCGCCATTACATCACTGGGCCTTTATTAACTGAGGCTCCGTTAGATACTACAGAAGAGCCTTGAATGATTTATCCAAGCGGAACACAAACCTACAGAGGGACCACAGATCTAATCAGACCCAGGGTTCTTTTAAGGTGTCTGGACCTTTTGAATAACTAACTAGGCTGCCGAAACCACAGAGCACTAAACCAGGCTTTCAAAATGGCCACAGTTGACACAGTAATAGAAGCAGCGTTTGATACCTCTGACCGCTGCTTTGCAGAGCTCAAGTACAGCCTTTCGCAACTATGCAGACTTGTTGCGAAAGAGATATGATGGAGGTCGACGAGCCCAACGCACTAAGTTAGTGGACACCCAGAGGCACATTGTACAGACGCAGCTGCTAATCTATAGAGGACCAAGGTCACTGCGGACAACTCGACCCGAGCAAAAGCTAAAAGTAGACAAGGCGGGGAAAAGAGGTCCCCTTCCACATGACACCTCATCGCACCAGATCCTGACCAAGCCGAGGAGGGTGTTTTCCGTAGCCCGGGGAGGGCGCCCTCCGGGTGCAAGGTGAACACTTCTTAAAGCCCTAAAACCATCCCGCAAGAAAGGGAGCTCTCTGGAATTGTGCGGCAAAGCTGGGAGTCCTTTCCTTTTTTTCTATCTGAACCCCACACAGACAGGAGTGCTTAATATCAGAGCCTGTAATTTGCCTAATAAGGCAGCCAATATGGACAGTCACAGCACAGAGCGGATTTTACCGGAACCTTTCAGATGTAAACCCGGGAAAAGACAGGAGTTGGTTAACCACTCTAGGTTGCTATGTCTGGCTGGTGTCATCCTGCTCATTGTTCCCCTATTCCAACTCTAACGGACGTATTGCTTATCTCAGCCGGGGTAGCTAGCTCTACAAATGTGTACTGTCTCTAGGTTTAACCTGGCGACATAATGTTATTAGATTCCGTAGTCAAAAGGCTGTGAAGCTAACACTGCAAATGTATACGGTGGCTAAGTCTGACCCTGTAACACAATGTTATTAGATAACATAGTTTTCATACAATTTATACAGGAAAGCATGCTTGCCCAATTATTCATACAAAAGCAGGAGGGGGTTAACTGAGGACACCATAAAAGACATTCTAGAACCAAATATAGACTATAGTCTAATATATTCTGTTCAAGTTTTGTACACTGCAGATAAGGAATACTCATATAGCCGGCAGGTTCAAGTTTAATAACCCATATAATCTTCTTTTCTTACTACAGTTAAAATGTCTTGTTTAACGAGATAACAATGTGCATAATAATATTTTACATTGCTTTCTTTAGATGTTTCGCTCTTATGGCACTTACCTATTACACAGTGCAAGTATATTTATGTTTTGTATTATTTTCTCTAGATGTTTAGTTATCATGACACTCGTATACTGCACTACACTGGCATGTTTGTGCTATATTACATTTCACCTCCTACTCATTTCACTGAAGCACTCTATTTCCCACACGCCAAGTTTTGTTTTTGTGGTTTGGTTTTTTGAGACTCATTGTTATTTCATTAGTTAGACTTGTGCCAATCTACTTATGATTGTAACTTCCCTTCTAGAATTTACTGTCTATTTTCAAACTTTTTTACCATAGTTGCACATTATAGACCTGGAAGCCCCCTTTTAGGTACCCCTACATATTTATGCCTCTTAGAATTTATCCTACATAGAGGACAGTTAGCAAGTCATTTCCCAAAGCCTTTTTAACAACTCAGGCATTATTATCAATTTGGCTTTGGTATTTTCTATACAATTTAGTACATGCTTCCTTGACATCTCTATACTGCAATTAGAAAAACAGGATATTTTAGTATGGTTGGTTATACTGCAGGTGAGCTATAATACCTATACCGTAGGCATCTTATAACTGATGTGATAGGTGACATCACTAATTCCAGCACTGCATTATTCACATCCAAACCCAAGTGCCAGTACATCCTCCTTCATCTGGCTATGCAGTCACACAATGGCTGAAAATGGTTCTGCAGTCTTATTGCTGTACACTTGCTCACTCATTTATAGTTAGCTAGCTTTCTTTTACTACTGCGCCTACCCCTGTTTATTGTCCCATACTGCCAATACTAAGCGAGGGGTACACTATAATAGTAATCTTAGATAATATGCAAACTCTAAGACAGATGAGCATGTTTTATCATTATACGTTAATAATGTTGTTATTGAAAGGTACCTACTACAGCGGTCTTATCTTTTGCTAATACTGCCTACAAGTTATAAATATCTGCTAAGCTAGGCATTCTTTTTTTATACTCCTGTTGCATAGTCCCCACATATTATGTTATGGCTTACTACTTACTTGAGTTACCTGCAGGGAATGCATTGAAAGCCTTGTGATAATTATACCTCTAATTAATTACACTCCCTGCGTGGAAATTTTTATTTGGACAAAATGCTGGTCCTTGCTGAGCCCCTCTTCTCCCTTTCCGGCTGGTGCCTGTTGCCTGCGGGTCATACCCATATCCCTTTTACCCACATCGCCTAGAGCTGGCACTTCCCCAGGAGAGGAGCTCATGCAGTAGTCCCCTACACTCTATATATATATACTCATTTTCTCCTCTATACATAACTTGTCCTGGAGTTGCCCTTATTCATCACATATCTTATAATACCCCTTATATGAGTTGAAATCTGCAGTAACTTCCTCATATAGCTGTAGTTCAGGATATTTCTTTATTACATAAACCTGATATCCAGGGTCCTTAGGTAATTATACCCCTTAATTAGTCCATTTTTTGTCATGTTACAAAGAAATAGCTATTTCAACTCACATTTCAAAAATACATCCCCCAAGCAGACATTACCTGTATATATATGTACTCATGATGCTAATTAGAAGACTCCCCAAATCATGTATGCCACCCTCATTGAACCTAACATTTTTGGAAACTCATGTATACTATATAGCTACCTTAAAAGGCTCAGCCCCCCCCCCCCCCCCTTCATTTTGCTCACCCTTATACCGAGCGGCTCTTGCCCGCTGAATTTCCCTCCTATACACTTTGGCCCAAGAGAGGCCAGACAAAAGCCAACTCCCTACATCATACAGTTATAAGATTATAGATTATTGTAAGGATTCCACTCCTGGTTTTCCTTTTTTCTTATACAGCTCACCTTACACCTCTATTTAAGTCATGTCTCCGCCCCAAACAAGTGCTTAGTTATTAAATTCATATCAGCTAAGCTCTATGCATCCATTTCTTAACCTGTGCATTATTTCATGAATTGAAGATATTTGCTACTACAAGTTATTGGATTACAATTACCAGCAGGAACTGTTACTACAAGCTGCTACCCAGTGAACGAATTTAATTCATCTAAGTTACTTTTACCCTGAGGATTGGACCTGTTTCATCAGACACCTGCAAGCAGTACAAACCGGGACTTTCAAGGAGTAACCGCAAGTAACATAAAATCTTAAGTTGCTGCCACACAGTTAACTGATCTAATTGCTGCATATATTATAATATCGCAACTTCTGTTTCAATATAACATTTGTAACAAACCATTTTCACTGTAACGCTACGGATCAGCTCTGACGTCATCTGCAGGGGAACTCCTGTGTACTTGACACGCCCCTGTCAGCAGCTGCAGCTTTATGTGTTCTCTCTCACTACATATTACTCGGTTACTACTACAATCAGGTTTAATGCTGGTTAGTCCACATATCACTTGCTCCGTAGCTAAACAAAAAGTATCAATACTGGAATTTACTGCTTATCTTTTCTGACTATTAATTCAAAGTTCTTGTACTTCCTTTTCAGTTATAGTTTGGAATATTGCTACACATTAATTGTAGCTTATCACTACAAATATATACTCATACTTCAATTCATCATATATTAAAACTCACTCTGAATCATCACAGCCTATGCTGAAATAATAGTCTGTATTTTAGAGTGAAACATTCACACTTTACGGCAGTTGAGATCCAACAAAATAAAACACATTACAGAATAACTAAGCCATTATTATGGATCCAGCCGAACTCCCACAAATTGTCTTTAACCTGTCACAAAGGGTAGACCAACTCAGCCAGGGTCTAAGAGATTTACAATTGGAAAATGAGACTTTGAGAAACGTTATAAAAGATTCCATCAATCCTAAGCTACCAGCCCAAGAGACCTCTCCTGATCCCTTTGTTGCTCCTCCAGAATATTTTCAAGGAGACAGAAATCAATACCACCACTTTAAGAATGCTTGCCTTCTTAATTTTTCTCTCAAGCCTAGGACCTATCCAAATGATAGGGTGAAAGTTCTCTGCATGATAAGCTACTTAAGGGGAGAACCCCGTATATGGGCTGACACACTATTCGAAACTAATAATCCGGTCCTATCATCCTTTTCGGCATTTCTTGACGTCATGGATGAATTGTATAATGATACCAACCTCCAAATTACAGCTGAGAGCAAAATGAGGAAACTTAAACAAGGTTCCAGACCTGTGGAATATTACATAACGGAGTTCAAACAGTACTCCATTGACTCCCAATGGAATGCCATAGCCCTCAGAAATCAATTTAGGCTTGGTCTTTCGGATGCAGTCAAGGATGAATTAGCCAGAACCGAATTGCCAGAGACACTTGAGGCTCTTATGAAATTAAGTAGCCATATAGATAGAAGATTAAGGGAGAGAAGATCTGAACGACAATACTCAGACCAGCCATACAAAAAGGAAAAGGTCCCCAGTCCTAACCAACCTACTCTTAGGTCTACTAGTCCCAGCGGAGCTGAAGCTATGGATATCAGCATCTTCAGGGGACCGCTAACACCGGATGAACGTATGAGAAGAAAGACCCGGGGCCTTTGCATGTATTGTGGTGATCCAGCTCACAGTCTTAAGGACTGCCCTATCATACCTCAGAAAAAGAACAGTAAGTGTAGCACTAACTTTACCTCTCAAGTAGTAATAAACCACTTCACTGTTCTCTACTTTTGTCTTTACAGTGGGCAAGTAAACAGATCTCCGTCCCTGCTATCGTTGACACCGGAGCTCAAGGCAACTACATTGACAGCTCATTAGTCTCTATCAATAAAATACCACTGATTAAGAAATTGTCTCCTATTTCTCTTCGTGTTGTTGATGGCTCTGAGATTTCTTCTGGACCTATTACACATCATACCATTCCTCTTTCTGTCACAACATTAAACAATCATCATGAACATCTCTCTTTTGATGTGATTACATCTCCATTATTTCCAATTGTTCTTGGGTTGGCTTGGCTACAACTACATGAACCTCAGATCAGTTGGAAATCTTTAGACATACATTTAAACTCACAATACTGCCAACAAACTTGTATTAGGCAGTCACTACTTTCTCTGAACCCCACTTCTGACACTCTTGTACCAATTGAATACAGTCACTTTGCTGAGGTTTTCAGTAAAAAAGAGGCTGAAACACTTCCTCCTCATCGATCCTATGACTGCCCCATAGAGTTAAAACCAGGTACAACTCCACCCATAGGACATTTATATCCTCTATGTCAATCTGAATTAGACCATCTGAAAAGCTATTTAGATGAGAATTTGAAGAAAGGATTCATTCGTCCTTCTGTCTCACCAGCTGGTGCTGGTATGTTTTTTGTCCGAAACAAGGATAACTCTTTACGCCCTATTATTGATTTTAGACAACTAAATAAGATCACCATAAAAAATCGCTACCCACTGCCACTCATTCCGGAACTCATAGAGAGACTAAGACATGCCACTATCTATACTAAATTGGATCTGAGGGGCGCATACAACCTTGTACGCATCAGAGAGGGGGATGAATGGCTCACGGCTTTTAGAACAAGATATGGGTTGTATGAATACCTAGTTATGCCTTTCGGACTCACCAACGCACCAGCAACCTTCCAATTCTTTATAAATGACATTTTTCATGATTTACTCGATATTTGTGTCATAGTTTATTTAGATGACATTCTGATTTATTCCTCCAATACTACTGACCACATCAAACACGTTAGTTGGGTTTTATCTCGTCTCCAGGTTCACCGACTTTATGCCAAACTGGAAAAATGCATTTTTCATACTACAACCATAGATTTCCTGGGTTATTCCATCAGCCCTGAAGGCATTCAAATGCAAGAAGGAAAAGTTGAGGCAGTAAAATCTTGGCCAACTCCTATGAACAGAAAAGATCTACAAAAATTCCTCGGGTTCAGTAATTACTACAGGAAATTCATCCGAAATTTCTCGAGTATTTCGAAACCTCTTACCAAACTTACTAGTTCCAATTGCGTGTTCAGATGGTCGAAAGAAGCTGCTGATGCTTTCAATTTCCTCAAAGAGTCCTTTTCCTCAGCTCCTATTTTAAAGTATCCTGATCCCGACCTACAATATATATTGGAAGTGGATTCTTCGGATTATGCACTCGGTGCAGTCTTATCACAACGTAAGACACTCAAAGAACCTCTATTTCCTATCGGCTTCTTTTCAAAAGTTATGTCCTCTGCAGAAATGAATTACTCCATAGGGGATAAAGAATTACTTGCCATCAAAAGAGCTTTGGAATTTTGGAGACATCTCCTAGAAAGTACATCTCATCCCATCATAATTTATACAGACCATCGTAACCTTGAGTTTCTACAGAACAACAAAACTTTATCTGGGAGGTTAGATGGAGCCTCTTCTTCAGTCGTTTTGATTTCCAGATTCTGTATAGACCTGGATCGAAAAATGGAAAGGCAGATGCACTCTCCCGCAGAGATCCTAGACCCATTCCTGAATATACACCTAGTTGTATCCTACCACCCACTAAATTCCTCGCTTCATTATCTATACAGCTCACCTTACACCTCTATTTAAGTCATGTCTCCGCCCCAAACAAGTGCTTAGTTATTAAATTCATATCAGCTAAGCTCTATGCATCCATTTCTTAACCTGTGCATTATTTCATGAATTGAAGATATTTGCTACTACAAGTTATTGGACTACAATTACCAGCAGGAACTGTTACTACAAGCTGCTACCCAGTGAACGAATTTAATTCATCTAAGTTACTTTTACCCTGAGGATTGGACCTGTTTCATCAGACACCTGCAAGCAGTACAAACCGGGACTTTCAAGGAGTAACCGCAAGTAACATAAAATCTTAAGTTGCTGCCACACAGTTAACTGATCTAATTGCTGCATATATTATAATATCGCAACTTCTGTTTCAATATAACATTTGCAACAAACCATTTTCACTGTAACGCTACGGATCAGCTCTGACGTCATCTGCAGGGGAACTCCTGTGTACTTGACACGCCCCTGTCAGCAGCTGCAGCTTTCTGTGTTCTCTCTCACTACATATTACTCGGTTACTACTACAATCAGGTTTAACGCTGGTTAGTCCACATATCACTTGCTCCGTAGCTAAACAAAAAGTATCAATACTGGAATTTACTGCTTATCTTTTCTGACTATTAATTCAAAGTTCTTGTACTTCCTTTTCAGTTATAGTTTGGAATATTGCTACACATTAATTGTAGCTTATCACTACAAATATATACTCATACTTCAATTCATCATATATTAAAACTCACTCTGAATCATCACAGCCTATGCTGAAATAATAGTCTGTATTTTAGAGTGAAACATTCACACTTTACGGCAGTTGAGATCCAACAAAATA
This sequence comes from Bombina bombina, assembly GCF_027579735.1. Lineage (NCBI taxonomy): Eukaryota > Metazoa > Chordata > Amphibia > Anura > Bombinatoridae > Bombina > Bombina bombina. The sequence goes on along the minus strand of NC_069502.1, from coordinate 895,396,844 downwards.
AAACACATTACAATTATAGAGCACCTCTTATATCAGAGTAGGGATCATTAGTTATATCATATAAAAATCGAGGTTTCATTCTTATGTGTTTCAGTCACCCTTGTTCACTATAAACTAATTTACACTACAACAATTGTAATACAGAGACTTGAATGTTTTAGTTCAAGTTTACTTTCTATACGAGACATCATTCTTATCGCTTATGATCCGTGCCTGGACACATTATTTGTTTTGTGGTTATTATTCATTACCTCAATAAAAAATAATTTAAAAAAAAAAAAAGAGGATACGCAATTTACGTAAGTGGATTTGCAGTATTGCTAAGTCTGGCCAAAAACTGAGCGATACACCTGTACCTGCAAGACTCGTAATACCAGCAGGCATTAAAAAGCAGCGTTAGGACCGGCTAACGCTGCTTTTTAAGCCTAACGCAAAACTCGTAATCTAGCCAAGAGTTTTTTACTTATTAAAAAGCCTGGAAATTAGTAAAATTAAAATCCCCCACCCAGAAAACATAATAATATAATAAAATAAATTATTTGTTTGTGGTGTTGTGGTGTTTTTAACACTTGCTTTTTAACAATTGCCTTAGAACTTAAATTCTGGAATAAACCTATTTTTTCCATTTAAATGTTAAGTAAAGCCATACTTTTCTTGATCATATAAATCAAAATCTAATAGCAGTTGTATATTGAAAGTACATAAATGTTTGTATCTATATGCTGTGCTCTTCTGTCCTGCATCAACCTGTTTGTGGTGTTAGTATCTTTAGTATTTATTTTGCCAAGTTACAGCTTCAGGGCTGCAGCTTCAATGACTGTGAAGACCTTCAATTGTCCCTATTTGAAGGGTAAAGTCCCTGATTCTGAGTTGTGTCCCTCTTAGACAGACATTTGTCCCTCTTTACAGAATGTACATTAGCCCCACCCATGGAAAACCCAGAAACACCCACAAACTGTCCTGACACACTCACAGACCAGCCAGAAACAAAAACAATCCCACTCACTGACCACCCATGAATCCACTCCTGCCAGCACGGCTCCAGCCACAAAATGAGGATGAGCTGCTTCCTCTTGTGCCCCTCATTCCCAGTCACAAATGTTGGGAGGTATGACTTTGTAATTACATAGGAATCCAGTCAATAACTTTATACTGTGCCTATGGATATTTGTCTTTGTTTTGCTCCACTGCTGCTTTATAGAATTTGCAATTTTTTATGCATCATAAACTCGTTCTATGTGTTGTTATTTTTTTTGGAAACTAATGAATAGAGAATCCTGTTCCAAATATATTTAAATACCTCAAAGCTCAGGTTAGATGCATGCCCCCAGCAGCCCACTTTTATGCAGGGTATTTGCCTTCTGACCTGCAGCCCTTTTATTCTAGCTAAATGGCTACGTCAGATCTCAGTCAAGATGCATGCCTGGTACCCTCAAATCTAAACTAATAACACACAAGCAGTTGTATTATTAAAATTTTTATTGAAGACATTAAGTAATTATTTACAGTGCAGGCTGTAAAACAAATAAGAGCATGCAATTGTATCACTATAATTGCCCTTTAAATAATTGGCATTCTCTCTCAGAAAATAGTAATCTTTGAGAAAGTTGTATGCAAAACATGTCAGATGACGGTATGTACCAGATAACTATGGCCTAGATTATAAGAGGAGCGATACAAGTTTAGCTCTGTTGAGTGCTAACTACACTCAAGGTAAATCCATAGTTTGGCTGATATTACAAGTTGAAAGTAAAAAGTTAGTGCGAGAGCGAAAGATTTAGGCATGTCAATATCTGGAGGTCTGATATCAAGACCACGCTAAATCCCTTTCCCTCTAGACTTCTATGGAATGCACTAAAAAAGCATTTTCGTTTATTTTTCTTGAGCAATACCCCAAAGGTGCTATAGGCCAACTGCACTAAAGCCGCATTAGGAATATTTCAAATACTTATGTTTTTCACTTAGAAGAAAATTATCTTTTTAGTTTAAAATATATATTTCTATATATCTCTATATTTTTTGTAAAATATTTTTTTCTGTAAATCTATATGAAAACATAAAGATATATATTGTATATATGGATATATATGGAGAAATATATTTAAAAAATAAAAATAACATTTTCTTCTAAGTGAAAAAGAGCTCCACACTTAGGAGACTTTGATAATGCTATCCACTTTGGTACCAGACCTAGTCTTACACAATCCATCTCCACTAGCATATATATCACATAAACTATGTAATAATCGATGTTGAATTTGTTAACATATACGAGCACATAGTCACTTATCAAGCCCTCACAAACCATATATTAGTTTTCTATTATATGATGTAATTTATAACATAGTACACAACACAATTATATTAATACTTGACGTATATGCCAATAATGTTAAAATTTCCAAAATATTAATAATCACAAATATGATAAATGGATATAGACTATCCACTCAAATCACATATGTCCTAAATAATATTCACATCATTCACATTAAGTATTTATTAGCACACCATCACATCATATAACCATTAACATAATACACATCACCATGACCTCACTAATCTATTACTAGATCGTCAGATCAGAGTAGAATCACATAATCGTAGTTAGTCACAATATTAGATGTATTAGTTAAGATTTAGGGAGTCACAGAACTAAGTGTTTTACCCACATGTAGAATCGTTAGGAGAACAAAGTGGAAATATCCACGTTGTAAGTATGAAAAATAGATTGGCAGTACAGTTTACAATACTGAACCACAAATATGTACTTTATATGGAAGTCATCAGAATATAGTCCTGGGATTGGTCCGATCCTGTATCTACTGAAGGGCGATCCAAAAAGAAGGGTCCCCGATATTAGATCAGTGGTGTTATTATAATTCACAACCAAGTGTTTATCCATATGTAGAACTGTTAGGAGACTACAGTAGAAATATCCTCGTTGTTAGTATGTTAGATAGATTGGTGGTACTGTTATACTGTTATGTGTGTCATATGGAAGTTATCAAAATGCAGCTCTGTGATTGGTCGGATTTCGGTCCCATCCAAAAAGAAGGTCTCCGATATGAGACCAGGGGTATTACCATTATAAGTTATTATCAGTGTTTGTATTATGTTCACATCACATTACACAGTTCAAGTAAGGATAAATTTGTTTGCAAAATAAAATAGATATTTTTTGTAAATTCTTGAAACTGTTGTAACAAATAGAGGTCCGGATATGTTCCTTTAAGAATTCACCTATGTTGTTCAACTTACCTGTACACACCCATCAAGAAAGGGGTGTGTTTGTGGAAATGTTTGGTAGTGGCGGCAATAAAAAGCCGGTTTTAAAACTGATTTGATATGCCTGATGAAACGGCCAGGAGGGCCGAGAAATGCGTAGCAATTTTAAACTTGTTTATATATGCCTGTCAACTCTGTGCAATAAAAGTTTTAAGTTTATTTTAACCAACTTGAGCCTGGAGATTGATTGTGAGCATACCACTACCAGACAGTTCATTTATCGGAGAGCCGCAGCAACTGAAGATTAGCCGGTAATTTGAAGTATTTCTATTAAAATGTCAAGATATTTGACTGGGAAGGGAAAATGTATATATATATATATATATATATATATATATATATATATATAAATAAAACCATATATATATATATATATATATATATATGTCTATAGATATATACTTATGTGTTTATATGTAGATATGTGTGCCCATACATATTAACACATATAAACACATAAATACAAACAAATATATATATATATATATATAAAAACACACTGTTGCAAAAACTGTGCTTTTGAGCCATAAGACATGTAACAACTTCCAGCTGTGTGCAACCAAAACAAACTGTTATATTTTTGCAAATTGGTTTGTAGTCTCATATGTATCGTTGCCACAACCTAGTTTTCTACAGGAATCAAATTGTTGCAAAGTTCTTACCGGTAACACTCTAATATCAGGGTACAAGTAGAGTGTTAACTGTGTATGTTTTTTCGGCTGAGTGAGTTTTACACATACATATTTGGGTATTATATTTTCTCCTTTGTAGGTAAATATACTTTCAAATAACCTCCAAAAGCTTTCAGTATTCCAGTATATTATATTGTATCATGGGTAAATGACATGAGCATGTATATTGGTGGTCTTGAGCTAACTTTATGCAGCGGTGAAAACATCAACCCAGGTTACTCACGGTTATCCGGCCCCACTCTGCGGGTAGTTAGAAAATGTCCAGGCACTCCTCCTTCTCACCAGACAGCCGTTATCCAGTATAGAACTAGTAGCTTAAAAGATCTCCGCGGTGTATCTCACACACCAAAAAGGATCCAATCTTACCACAATTGCGAAGAAATAAGCATTCACAGACCAAGCTAAATCAACACTGTGTATTTATTACATCGAAAAAACAAAGGTTCCACCACTCCACACACATAAGCTACATCCAACGCGTTTCCTGCTGCTAAACAGCACTTCGTCAGGGATACTCACAGCTGTCTGATTGCACCTTTTATTACACTCACTATTCATTCTCAGGATTTAAAGGTATACTACCGCTTATATATTTAGCGGCATGTTTGTGATCTATACGTCATTCAATTTGGTGCATCATTATCACATCACAATATTTAAAATAACAATCTTAAATATACAAGCACATTGTATCTAAAAATATATAGTTAGAAACATTAACACAAATGGTGGGAAAAATATCTAATGCTATATAAACAAATACTTTTACTGTCTCAGAATTTTATATACCGCTGAGCTATTACATAGTACACAAATAAAAGGGCATATATTAGATATAAGTATAGCCGTATATTAAGGACTAAGCACAATAAATTAATAATAATCCATTGCAATATAATCTAAAGCCTCTAGTAATAGCTATATTTTGAAAAACTTTTCACCTTTATTTATTAATAGTTATATCTAAATATTTATCATCCTATGGAGAAAATTTCGAATACTATTAACTATCGATTTTAACTTAGTTACCTATATAAAGTTTTACATCTGAGTTTTCGTTTATGCCTAAAGGACTCCCTGTCTTTAAAGTATAAATCCAGTACACTTCTCTCCTATTAAGCGTCTGTGATCTATTGCCACCTGTATTCAGCTTGGGCACATGATCAATACCTTGAAATGAAAATAAAGTATTGATATATTTTAATTCACTTATATCAAAGTTATCATTCCTTCTATGTTGGGCAAAATGTTTCGCCACTGGTGTCTTTGGCACCTCACTCTCAAGAGACAGTAGGTGCTCTCTCACTCTATCTTTGAGCATGCGTGTCGTTCTACCAGTGTATTGAAAAAAACAAAGTTTGCAAGTGATAAGATACACTATATATCTGGAATTACAATTAAGGTGATGGTTCACCATGTACACATTACCTGTTACTGTAGAGTTAAAAGTATCACTCCTAACCAAGTATTTACATGATTTACATGGTGTGCCACCACACCTATAGTTCCCATTTTTCTTTTTAAGCCACATTCTATCCTCTTTTTTCTCCTTGTTAGAAAAATTTCTTTTAAGATTGTTCTCTATGGTTTCTGCTCTCCTTGATACACACCTGATTCCTTTGTCTATGACTGTTTTCAATTTTGGATCATTTCTTAGTAGTGGGCTAAATTTCTGAATAATTTTACAAATTTCTGAATATTGTCTACTATATTTAGTGGAAAAAGTTAACTTATCCATATTTCCTAAAACTTTATCCTGTTTGTTTTTATCCTGCAATAAAGCTTTCCTGTCCATGGCCTTAACCTCTTCCATGGTTATTTCTAGATCTCTTTTCTTATAGCCCCTATCCATCAGTCTATTTTTTAATATATTTGCTTGTATAGAGTAATTCTCTTCACTACTACAATTACGTTTTAAGCGCATAAACTGGCCTTTAGGGATCCCCTTTTTCACACTATAGGGATGGCCAGAATCTGCCCTAAGTATGGTATTGCCTGATGTTTTTTTTCTAAATATTTCTGTTGTAATGCATCCTTTATCTACATCTCCTTTTATCGTTAGGTCTAGATAATCTACACTATTCTCAGAGCAAAAGAATGTAAACCTCAAATTGTTATTATTGTCATTTAAATATCCCATAAACTGTTCTATAGTTGAATCACCATTCTTCCAGACTATTAGCAAATCATCTATAAATCTAGTATAGAATAAAATACGGTTTTGAAAAGGATTATTAGTAGTGAATATTTTCTTCAATTCAAAATATCCAAGATATAAGTTAGCATACGAGGGGGCGAATTTCGCCCCCATCGCCGTGCCCTGACATTGTACATAAAAACAGCCTTCAAATAGAAAATAGTTATGGGTTAAAAGAAATTGGACTATATCCACAATATATTCAATAAAGCATGTCTCAAATTTAGTATACGTATGTAGCATTTCGTTAAGGGCAGTTAATCCCTCCCTATGCGGTATACAGGAGTATAACGATTCTACGTCTATGGTTAAGAACAGTGATTCACTATCCCATCCTAGATCTTCCACCTTACGTAGTAGGTGTTTCGTATCCCTAAGATAACCTGGTAAGCTTTTTACTATGGGTTGTAGAAATTCGTCAATCCATCTCCCTAGGTTTTCTCCTATGGTTCCTATTGTGGAGATAATGGGCCTCCCCGGCGGTCTTGATGCGCATTTATGAACTTTAGGGAGATGTTTAAATACAGTTACTGTAGGGCTCTCATTTACTAAGCATTCTGCCTGTGCTTGTGTCAAAAAACCCTGGTGAACGCCTTCATCTAACAAAATTTTTAACTCATTATTAAACCGCTCTGTGGGGTTATATGTTAATTTGTGGTATGTATTTTCATCTGATAGTTGCCTTTCAGCTTCCAATACATATGCTTCCCTATCTTGTACCACGATAGTGCCACCCTTATCAGATTTAGAAATTACTATGTTGGTATTATCCCTAATTTCTTTTAGTGCTTTTCTCTCCTGGTGTGACAAATTATCCCTTTTATTCTTTTTTGTGTGTGTATCTTTTACTTTTGTGTTGTACAATTGTGTCAATTCTTCTTCCACCACTGCGTGAAATACCTCAATTAGATCCCCTCTTGCATGTATAGGATAAAAACTACTTGTGTGTCCTATTTTTTGTGTAGAGCTTGGAATACTTAAATTACTGGGATCATATCTCAAGCTTTCACTATTTAAGATCCTTAAACTGTTGGTATCACACAATTCATTAAAAGTTAGTGAATCTATATCAGTGCCCATTGTACTACTTTCAGCCATACCCGTATCCACTATCTCACTGTCATAAATGGAAGATGGATCCTCATTAAAAAAATGCCTTTTTAAAGTGACCTTTCGTACAAACTTATTGAGGTCAACAATGGTATCAAATAAGTCCATATTTCTTGTTGGAGAGAAACCCATTCCCTTCGAGAGTACAATCTTCTGTATGTTGGTTAATGGGACAGATGATAAATTTATTATACTCTCTAGTTCTGATCCTTCTTTTCTCTCATTGCTCTGGTCAGCCTGCTGGGATATTTTGCTTTTTGATCTTCTTCCTTTTTCTTCTTTATTCTTTTTGGGTCTCCATCTTTTACTTTATGCTCGTGGCCGGACATATTAGGGGTAATCCCCAGATCCACCAGTGATCTGTGTTCCACTTTTTCTTTAGGTCTTGCTCCTAGAGAATTATCTCTTTCATTATTTTCCTCACTCATGGGTGTAGATGATCTTGGACTATATGCATATGAACTGCCCTCTGTGCTTGAAAAGGTGACTTTTCTTTGTGCTTCCTTTTTATTACTGGACATGTCTCCTTCCACCCTTTTTCCCTTATTCTTTTTGTTCTGATGACTTCTTCTTTTATTTTGCTGAGTATTGGTGTTCCAACTATAAACTATATCTAAATCATAGTCCTTACAATCTCTTTGATATTTGCCCAATTTTCTTGCGACCACTTCATTATCAATTCTTTCAGTTGTATCTTTCAGTTGTTTCATATAATCTTCAAATCTCTCATCTTCTTTAAGATCATCAATCTGTATTTGTATCTCAGCTAGCTCACATAGAGTGGTTTCTCTTTCCTCTGTTCTTTTCTTTAATAGTTGCTTCATAAGAATCACAGAGCAATCAGTTAAATTCTGATTCCATTCTTTCATAAAAACCACATCCATTTTTTCTGCTGCTGGGTACTTTTTCATTCTGAGGCCTCGTGGTATTTTTTCCTCATTTATATACAGTAGTAAGAATTCCATTTCCCACCATGTCTTAAGTTCCTTAATGGTTAATTTCTCTTTCATAGAAAACAATGTGCTCAAATCTACAGGTGTGTGTTTAGGAGTGGTGTCCCCTTTAATGAGTAAATCAAGTTTTGCTCGTCTGTTTACAATTTCTTCCTGATCCATGGCTTCAAAATATTATCTTATGCACTATGCGCTTGACTTGTCACAGTATAATATGCAATTTGAGAATTTCACTTCAAACAAAAACACACTGTTGCAAAAACTGTGCTTTTGAGCCATAAGACATGTAACAACTTCCAGCTGTGTGCAACCAAAACAAACTGTTATATTTTTGCAAATTGGTTTGTAGTCTCATATGTATCGTTGCCACAACCTAGTTTTCTACAGGAATCAAATTGTTGCAAAGTTCTTACCGGTAACACTCTAATATCAGGGTACAAGTAGAGTGTTAACTGTGTATGTTTTTTCGGCTGAGTGAGTTTTACACATACATATTTGGGTATTATATTTTCTCCTTTGTAGGTAAATATACTTTCAAATAACCTCCAAAAGCTTTCAGTATTCCAGTATATTATATTGTATCATGGGTAAATGACATGAGCATGTATATTGGTGGTCTTGAGCTAACTTTATGCAGCGGTGAAAACATCAACCCAGGTTACTCACGGTTATCCGGCCCCACTCTGCGGGTAGTTAGAAAATGTCCAGGCACTCCTCCTTCTCACCAGACAGCCGTTATCCAGTATAGAACTAGTAGCTTAAAAGATCTCCGCGGTGTATCTCACACACCAAAAAGGATCCAATCTTACCACAATTGCGAAGAAATAAGCATTCACAGACCAAGCTAAATCAACACTGTGTATTTATTACATCGAAAAAACAAAGGTTCCACCACTCCACACACATAAGCTACATCCAACGCGTTTCCTGCTGCTAAACAGCACTTCGTCAGGGATACTCACAGCTGTCTGATTGCACCTTTTATTACACTCACTATTCATTCTCAGGATTTAAAGGTATACTACCGCTTATATATTTAGCGGCATGTTTGTGATCTATACGTCATTCAATTTGGTGCATCATTATCACATCACAATATTTAAAATAACAATCTTAAATATACAAGCACATTGTATCTAAAAATATATAGTTAGAAACATTAACACAAATGGTGGGAAAAATATCTAATGCTATATAAACAAATACTTTTACTGTCTCAGAATTTTATATACCGCTGAGCTATTACATAGTACACAAATAAAAGGGCATATATTAGATATAAGTATAGCCGTATATTAAGGACTAAGCACAATAAATTAATAATAATCCATTGCAATATAATCTAAAGCCTCTAGTAATAGCTATATTTTGAAAAACTTTTCACCTTTATTTATTAATAGTTATATCTAAATATTTATCATCCTATGGAGAAAATTTCGAATACTATTAACTATCGATAGTTAATAGTATTCGAAATTTTCTCCATAGGATGATAAATATTTAGATATAACTATTAATAAATAAAGGTGAAAAGTTTTTCAAAATATAGCTATTACTAGAGGCTTTAGATTATATTGCAATGGATTATTATTAATTTATTGTGCTTAGTCCTTAATATACGGCTATACTTATATCTAATATATGCCCTTTTATTTGTGTACTATGTAATAGCTCAGCGGTATATAAAATTCTGAGACAGTAAAAGTATTTGTTTATATAGCATTAGATATTTTTCCCACCATTTGTGTTAATGTTTCTAACTATATATTTTTAGATACAATGTGCTTGTATATTTAAGATTGTTATTTTAAATATTGTGATGTGATAATGATGCACCAAATTGAATGACGTATAGATCACAAACATGCCGCTAAATATATAAGCGGTAGTATACCTTTAAATCCTGAGAATGAATAGTGAGTGTAATAAAAGGTGCAATCAGACAGCTGTGAGTATCCCTGACGAAGTGCTGTTTAGCAGCAGGAAACGCGTTGGATGTAGCTTATGTGTGTGGAGTGGTGGAACCTTTGTTTTTTCGATGTAATAAATACACAGTGTTGATTTAGCTTGGTCTGTGAATGCTTATTTCTTCGCAATTGTGGTAAGATTGGATCCTTTTTGGTGTGTGAGATACACCGCGGAGATCTTTTAAGCTACTAGTTCTATACTGGATAACGGCTGTCTGGTGAGAAGGAGGAGTGCCTGGACATTTTCTAACTACCCGCAGAGTGGGGCCGGATAACCGTGAGTAACCTGGGTTGATGTTTTCACCGCTGCATAAAGTTAGCTCAAGACCACCAATATACATGCTCATGTCATTTACCCATGATACAATATAATATACTGGAATACTGAAAGCTTTTGGAGGTTATTTGAAAGTATATTTACCTACAAAGGAGAAAATATAATACCCAAATATGTATGTGTAAAACTCACTCAGCCGAAAAAACATACACAGTTAACACTCTACTTGTACCCTGATATTAGAGTGTTACCGGTAAGAACTTTGCAACAATTTGATTCCTGTAGAAAACTAGGTTGTGGCAACGATACATATGAGACTACAAACCAATTTGCAAAAATATAACAGTTTGTTTTGGTTGCACACAGCTGGAAGTTGTTACATGTCTTATGGCTCAAAAGCACAGTTTTTGCAACAGTGTGTTTTTGTTTGAAGTGAAATTCTCAAATTGCATATTATACTGTGACAAGTCAAGCGCATAGTGCATAAGATAATATTTTGAAGCCATGGATCAGGAAGAAATTGTAAACAGACGAGCAAAACTTGATTTACTCATTAAAGGGGACACCACTCCTAAACACACACCTGTAGATTTGAGCACATTGTTTTCTATGAAAGAGAAATTAACCATTAAGGAACTTAAGACATGGTGGGAAATGGAATTCTTACTACTGTATATAAATGAGGAAAAAATACCACGAGGCCTCAGAATGAAAAAGTACCCAGCAGCAGAAAAAATGGATGTGGTTTTTATGAAAGAATGGAATCAGAATTTAACTGATTGCTCTGTGATTCTTATGAAGCAACTATTAAAGAAAAGAACAGAGGAAAGAGAAACCACTCCATGTGAGCTAGCTGAGATACAAATACAGATTGATGATCTTAAAGAAGATGAGAGATTTGAAGATTATATGAAACAACTGAAAGATACAACTGAAAGAATTGATAATGAAGTGGTCGCAAGAAAATTGGGCAAATATCAAAGAGATTGTAAGGACTATGATTTAGATATAGTTTATAGTTGGAACACCAATACTCAGCAAAATAAAAGAAGAAGTCATCAGAACAAAAAGAATAAGGGAAAAAGGGTGGAAGGAGACATGTCCAGTAATAAAAAGGAAGCACAAAGAAAAGTCACCTTTTCAAGCACAGAGGGCAGTTCATATGCATATAGTCCAAGATCATCTACACCCATGAGTGAGGAAAATAATGAAAGAGATAATTCTCTAGGAGCAAGACCTAAAGAAAAAGTGGAACACAGATCACTGGTGGATCTGGGGATTACCCCTAATATGTCCGGCCACGAGCATAAAGTAAAAGATGGAGACCCAAAAAGAATAAAGAAGAAAAAGGAAGAAGATCAAAAAGCAAAATATCCCAGCAGGCTGACCAGAGCAATGAGAGAAAAGAAGGATCAGAACTAGAGAGTATAATAAATTTATCATCTGTCCCATTAACCAACATACAGAAGATTGTACTCTCGAAGGGAATGGGTTTCTCTCCAACAAGAAATATGGACTTATTTGATACCATTGTTGACCTCAATAAGTTTGTACGAAAGGTCACTTTAAAAAGGCATTTTTTTAATGAGGATCCATCTTCCATTTATGACAGTGAGATAGTGGATACGGGTATGGCTGAAAGTAGTAGAATGGGCACTGATATAGATTCACTAACTTTTAATGAATTGTGTGATACCAACAGTTTAAGGATCTTAAATAGTGAAAGCTTGAGATATGATCCCAGTAATTTAAGTATTCCAAGCTCTACACAAAAAATAGGACACACAAGTAGTTTTTATCCTATACATGCAAGAGGGGATCTAATTGAGGTATTTCACGCAGTGGTGGAAGAAGAATTGACACAATTGTACAACACAAAAGTAAAAGATACACACACAAAAAAGAATAAAAGGGATAATTTGTCACACCAGGAGAGAAAAGCACTAAAAGAAATTAGGGATAATACCAACATAGTAATTTCTAAATCTGATAAGGGTGGCACTATCGTGGTACAAGATAGGGAAGCATATGTATTGGAAGCTGAAAGGCAACTATCAGATGAAAATACATACCACAAATTAACATATAACCCCACAGAGCGGTTTAATAATGAGTTAAAAATTTTGTTAGATGAAGGCGTTCACCAGGGTTTTTTGACACAAGCACAGGCAGAATGCTTAGTAAATGAGAGCCCTACAGTAACTGTATTTAAACATCTCCCTAAAGTTCATAAATGCGCATCAAGACCGCCGGGGAGGCCCATTATCTCCACAATAGGAACCATAGGAGAAAACCTAGGGAGATGGATTGACGAATTTCTACAACCCATAGTAAAAAGCTTACCAGGTTATCTTAGGGATACGAAACACCTACTACGTAAGGTGGAAGATCTAGGATGGGATAGTGAATCACTGTTCTTAACCATAGACGTAGAATCGTTATACTCCTGTATACCGCATAGGGAGGGATTAACTGCCCTTAACGAAATGCTACATACGTATACTAAATTTGAGACATGCTTTATTGAATATATTGTGGATATAGTCCAATTTCTTTTAACCCATAACTATTTTCTATTTGAAGGCTGTTTTTATGTACAATGTCAGGGCACGGCGATGGGGGCGAAATTCGCCCCCTCGTATGCTAACTTATATCTTGGATATTTTGAATTGAAGAAAATATTCACTACTAATAATCCTTTTCAAAACCGTATTTTATTCTATACTAGATTTATAGATGATTTGCTAATAGTCTGGAAGAATGGTGATTCAACTATAGAACAGTTTATGGGATATTTAAATGACAATAATAACAATTTGAGGTTTACATTCTTTTGCTCTGAGAATAGTGTAGATTATCTAGACCTAACGATAAAAGGAGATGTAGATAAAGGATGCATTACAACAGAAATATTTAGAAAAAAAACATCAGGCAATACCATACTTAGGGCAGATTCTGGCCATCCCTATAGTGTGAAAAAGGGGATCCCTAAAGGCCAGTTTATGCGCTTAAAACGTAATTGTAGTAGTGAAGAGAATTACTCTATACAAGCAAATATATTAAAAAATAGACTGATGGATAGGGGCTATAAGAAAAGAGATCTAGAAATAACCATGGAAGAGGTTAAGGCCATGGACAGGAAAGCTTTATTGCAGGATAAAAACAAACAGGATAAAGTTTTAGGAAATATGGATAAGTTAACTTTTTCCACTAAATATAGTAGACAATATTCAGAAATTTGTAAAATTATTCAGAAATTTAGCCCACTACTAAGAAATGATCCAAAATTGAAAACAGTCATAGACAAAGGAATCAGGTGTGTATCAAGGAGAGCAGAAACCATAGAGAACAATCTTAAAAGAAATTTTTCTAACAAGGAGAAAAAAGAGGATAGAATGTGGCTTAAAAAGAAAAATGGGAACTATAGGTGTGGTGGCACACCATGTAAATCATGTAAATACTTGGTTAGGAGTGATACTTTTAACTCTACAGTAACAGGTAATGTGTACATGGTGAACCATCACCTTAATTGTAATTCCAGATATATAGTGTATCTTATCACTTGCAAACTTTGTTTTTTTCAATACACTGGTAGAACGACACGCATGCTCAAAGATAGAGTGAGAGAGCACCTACTGTCTCTTGAGAGTGAGGTGCCAAAGACACCAGTGGCGAAACATTTTGCCCAACATAGAAGGAATGATAACTTTGATATAAGTGAATTAAAATATATCAATACTTTATTTTCATTTCAAGGTATTGATCATGTGCCCAAGCTGAATACAGGTGGCAATAGATCACAGACGCTTAATAGGAGAGAAGTGTACTGGATTTATACTTTAAAGACAGGGAGTCCTTTAGGCATAAACGAAAACTCAGATGTAAAACTTTATATAGGTAACTAAGTTAAAATCGATAGTTAATAGTATTCGAAATTTTCTCCATAGGATGATAAATATTTAGATATAACTATTAATAAATAAAGGTGAAAAGTTTTTCAAAATATAGCTATTACTAGAGGCTTTAGATTATATTGCAATGGATTATTATTAATTTATTGTGCTTAGTCCTTAATATACGGCTATACTTATATCTAATATATGCCCTTTTATTTGTGTACTATGTAATAGCTCAGCGGTATATAAAATTCTGAGACAGTAAAAGTATTTGTTTATATAGCATTAGATATTTTTCCCACCATTTGTGTTAATGTTTCTAACTATATATTTTTAGATACAATGTGCTTGTATATTTAAGATTGTTATTTTAAATATTGTGATGTGATAATGATGCACCAAATTGAATGACGTATAGATCACAAACATGCCGCTAAATATATAAGCGGTAGTATACCTTTAAATCCTGAGAATGAATAGTGAGTGTAATAAAAGGTGCAATCAGACAGCTGTGAGTATCCCTGACGAAGTGCTGTTTAGCAGCAGGAAACGCGTTGGATGTAGCTTATGTGTGTGGAGTGGTGGAACCTTTGTTTTTTCGATGTAATAAATACACAGTGTTGATTTAGCTTGGTCTGTGAATGCTTATTTCTTCGCAATTGTGGTAAGATTATATATATATATATATATATATATATATATACATACACAGTAAACTCTCAGTTAACTAGAACTCTCAAGCAACCAGAAAAAAAAAAATCGAAGATACTGTACATTAGAATTAACACTAACGGCGAGATTACGAGTCTTGCGTTAGCCTTAAAAAGCAGCGTTGAGAGGTCCCAACGCTGCTTTTTTCCTAAAGCTGGTATTACGAGTCTTGCAGGTACAGGTGTACAGCTCACTTTTTTGGCCAGACTCGAAAATACCGCAAATCCACTTACGTCAATTGCGTATCCTATTATATCAATAAGATTTGCCTAACGCCGGTATTACAAGTCTTCAAAAAAGTGAGCGGTACAGCGTCTCCTGTCAAGACTGATATCGCATTTAAAAGTCAGTAGTTAAGAGTTTTATGGGCTAACGCCGTAGTATAAAACTCTTAACTAAACTGCTAAAAAGTACACTAACACCCATAAACTACCTATTAACCCCTAAACCGAGGGCCCCCCACATCGCAAACACTAAATAAAAATGTTTAACCCCTAATCTGCCGAACCGGACATCGCTGCCACTATAATAACTATATTAACCCCTAAACCGCCGCACTTCCACATCGCAAACACTAGTTAAATATTATTAACCCCTAATCTGCCTGCCCGAACATCGCCGACACCTACCTACATTTATTAACCCCTAATCTGCCGCCCCCAACGTCGCCGCCACAATACTAGGTACAATAGTTATTAAATAGTTATTAACTATTTAATAGCTACCTAGTTAAAATAAAGACAAATGTACCTGTAAAATAAAACCTAACCTATGTTACAATTACACCTAACACTACACTATAATTAAATTAATTCCCTAAACTAACTACAATTAAATACATTTAAATACAATTATCTAAAGTATGGAAATAAACACTAAATTACAGAAAATAATAAAATAATTACAAGTTTTTTAAACTAATTACACCTAATCTAATCCCCCTAATAAAATAAAAAAGCCCCCCAAAATAATATAAAGCCCTACCCTATACTAAATTACAAAATAGCCCTTAAAAGGGCCTTTTGCGGGGCATTGCCCCAAAATAATCAGCTCTATTACCTGTAAAAAAAAGTACAATACCCCCCCAACATTAAAACCCACCACCCACACACCCAACCCTACTCTAAAACCCAACCAATACCCCCTTAATAAAACCTAACACTAACCCCTTGAAGATCACTCTACCTTGAGAAATCTTTACCCAGCCGGGCCAAAGTCCTCAACGAAGCCGGGCGAAGTGGTCCTCCAGATGGACAGAAGTCTTCATCGAAGCCGGCCAGAAGAGGTCCTCTAGATGGCAGAAGTCTTCATCCAGACGGCATCTTCTATCTTCATCCATCCGGCGCAGAGCGGGTCCATCTTCAAGACATCCGACGCAGAGCATCCTCTTCAAATGAAGTCCAACTGAAGAAAGAAGGTTCCTTTAAAGGGACATAATACTCATATGGTAAATCACTTGAAACTGATGCAGTATAAATGTAAAAAGCTGACAGGAAAATATCACCTGAGCATCTCTATGTAAAAAAGGAAGATATTTTACCTCACAATCTCCTCAGCTCAGCAGAGTAAGTTCTGTGTAAAATGTTATACTCATCTGCTCCCAGCTGCAGGTAAAAAAAAAATAAAAAAATGAAGAAATGAGCTGCAGCCAATCAGCATCAGCAGTGCTGAGGTCATTAACTCTTTTACTGTGATCTCATGAGATTTCACTTAACTCTCATGAGATTTCATAGTAAGCTTCCTTTACCTGATTGGTGAAATAATATGAGAGTGCATGAGGCTCATCCCTTAAGATGTCCCAGGACAGACACACTAAAATGCTGCTTAGAAATCCTTTACAATGGGAGGTGGCTACTGAGGAACTTTTAAGGTAAAATATCTTTCTTTTTTACATAGAGATGTTCAGGTGATATTTTCTAGTCAGCTTTTTACAGATATACTGCATCACTTTCCAGTGTTTAAACATTTGAGTATTATGGCCCTTTAAATGACGTCATCCAAGATAGCGTCCCGTGAATTCCAATTGGCTGATAGAATTCAGCCAATCGGAATTAAGGTAGAAAAAATCCTATTGGCTGATGCAATCAGCCAATAGGATTGAAGTTCAATCCTATTGGCTGATCCAATCAGCCAATAAGATTGAGCTTGCATTCTATTGGCTGATTGGATCAGCCAATAGAATGCAAGCTCAAACCTATTGGCTGATTGCATCAGCCAATTGGATTTTTGCTACCTTAATTCCGATTGGCTGATATAATTCTATCAGCCAATCGGAATTCAAGGGACACCATCTTGGATGGTGTCCCTTGAATTCAGTTGGACTTTGTTTGAAGAGGATGCTCCACGTCGGATGTCTTGAAGATGGACCCGCTCTGGATGAAAATAGAAGATGCCGCCTGGATGAAGACTTCTGCCCGTATGGAGGACCTTTTCTGGCCGGCTTCGATGAAGACTTCTGCCTGTCTGGAGGACCACTTCGCCCGGCTTCGTTGAGGACTTCGGCCCGGCTGGGTGAAGACTCTCAAGGTATGGTGATCTTTAATGGGTTAGTGTTAGGTTTTATTAAGGGTGTATTGGTTGGGTTTTAAAGTAGGGTTGGATGTGTGGGTGGTGGGTTTTAATTTTGGGGGGGTATTGTACTTTTTTTTACAGGTAATAGAGCTGATTACTTTGGGGCAATGCCCTGCAAAAGGCCCTTTTAAGGGCTATTTGTAAATTAGTATAGGGCAGGGCTTTTTATTATTTTGGGGGGCTTTTTTATTTTATTTAGGGGATTAGATTAGGTGTAATTAGTTTTAAAAACTTGTAATTATTTTATTATTTTCTGTAATTTAGTGGGGGGGGTTTCGTACTTTGATAATTTTTTTAAATTGTATTTAGTTTAGGTAATTTATTTAATTATAGTGTAGTGTTAGATGTAATTGTAACTTAGGTTAGGATTTATTTTACAGGTAAATTTTAATTTATTTTAACTAGGTAGCTATTAAATAGTTAATAACTATTTAATAACTATTGTACCTAGTTAAAATAAATACAAAGTTGACTGTAAAATAAAAATAAATCCTAAACTAGCTACAATGTAACTATTAGTTATATTGTAGCTAGTTTAGGGTTTATTTTATAAGTAAGTATATAGTTTTAAATAGGAATAATTTAGTTAATGATAGTAAGTTTTATTTAGATTTATTTAAATTATATTTAAGTTAGGGGGGTGTTAGGGTTAGGGTTAGACTTAGATTTAGGGGTTAAAAACTTTAATATAGTGGCGGCGACGTTGGGGGCGGCAGATTAGGTGTTAATAAGTGTAGGTAGGTTGCGGCGACATAGGGGGCAGCAGATTAGGGGTTAATAAATATAATGTAGGGTTCGGCGATGTTCGGGGCAGCAGATTAAGGGTTCATAAGTATAATGTAGGTTGCGGCGGTGTCCAGAGCGGTAGATTAGGGGTTAATAATATAATGTAGGTGTCGGCGATGTTGGGGGCGGAAAATTATGGGTTAATAAGTGTAAGATTAGGGGTGTTTAGACTCGGGGTTCATGTTAGGGTGTTAGGTGTAGACATAATTGTATTTTCCCCACAGGAATCAATGGGGCTTCGTTAGGGAGCTTTACGCTGTTTTTTTTGCAGGTGTTAGGTTTTTTCAGCCAGCTCTCCCCCATTGATTCCTATGGGGAAATCGTGCACGAGCACGTTTTGCCAGCTCACCGCTACCGTAAGCAGCGCTGGTATTGAGGTGAGATGTGGAGCTAAATTTTGCTTTATGCTCACTTTTTTGCGGCTAACGCCGGGTTTCTAAAAACCCATAATACCAGCGCTGTCTGTGGTGAGCGGTGAGGGAAAACTGTGCGTTAGCACCGCACAGCCTTACCGACAAAACTCGTAATCTAGGTGTAAGTTTGCTTTGCAGCTTCCTTTCTCTATAGTGGGTTCAAAAAGGTGAAAGCAAGCCCTTTTAATGCCACCAGACCCTACATGACTGCTCTTGAAAGTTGTGAGCATAAGGCAATCTGAGAATTAGACATCATGCTGCCACTGGGTGCCCGGGACTGAACAGAGGTGGCATTAATATTAATTAATAATATGCTTTTATTTACTGTATTTAAATACTAATATCAAGTAAATACAGCGTTTATAGTATAGTATGGGTTATAGAACCTAGTCAGACCTATTTTTAACAGTAACTCTCAAGCAACCAGAAACTACACTTATCCGGAATCTACCAATCCCCATGGGTGCCGGTTAACTGGGAATTTACTGTATATGTATATATATATATATATATATATATATATATATATATATATATATATATTTATATTTATAATATATATATATATATATATATATAAATATAAATAAATATATATATATTTATATATAATATACTGTATATATATATATATATATATATACAGTATATATATGTCAAAGTGTTTGAATGGGAAGGGCTCAATATTTATTATACTGTGTGTATGTATATATATATATATATATATATATATATATACACACACACACACATACATATATGTATGTGTGTGTGTGTATTAATGTGTGTATATATATATATATATATATATATATATAATATATATACGTTGATTGGAGTAGCCGTGTTAGTCCAGAGATTTAGATATCAAAATAACAAGAGTATTGAGCAATGATACTTTTTTTATTGGACTAACTATACATTTTAAGTTAACAAGCTTTCGGAAGAGTTTGTATTTATTTTAACCAGGTACAATAGCTAACACCCCCCTAAGTTAAATATAATTTTAATCTAACAAAATAAATTAACTCTTATTAACTAAAGTATTCCTATTTAAAACTAAATACTTACCTGTAAAATAAACCCTAATATAGCTACAATATAATGAATATTTTACAGGCAACTTTGTATTTATTTAACTAGGTGCAATAGCTATTAAATAGTTAAGAACTATTTAATAGCTACCTAGTTAAAATAATTACAAAATTACCTGTAAAATAAATCCTAACCTATGTTACAATTAAACCTAACACTACACTATCAATAAATTAATTAAATAAAATAGCTACAATTATCTACAATTAAATCTAACACTACACTATCAATAAATGAATTAAATAAAATACCTAGAAATAAATACAAATAAATAAACTAACTAAAGTACAAAAAATAAAAAAAGCTAAGTTACAAAAAATAAAAAAATTAATTACAATTTTAAGCTAATTACACCTACTCTAAGCCCCCTAATAAAATAACAAAGCCCCCCAAAATAAAAAATGCCCTACCCTATTCTAAAATTTAAATATAAAAGCTCTTTTACCTTACCAGCCCTTAAAAGGGCCTTTTGCGGGGCATACCCCAAAGAATTCAGCTCTTTTGCCTGTAAAAAAAAAACATACAATACCCCCCCCCAACATTACAACCCATCACCCACATACCCCTAATCTAACCCAAACCCCCCTTAAATAAACCTAACACTAAGCCCCTGAAGATCTTCCTACCTTATCTTCACCACACCGGGTATCTATCACCGATCCGTCCAGGCTCCGAAATCTTCATCCAAGCCCAAGCGGGGGCTGGAGATCCATCATCCGGCTGAAGTCTTCTATCAAGCGTCAAGAAAAAGTCCAGAAGAGGCTCCAAAGTCTTCATCCTATCCGGGCAGAAGAGGAGATCCGGACCAGCAACCATCTTCATCCAAGCGGCATCTTCTATCTTCTTCTGATGACGAGCGGCTCCATCTTGAAGACCTCCGGCGCGGATCCATCCTCTTCTTCCGACGTCCTAAGTCCGAATGAAGGTTCCTTTAAATGACGTCATCCATGATGGCGTCCCTCGAATTCCGATTGGCTGATAGGATTCTATCAGCCAATCGGAATTAAGGTAGGGAAAATCTGATTGGCTGATTGAATCAGCCAATCAGATTGAGCTCGCATTCTATTGGCTGTTCCGATCAGCCAATAGAATGCGAGCTCAATCTGATTGGCTGATTGGATCAGCCAATCGGATTGAACTTCAATCTGATTGGCTGATTCCATCAGCCAATCAGATTTTTCCTACCTTAATTCCGATTGGCTGATAGAATCCTATCAGCCAATCGGAATTCGAGGGACGCCATCTTGGATGACGTCATTTAAAGGCACCTTCATTCGGACTTAGGATGTCGGAAGAAGAGGATGGATCCGCGCCGGAGGTCTTCAAGATCGAGCCGCTCATCATCGGATGAAGATAGAAGATGCAGCTTGGATGAAGATGGTTGCCGGTCCAGATCTCCTCTTCTGCCCGGATAGGATGAAGACTTTGGAGCCTCTTCTGGACTTCTTCTTGCCGATTGATAGAAGACTTCAGCCGGATGATGGATCTCCAGCCCCCGCTTGGGTTTGGATGAAGATTTCAGAGCCTGGACGGATCGGTGATAGATACCTGGTGTGGTGAAGATAAGGTAGGAAGATCTTCAGGGGCTTAGTGTTAGGTTTATTTAAGGGGGGTTTGGGTTAGATTAGGGGTATGTGGGTGGTGGGTTGTAATGTTGGGGGGTATTGTATGTTTATTTTTACAGGCAAAAGAGCTGAATTCTTTGGGGCATGCCCCGCAAAAGGCCCTTTTAAGGGCTGGTAAGGTAATAGAGCTGTTAACTTTTGTAATTTAGTATAGGGTAAGGCATTTTTTTATTTTGGGGGCTTTGTTATTTTATTAGGGGGCTTAGAGTAGGTGTAATTAGCTTAAAATTGTTGTAATATTTTTATTATGTTTGTAATTAATTTTTTTATTTTTTGTAACTTAGCTTTTTTTATTTTTTGTACTTTAGTTAGTTTATTTATTTGTATTTATTTGTAGGTATTTTATTTAATTCATTTATTGATAGTGTAGGTTTAGATTTAATTGTAGATAATTGTAGGTATTTTATTTAATTAATTTATTGATAGTGTAGTGTTAGGTTTAATTGTAACTTAGGTTAGGATTTATTTTACAGGTAATTTTTTTTATTATTTTAACTAGGTAGCTATTAAATAGTTATTAACTTTTTAATAGCTATTATACCTGGTTAAAATAATTACAAAGTTGCCTGTAAAATAAATATTATTCCTAAAATAGCTACAATATAATTATAATTTATATTGTAGCTATATTAGGGTTTATTTTACAGGTAAGTATTTAGCTTTAAATAGGAATAATTTATTTAATAAGAGTTAATTTATTTCGTTAGATTTAAATTATATTTAACTTAGGGGGTGTTAGTGTTAGGGTTAGACTTAGCTTTAGGGGTTAATACATTTATTAGAGTAGCGGTGAGGTCCGGTCGGCAGATTAGGGGTTAATACTTGAAGTTAGGTGTCAGCGATGTTAGGGAGGGCAGATTAGGGGTTAATACTATTTATTATAGGGTTAGTGAGGCGGATTAGGGGTTAATACATTTATTATAGTAGTGGTGAGGTCCGGTCGGCAGATTAGGGGTTAATTATTGTAGGTAGCTGGCGGCGACGTTGTGGGGGGCAGATTAGGGGTTAATAAATATAATATAGGGGTCGACGGTGTTAGGGGCAGCAGATTAGGGGTACATAGGTATAATGTAGGTTGCAGCGGTGTACGGAGCGGCAGATTAGGGGTTAAAAAAAATATGCAGGGGTCAGCGATAGCGGGGGCAGCAGATTAGGGGTTAATAAGTGTAAGGTTAGGGGTGTTTAGACTCAGGGTTCATGTTAGGGTGTTAGGTGCAGACATAGGAAGTGTTTCCCCATAGGAAACAATGGGGTGCGTTAGGAGCTGAACGCTGTTTTTTTTGCAGGTGTTAGGTTTTTTTTCAGCTCAAACTGCCCCATTGTTTCCTATGGGGAAATCATGCACAAGCACGTTTTTTAAGATGGCCGCGTCCATAAGCACCGCTGGTATTGAGAGTTGCAATGGCGGTAAATATGCTATACGCTTCCTTTTTGGAGCCTAACGCAGCCCTTCTGTGAACTCTAAATACCAGCGGTATTTAACAGGTGCGGGGGGAAAAAAGCCAGCGCTAGCTATGCGGGTCGTTACCGACAAAACTCTAAATCTAGCCGTTAGTCCAGAATTAAACAAGTTGAAGTGCATTATCATTTTCATTTCAAAGGTTTTTCTTTCCATGGTGTTTCTGAAGTTGCCTCTGAGAATTTTGATTTTGAGGTTTTGGATGGATTGGAAAGGTTGGGTGAAATGGTGACCAACAGGGGTGCAGTATTTTGTTTCACTGTGGTTTTTGATTGAGTGCCTGTGTAAGTTCATCCGAAGGTGCAGTTTTTGGCTTGTTTCTCCAATATAGCATCCCACTTCACATGCAGTGCAATGTATCATGTATACCACATTTGCAGATATACATGAATATGCCCCTTTAATGTTATAGGATTTATTATTGTGATTTGCTGTGCTGCAACACGTTTATTTTCAAGGTTAAACCAAAATTCATTAAAATTATGGGGGGAGATAAAAAACTGAAATAAAAATCCTCCATGTCTCAAAATTAAATCAATGTAAATATTTGCATAGGAAATTAGCACATCTAGGCAAGATTCCCTGCTCGCTTTTCCCCAGAAATACCTCATATACAATGTTACCAATGCACAAGAGAATTGTGGGTAAGATATGCAAATCATATATGCAAATTCTCAGATTTTGTGCTTCAAAATACTGTTTTAACACAGCTATCCTTTTAACAGGATTATTGCAGCAAACTAGAAATCACTCACTAGACAGCCTGTTTCGTTCTTTTTGGAACTCATCAGTAGGAGATAGATTTCTGGTTGCTGCATTGGTAAAGCTATTTTCAAGGTTAAACCAAAATTCATTAAAATTATGGGGGGAGATAAAAAACTGAAATTAAAATCCTCCATGTCTCAAAATTAAATCAGTGTAAATATTTAATATTTAAAGTAACTAACATTGGAAGGAATCAATTTCCTCACTTTCACCTTGCTTTTCATCACCCATTTTTTCCACTTTTTAGTTTTGATTGACTTATTTTTGTTCTTCACTAACATTTGTTGATCAACTTTTTGAACACTTTTTTGGATTATTTTTTATGTTATTGCATATTGTGTATTTTATTTTTTATGTTATTGCATATTGTGTATTTTATTTAATTATATCTTAACCTCACTGGATTAAGTAGCTAGCATTTTTATATCCATTTGCACTCACTCACTATTTGATCGTATCTATACAATTATTTTGCTACACTCCTTTTTTTGGCACTGCAGTGCATTTTTCTATTTTTTGGAACACTATTTTTGAAACACTATTTTTGAACACTATTGTTTGTACTATTGTTTATTAGTTTTTTGCTTGACGCACTTGTTATAGTTGTACTTAGGCTAATTCTGTTTTATTAGTATACACTCTTATTCTGGTGTACCACTCACACTGATCACCTGTTATTACCTCTGTTTTATTCCTGTATTCCTGTATTTGTAATATTATTTATATGTGCTTTTTACATTTTTTATATATAGTCTTTAATTACTGATGCATTTTAACATGGTTCATTAAATAATCTTCTTTTATCTCTCTGTGAGTATATTTATCCCTTGGCCTCTTGTTGGCGCTGAATTCACTTCTTACTACTTGTGCATATTTTTTGGAGGTTGGTTAGGATCTCTGTTTGGATACAGCTTGGGGATTACCTTAGCGCTTGTACACTACCCCTTTTTCACCAAAAAACGTTTATGGACTATTTGGTACCTACTATACCTATGAATAAAAAATCCTTTTCTTTTTTGGGGCTTTATTTTTTGGCTTTTTTTTCCCCCGCAAGAACCTGCAAAACTTTTTCATACCCTTAATCACATATCTATTTTTACTTACTCGTATAGAAACTTAAACTTTTTTTTTATCTTAACAGGACTATAGCCTAAAGATATCCCTGATGTTATCTTAGATATGTGTTATTGTAACAGAGTTCTTCTCTCTGACAACTCTCTTCATATCTAATAGAGAAAATATCCATCTAAGGCAGTCAAGAGAGCTAAGCAAGCTGTCTCTTCTAGGTCTAGAAGTAACCTGTTGGAGGAGAATATCTGTAAAAGATCTACTAACCAGTTTGAAGGGGTTACTTTTGTCATGAATCACAGCAGTCAATTTACAGCTGTTTGTTCGATTATCCGCAAGCATTTTCACATACTCAAGGCTGATGATAAATTGGTGTCAACAGTGGATAAAGGGCTTAGATGTTCCTACAGAAAAAGCCCCACTTTGGGGAATGTCTTGTCTCCTACTATGTTACAAAATATACAGAATACAGCCAGCTCATGGTTAAAACATCTTGGCATGTTTAGATGTCGACATTCTAAATGTAAACCCTGTGACTATGCAAAAATTTCAGCTACTTTTGGTAGCTTTGTTACAGGAAAAACATATGAGATTAAATCTTGTTTGAATTGCACATTTAATATGACATATACCTTATTCAATGTGCGCTATGCAGGGTTCAATATGTAGGACTCACCTCAAGAGATGTCAACACGAGAATCAGGGAACATCTATCCTCCTTTAAGACCACTAAGTCTTCTACACCGATTGTACAACACTTTGGTTTGTATCATGGATGGGATCTGTCCTCTTTCTCATGGTGCACTGTTGACAGTCATTAGACCGAAAACATTGATATGATCCTACAAAAAAGAGAGGCATATTGGATTTTTACTTTGGGGACTAGGATCCCCAAAGGTTTGAATTCAAAATATGACATTATGAATGTTTGGGAATAGATCTTTAAGTATACTGCTTCAAAATGACGATGGCCTTAGCATACTATTTTACAATCATGATGCTTTTGGTTTTGTAAGCAGTTCATTCACTAGTTGTAGCGGGTTTTTACACTGTGATATTGCAGCGTCCTATCTTGAGACTCTCACTTTACATTTTCATTTGGGGTACTATATGTTATACTTACCAGTATTATCAGGGCTCGATATGTATTCGTTTACCCTGAGAGTGATCAGAGTCTCTGCAATTTAATGATATTATTTTACACCCCTACGCTTGTTTTCATTCATTTAGCTTATCAAGCTTTTGCACATATGCTTATATATTGTCGTATATAATCCATTCTGCTGTAGAATTGGTTGATATGCCGCATTTTACCATCATTTGGGTCTTATCCTCATTATAATTATGAGTTTACTCTATGCCCGTAAAATAGTACTGTATAAATATAACCTTTAGCATTACTAGGTTCTTATTTCCTTTTCTTTTCACAGGATATTACGCTATGCTAGTGCCTTAGATTTATCTACTTATTCATACATAGAGAGTACTTATGCATATTATTATAAGTCATTGTGATCATATTGGGATTTTGTTCTCTTATATGTACTTATTTCTCAATCATTATGTATATTACTCTTTTACTACTGTCTTGCTCTCTACACAGTATATTTTGAACTATAAGTATTTCTCTTTCTCTTTTTTGATTAATACATTTTCTTATATATCCTTTCTGTGAGCTAACTGTGGGAGCATTTTGGTATAGCATGTTAATCCTGAAATGGTTAATTCTTTCATCCAGCGAAAGGGTGTGTTTTTCATTTTAAAGTCTGACCAACTGTATTAGTTTTTGTGATTATTTTAACAGGTGTGTCTCTAGGTACTACAGGCTATGATTACGGCTCTCGGGCTGAAACACGTAAGCCATTAGTGCCACACCATTTGCTGTATGGAAGTTTGATGTTTTTTGCCATTACCAAGAATTTGGATTTTATCGTAAGCTGTCTTACTTGAAGACGTAATAAAGTTTTGGATTTTACTTTACCCATCCCGTGGTGAATCATTCATCTGTTTATATACTTGCTTATGCCGGTTCATTCATCACTAACGGTACTGGATTGGGTGTGAGCAGGAGTGGCGCTGTCGTTGGATTAGAGGAATTGAGGACGTCACTGGGCGTGACCTGGAGCGGCATGGTTTCCCCTACGAGGATGCTAAGCCTAACCGGTGAAGAAGCGAGAGCATTTCCACAGGTATAAGAATATATTGATGCCCGCTATAAGAGTCCGGTAAGATTAGGCTGAAGAGTGAGTGGGGTGTATTTAACAGCCGAGGGATGCCCTGTATTTACAGTGACTATCTGTGAATGTGCCATACTCTATTTAGGATTTAGTCTGTACATACAGACTTTCACTGTTTCAGGAGTTTGCTCTTTGTGTGTTGTATCTAATAGGTCCCCATAGGAATCTAGTTTGTATAATGCAACTAATAGGTCCCCATAGGAATCTAGTTTGTATAATGCAGGGTACTAAAAATGAATAACCAATTTCAACGTAATACTTTACATCTCTGCATGTCTGTAAAAAAAGGAATGCTATGTTAACATTGTACAATCATAACCTTTTCAATTTCTAAACGTATCTTATAGTACTTGCCTGAGGAAACAGAGTGGTTAGCTCTGAGAAACGCGTAGCGTGTTTTACTGACTGATTTTATATATGATACATTGATTTTTATAAAGTTCTTTTTATCCACTGAAGTCTCCTATTGTTTCATTGGAATATCTCAAAAAATACCTTGGAACAGTTGGAACAGAGTGTATATGTGCGCTGGGCCACTGCAATATACCCAGCAAGCTACATTAGCACTATAGTGTGCTTCCCACTGTGTGAGTATACTTCTAAGGGGAGTTGTTAGTGGTAGAATTTAATGCTAACTGATCTGCACTAGGAGTCGCCCTCTGTACATCTTGCATTTTTTCCTGTTAGACATTGCTTGTAAGCAATAATTCTCCAACACTGGTGTAGTGCAAGGTGGAGCGTCCCCTTGAAAGCTACCGCCACTCTGTTGATGTGTGCTGTGTGTTACCAGCTTCAGGTCCTTTATTTAGTCTGCTGCTTTCACTAACTTTTTGTCTGTAATATGGGCTGGGATCCGCCTGTTGTTTGATATGCAATAGCACCAACCTGTATGATACTGGGACCCTTTTATTTGCAGGGGTTATTATGGTTTGTCTCCCCTCCAAGGCACTGTACTGTTACTGTATATACTCTCTGTGCTTATTGTCTATTGAAATCTGATCTATTAACTGAGGGCACACACTTGTGTGCAATTTGAGGAATGCCCAAATCTCTGGACTGCCCTAGATTGGCAGCTAACCTCTTAGAGTACCGGTATCCCTCTGATCTACTTGGAGCAAGTATTGAGCGGGTGCTGTGGTTTATTCTGGTCAGGTATAGTTTTCTGCGCACACTACCTACTACTGCTGTTGTTGGAGTTTTGAGTAGCTAGATCAGCGTACCCCATGAGTAACAATATGACCTGTACCTATAATGGTTGCGTGTCAGTCTCCTGTCACCTTGGTCTGAGAAACTCTCTCTGTCTGCCCTTAACTCCTTTGCAGCCCTTATGGTCAGATGCTTACCGGAACGTGAGTACGAGTAATATCGCAGAGCCCAGTCCTCAATATCTGCCGCACACTGTGGATACCCTCCTCTTTATTGATTTCTAGGTCCCTCTGCTTTACTCGGCATATGGTTTTGTTGATCCGGTATCAGATGTGTGCAGCGTTTGCCCCCCTTCACCGTTCTGAAGATCGTGCGCATCATGCGATGTAGGCTCCGTTTTTTACGGTATTCAGGCCTCTGCAATATGTGTCAGATTACCCTTTGCTCGCTCCTCCGGTAACTGCTGATGTCTGATAACTCTTTTCTTTCATTCAGCAGAAGTTTGATAAAGCTACATTGAATTTACCTATGATTACACTGCTGCATGTTGCTCTATCAACATAGCAGCATTTATCACAAGTGTGTTTTTGAAACCCAAACTTTGTTTGTAAGGAAATACTGTCATTTAGATATTGTTTCAGTCTTTTGTTGGGTTAGACTGTGGGGGATTTTAAATGCATATATTACAAGTGGCGCGCTCAAGCATTAACTTTGCTAGAAGTATTCTTTTTGCGTGTGTGGGTACCACGTGCGTATTACAAGTTGAAAGTAAAAGTGAAACCTGACACTCTCTTATTTGAGGACTTTGGATATTGCAACCGTACTAACGTATTCTTCCCACAGACTTCAATTGACTTCAACAAATGATACCAAGAGAAGAAAACTAATTTGATAATAGAAGCAAATTTAAAATTCCATAAAATATTTAAATTATGAAAGTTTAAAGGGACACTGTAACCAAAATTTTTCTTTCGTGATTCAGATTGAGAATGAAATTTGAAGCAAGTTTCAAATTTACTCCTATTATCAAATTTTCTTCATTCTCTTGGTATCTTTATTTGAAATGCAAGAATGTAAGTTTAGATGCCGGCCCATTTTTGGTCAACAACCTGGGTTGTCCTTGCTGATTGGTGGATAAATTCATCCACCAATAAAAAAGTGCTGTCAAGAGTACTGAAACCAAAAAAAAAGCTTAGATGCCTTCTTTTTCAAATAATGATAGCAAGAGAACGAAGAAAAATTGAAAATAGGAGTAAATTAGAAAGTTGCTTAAAATTGCATGCTCTTTCTGAATTACAAAAGAAAAAATTTGGGTTCAGTGTCCCTTTAATTTTTACTTTACTGTCCCTTTAAAGGGACATTAAACACTAAATACACGCTAGATAGAATGATGCATTCAATGAAAAGATTAGTCCATAACTAACATGTAGATGTATTTTTTAAAGTTTCATTAGTTGTTTAAAAAGTGACAAAATAAGTGTAAAGTTTTAGTGCCTATAAAACACTGGGAGCTGCCATGTTGTAACTTGTGTTACCTTCTCTGCTGTGGCCAATTAGGGACAGGTATACATAGGTCATTAGAGTGTGCAGCCAATGGTTGTGCTGGATTTAACAGTGTTCTGCACTTCCATTTCTAACAGGAACTGAAAAGCTCACAATTTCAGAATGGAATTACAGGCAAAGAGGACAAAATAAATAATGAAAGTATATTGCAGAGCTGTTTTATATATACAATTTATCATTTTATATTACCATCTCAAAGTGTTTAATGTCCCTTTAAGCTCTGCTACACCAGATCTTCCTAAACATAGCCATAACAAATCAGTCTCCATTAAAGGCAACTTTCAGTTTCCACATAAATCTGCTGCTATCTACTAGACTATACCTGCACCCAAGAGACTGCACTATTTGCTAAATTAGAATATTACATAAATGGTTCTAATAGAATTTTAAATTCATTGATATACATTTGAATTTAACATTAATGTTCCTTAAATTAAAACCGTGGTCTCAGAAATATGATTTAACATTGGAAGTGAAGCTAAGCATCTATATACACCCCATTACGAGCAGGCTAAAAAATTGTAATGTTGATATTTAAGGAAAAAAAATAATGAGACATACCAAACGGATCAATAGGTCAATAAGGTCTTATTACAGAAAGTAGGAGGCGAGACTTGTATTGCTATAGATTACATGTGTTTCTTTTAAATCCTCATAAAATCTAGGTTTTATATCTGAAATATATTTAAATAAGGAGATACTGTTATTCGGTAATATCTATGTCAGAAATAAATTTAATATGCATAAAATATTTTTTTCATCCAGTTCGACAGAAATAATGCATTCCTTACACATATTTTCAAAAATGCAAAGGTATATAGATGATAACAACCTGTCACGCTGTAAATTGAAAACACTTTTATAAATTCCAATAATGACTACAAATTGAAAGAATGAAAATAATTTGAAATACATATTTTGGAACATAAGGTTAATTGGAAATCAGAAAACATATTTGGAGATTGCAAATGCAAAAACCCTCTGGAGCTTACGTATCTATTCAAGACTGTGACCCTATTTCTAGGATTCCTGCGGTTATTGTTGTTGCGCAGCTGCTCTTCGTTGGATCAGTATTATAGCAATATCCCAAGATCAAAACAGAATTGCCTGATTGCATTTAATGTTGTATTTATTAAACACTATAGAAAATATGTATAATATATCTGCAAGTAGGCCAATCATAAAAAGTCCTTCATTCTAAATAGAATTAAAAGGAGATGTGTGTGTATATATATATACACACACATATATATAAATATATATATACATACATATATATATATATACAGTAAGTATATACTGTATATACACACACACATTTTTTAACTTAGTTATTTGTAATATAGTACAAATAGACCTGTCATTTTAAAAGTAATATTATTAAAGGGACATGAGATCCTAATGTTTTAATTCATGATTTAGTTGCAGCATGCAATTTTAAACAACGTTATAATTTACTTCTGTTATCAAATTTTCTTTGCTCTCTTAGGGCTCCATGTACTAAGCCGTCAATTCATCCGTCATTTTAGACGCGGATAAACTCGCCGTTACTCGCCGCGGGCGAAATGGTGTCCGCTGTCACTATGTACTAATAATCCCCCAATAAATAGACAAGTCTAGCCCGCCGCGAGCAGTGGCGGATTATTGATAAATTTGACGCCTCGCTCGCCGCGACTAAGCTAATGTACTTAACTTTCAGTTGAATTGTCTGGCCAATTATTAACACGTGACATGCAAGGTGTCACGAAAATCATAGTAGTCGCGGGAATAGAATTTTGCTCCTATAAAAGTTCAACTTATCTAAACAACTTTATTATAGTTCAAAATTTTTTGAAGATTGATAACAGAGCGTTATTTTTGTAATATTTATTTACAATTTGGATATGGCTTCATCTGGATCTGATAATATATAAATATTAATATAAAAATAATTATAAAGATTGACAACTATACAATACAAATTTAAAATATAGATTACTCTTTAATTACAGTCGACAAATTTGGCGCAATTTATGTACATGGAAATGAGAGACAAATTAGACGCCAGTTATGCTGTACAATGCTGATATTACTGCCTTTTATATATGTCTAGACTGGCGTCTAGATTGACTTTCCTATTGTTTTGTACCTTGCCCGCCACCTAAAAGGTGGCGAGGCAAAAATAACGAGGTGGGAGCGGAAATTGTAGCGAGCGGACAAATAGATTTTTTAGTACATTAGTTTTTGGCGAGTTGGTGGTCAAATGTGTCTAATTACAGTGAAAAATGGAGAGGTAGCGAGGTTTGGCGGATAAGTACGCTCGCAATTTTAAAGATGCGAGTTTGAACATAGTTGACGACTTTGTACATATCAGTTTGCGAGTTTTGACGCGAGATTTGTTGCGGGTAGCTCGCTGACTGCTTAGTACATGGAGCCCTTAATATATTTTGTTGAAAAGCCTGGATGTAAACTCATGAGAATGCACGCGTCTGGAATATTATATGGCAGCAGTTTTGCAAGAATGTTAATTAATTTGCAAGAGCACTCTTTCCTGCCATGTAGGGCTCCAGACACCTACCTAGGTATATTTTCAAAGAATACCATAGAAATGAAAGTAAATTTGATAAAAGAAGTACATTTTAACGTTTTTATTTTTTTAATTGCATGCTATGGGGCCAATTCCTCAAGCTCAGTATCGAGCTGTATGCAGCTGTTTCCGCGCGATCCTTCAGGCTCATCAGAAACAGGAGGCGGCGGACAGCAATCCACCTGATTGCATACGATCGGGTTGATTGACACCCCCTGTTAGCGGCCAATCTGCAGGGGGCGGCATTGCACAAGCATTTCTAGCATATGCTGTTGGTATTTATCGATGTGCGGCGGACATGATCCACTACAGCGGATCATGTCCGCTCGCACTATAATAAATCGGCCCCTCTGTCTGAATCACAGAAGAATTTTTTTTGGGTTTCATATACCTTTAAAGTCTATTTTTTATTTTTTACGTATTATAAATCAGCAATATCAAACTGTTTGGTAAAATATCTGTGAATGTTTTAAAATAAGTGTTTTAGCATACTTAAAAAGGTTTTAAAAATCGAGATCAGTTCAGGTATTCACCTCTTGAAAAGTTTGGTGGAATCCATGTTTCTGATCCCCTGTGAGAAGACCAGTTAGGGACAGATGTAAATACACATGTGCTCTGATCTAATAACTCTTCCAAATTATGCTGGGTCATATAAAATTTCACCATACTTTTAGGCTAAAATTACATGCTCTCATTTATTAGAGCATTTCATTTTACAAAAAAAACTACAAAAGGGTTAAACAAATAGTTTAAAAAGACAGTAGAGAACTGCTGGTCTGGAGCAGAAACTGCTGCTGACCAAATTATCAGTGCATTCGTACATAAAAAATATGACATTATTAACTGCATTAAATATACAATTATGCATTCTTCATATAGTACGTTTTACCTGTGATGCTATTTGGCTCTATTTCCTCTATTGCATACAATGGTTCTCGGCAGCAAGTAAATGACTAAGATTTGCAGAAGAATAGAAGCGTGTTTGCATTCTTGCTTGATTTTGTAATTAATTACATTCAAAGCCAATATGACTGCCTAAAGTGTGAAAAAGTGCACGGCTGGATCACTTCCTTTTGAATTGAGGGTATCAAGCTGAATGTATCTGGGGGCCACTGGTAAGTGTTGTTCTCCCATGGGGGCTGTTTGAACTGAGTAAGTGCTCCAGAACTGGACAAATTAGGAACTGTAAGTGACATTTACCCAAGGTTTGACGGACTCAATTCATATTTCACTTAAAATTCATTATTTCTAACCTTGTCAATGACTAAAAACAAATGTCCAACTCATTTCATGTATGTTTTCATGGAAAATAAGGAAATGTCTAAGTGACCCCAAACTTTTGAACACCAGTATATATATATACTGTCCACAGGGACTCTTGTCCCCTTATAAAATATTCCTCCAATTGCATTTTAAAATACATACATTTTTTTTACGTATATCTTAGGTCTGCACGTTCCAGAAAACTTTTACTGTGTGGATATATTACTCACACGAGCACAACAGCAGGGATGGTAGATGGTATATATGGTTTCATGCAAGCGCAAAATCAAGATGAGAAGATGCCAGAAATCTATTGGCGCAATCCTACAACTACCCCAGCATCACTGACTAGCACAGCTCTCCCGCATGTCTCCTATTGGACAGTGCTTTCTGTCAAGGTAACTGACATCAGCAATAATGTTGGCAACTTCAACGTTTCTACCTAGGTAGTCCTCAATGATTAATTTTGTATAATGAGTCTCACAGAGGGTTTGATAAAATCTGAAAATTCGAACAGCGATTTTATCAGACACATAGAGAATTGGAACATCCAGTCAATTTGAAAGACATTGTCCTGTGCTTCAACTTTGCCTTAAATGGATATAAAACCCAAACATTTATTTTGTGTTTCAGACAGAGCATGCAACTTTAGAAAAAGTTTCCATTGTACTTCTTTTATCAAATTTGCTTTATTCCAATGACATTTTTTGTTAAGGAGATACCTAGGTAGGTGTCTGAAGCACTACTTGGCAGGAAATAGTGATGCCATCTAGAACCATTCTTGCAATACTGCTGTCTTATAGTGCTCCAGACATGTGTACGCTCCTGAGCTTACATCGCTGCTTTTCAAAAAAAGATACCAAGATAATGAAGAAAATTTGGTAACAGAAGTTAATTAGAATGTTTTTTAACCACTTAATGACCGCCTATGTACCCTGCATGTTGGCTGTTTTGTTGCTCTAAGTTAGCGCAGGAAGTGAGGTATGCAGCACTAGCACAGCTCCGCCACTGACAGCGAAGCTGAGCTAGGACACCCCTCAATGACCACACAACATACAGGGTATGTTGGTTATTAAGGGTTTACAATTGTATGCTCTATCGGAATCATTGAAGAAAAAGATGTGGGTTTCATGTCCCTTTATAAGAAAGCACATAGTGCATCCACGATTCACAGTAGCGTATGATTTATTATTATAGCACACACATAAATATCCACTTACTAGATTAAAAAAAACAAAGTTCAGGAACATCAAAATGTCCGCAGTCCACACTTGGTTCCTTCTATCTCGACACATGGCAGAGCCTTTCACCTGTCCCCTAGGTATAACCGGCTTGTGGGATAGTGGCGGGGATCCAATGCAGCACAGTTACCTCACTACCTTCTATGGGGCCCATTTATTAAGCTCCGTATGGAGCTTGAAGGGCTGTGTTTCTGGCGAGCCTTCAGACTTGCCAGAAACACCAGTTATGAAGCAGCGGTCTAAAGACTGCTTTGCCATAACCTGTCCGCCCGCTCTGAGGAGGCGGACAGAGATTGCGTGAAATCAACCCAATCGAATACGATCTGGTTGATTGACACCCCCTGCTAGCGGCCGATTGGCCACAAATATGCAGGGGGCGGCGTTGCACCAGCAGTTCACAACAGCTGCTGGTGCAATGCTGAATGCGGAGAGCGTATTGCTCTCCGCATTCAGCAATGTCTGTCAGACATGATCCCCTGATCGGATCATGTCGGACAGACATTTCATAAATAGGCCCCAATGTGTTCGTCCGTGGTAACCCAGACTTTCTCAAGACCAACAGGAGTGCTGCTCCTTATGTGATGATACAACCGGGCTTATATTCCCCTTCTCTCCAGCAATCTCTACTCCTAGTAGCCAATCTGCAGTTTCTTTATATCTTACCACCCATTAGCCTTGTGTATAGTTATTTATAGTTATGCTTCAACTCACAGCCGCCTACGCTCTCAAACCTGAGTGCTAACATAGACCTTACGCCTGTAATTAAATTATTTTGTATACTGATGCACATCTATATTCATATCTTAAAATATATACAAGAATTGAACAGCATAATTACATACAATGCTCAAAATATGGACATAGAATAATATATACATCTTAATATAGCATCTTAAAATGGCAGTATCCTAAATCTACATAAATGAACACCTATTACCTACTTTCACCTTAATAGACACATAAATGTCAACCGGATTCAGAATTTCCAAACTATGAGTTCTCATTATTATATTTATAGGTAAAGCATTATATCATAAAAGCCTGTAAATCAATGTCAATATTCAGACCCCTAAGGATCAGGCAATCCAACTCATGAACCCATCTCATTTCCCTTTTTCTTAACTCAATTAACCTTTGGTGAGAAATACTATTTGATTAAATATGATCCAAAATACAGATTTTCATACTTTGGGGATCTTGTTTATGAAATCTCCTAAAATTTTCTGACACACAATGGGTTTTTAGACCTTCCTTAACATCTTCAATGTATTCATAACACTGTCTTTTTATTTTCCTTTTAGTTCTGCCTACATGGATTTTCCCACATTCATATGTTAAGGCATAAACTACAAACGTTGTTGTACAAGTACCTCTGCTCTTGATGCCAACACTCTTGGACTTATCCCAATTCTGTATAGTGTAAATTTTTCCATATTTGATCACACATACAACAATTATTTCGTCCACATTTATATATACCGGCTTTCACTGCTAACCATTGATCTAAGGAACCATTTAATGAAAAAAAAAATAAGGGGTTCATGTCCGTTTAAAGAAAAAAAAATCTGGGGTTCATGCCCTTTAAGTACTCCTTTAAGCATTAAATAAATATTAAAAAATAATAGTAATTCTGCAAATATTATACAATCTGTCATTTGCGATTATACAACTTTACTTTTTCAAGTGAAACCACATCTAATGTGAATAGTAATTTTTAAAGGTACTTCATAGCATATTGACGTCCTTTTCTAATGAAGACCTAAAGACCTAACTGAGAATAATGTGCATTAAACATATTAATTTTTAGTTGGAATATGCATTAGGATGTTTGGGATGCCTTCGAATGCGGAAAAAGGCACCGGTTCGCAATATTTGGCTTTTTTCAGAGCTCGACTTCTTCATGTGAAAGCGCAACGCACGAAGATCTGGATTTGCACAGATACAAATTTCCATAGACTTTAATGGAGATAAATGTTTTTTTCACCAATTTCCACAATTTACCACATCAATGGAAACTAGGAACCATAGTGTGAAAACCAGTGATCAATACCTAGGCCCGATGATCTAAAGCTCTCTGGGCTAGCGAGATTATTAAAGAATGCTCTCCAGTACTTCTATTTCTTTGGTGGAATGATCTAAGGCCACTTTTTGCCCTGAAAACAGGGTGTCTCGCTACGGGTCGTATACTGCATTTTTGTAAGAAAAGTGCAAAGTAAAATTTGAAATTTAAACATCATACAAAATGAATAATTGAACCAGTCATGCAAAATTAAGCAGGGAAAACATTGTATTGTCAAAATCGCAACAATTGTTTACCAAAAATCGTATTTTATCAAAAACTATGCACAGCGTAAATCGTAATTTAAGTACACCGGATGTGCAAAAAATCAAGAATTTCATACTTAAATGTACAAAATAATTGTTGGGGTTTTTTTTTAAATAGGATAAACATGGGCGCTCCATGGCCTTATATGAAATAGTCTCTCTAATCCCATCGTAATTCTGTAAAGATTTTTGCACTGCAGATCTCAGAGTTTTTTCTTGCCAACTAAAATTTGACAAGCTTTTCTCAAAACATTTAAAATACTTATAAACATATTAGATTCGGTGCAAAGTGTCCTATTCCAGGGAGCGCCATTTCTTTCAATAGGGGACAATTCGCCACTCACAGGGACTGCCCCTTTTTTATGATAATTCCATCAGGAAAGCCCCTGCAAGGGTCAATGAAAAAAAAGTCTGAGATTGTGAGGTTTAGATCATCGGGGCCACTAGTATATCCTTGGCCTAGTTTCTATTGATGTGGTACATTTTTAAAACTGTTGATAAAAACATTTATCTCCATTAAAGTCTATGGAGAATTTTTATGTTACCACCAGTTTCCAAACTTTTCCACCTCATGGATACTAGGCCCAAAATGTGTAAATGTGGTTGTTATTTAGGCCAAATAATAGAAGTGCTCATAAACAAATCTAAGAACCAATAAAAAATGAAAGGTGTATGAAACCCCAGAAATTTCTTTTGGGATTCAGAAAGCACATACGTTTTTTAAAAAACTTTCAAATTTACTTCTATTATTGAATTTGCTTCATTTCCATGGTATTCTTTGTTGAAGAGATACCTAGGTAGGTGTCTGGAACACTACATGGCAGGAAATAGTGCTGCTATCTAGTGCTCTTGCAAATGGATAACATTCTTGCAAACTGCTGCCATATAGGGCTCCAGACATGTGCACGCTCCTGAGCTTACACCCCTGCTTTTTTTTTTTTTTTAAAGATACTGAGAACAAAGAAAATTTGATAGATGAAGTAAATTACATGGTTGTTTAAAATAACATGCTGCTCTATCTGACTTTTGAAAGAAAAAAGTAGGTTCCGTGTACCTTTAAAGGGACACTTAACACAAATTTTTTCTTTTGTGATTCAGATAGAGCATGCAAGTTTAAGCAACTTTCTAACTTACTCCTATTATCAATTTGTCTTCGTTCTCTTGCTATCTTTATTTGAAAAAGAAAGTCCAGTACTTTTGACAGCTCTTGTTTATTGGTGGATGAATTTATCCACCAATCAGCAAGAACAACCCAGGTTATTCACCAAAATGGGCCGGCATTTAAACTTACATTCTTGATTTTCAAATAAAGATACAAAGGGAATGAAGAACATTTGCTAATATGAGTAAATTATAAAGTTGCTTAAAATTGCATGCTCTATCTGAATCACAAAAGAAAAAATTTGGGTTCAGTGTCCCTTTAAGAGATACAGTAACTAAAATACCTGCCCTATCTTAGAAACAATCAACTACTCTCAGTGAACTTCTGATCGGAGACTAATTTCTATGAAAATAAATATACTATTGGGACCACACCATGAAAAAGGATGATTTTGTCACATGTTAAAGCAATTTCCCACCAGCCTACCATATGCCCATCAATGAATTTAAAAATGTGGCATATCTTATTCAATTTTGGATATCCACAATATGAAATATGTTCGTTGAAAATGCACACACATTATATATATTATATATATATATATATATATATATATACAGTAGTGTGCAAAAGTTTTAGGCCACCATTAGATTTGTTGTTTTAGTAAAGTTTTAATGACCATCCATATTTATTTTTCGGTCCCTTTATTAAGATACAAACAGAAACTACAGGAAAAATGTACACAAAATATAAAATAAAACACAATTTTCAGAACAAAATGGCTTCTTTAGGTAAAAATCAGTACAGGTGGCCCTCGTTTTACAACGGTTCAATTTACACCGTTTCAGAATAACAACCTTTTTTTCCAGTCATGTGACTGCTATTGAAAAGCATTGAGAAGCAGTGCATTTATTAAAATAGCCAGTAGGTGGAGCTGTCCGCTTGTGTTGCAGCAAAGCCAAGCAAGCTGAAATTAATCAGTTTAACCAGACCTGAGCTATCGAGCAGATTTCAAAGGAACAAGATCTTCCTGTTTATAAATCAGTCCAGATTGGAATGCATAGAAAGAACTGTTTGCAGAAAAAAGTGAAGTCTGTGTTGTGTGATTATTTTATTAGGTTTATAATACTGTTTAGCAAATGTTTTTGTTCATTTAACTTAGTTTAATTATATATTCTGTGGTGTGTGATTATTTAATTAGCTTTATAATGCTGTTTAGCATTTAAAGTCTTCATTTCAAAGCTTTAAAAATAATGTATTAGGTGTTACTTATGACAATTTTGAGAGGGGCCTGGAACCTATCTCCCTCACTTCCCATTGACTTGCAATTGACAATTGCAAACTGGGTTTCAATTTACAACGGTTTCGATTTACAACCATTCCTTCTGGAACCTAACCCCGGCGTAAACTGAGGGCTACCTGTATTTAGTGTGACCTCCCTTGGCACTAAGCACATCTTGAACTCTTTTGGTGAGACTGGTCTGCTGTTTTCTGAAGTAATCTTCTGCTATATTATACTAGGCTTCTTTCAGCACTTCCCAGAGTTCTTCTTTAGATTTCTGTTGTCTTTTATTTCTTCCTCTGTTCAGGTGATCCCATACTACCTCTATATTATTCAGGTCTGGACACTGTGGAGGCCTGTCCATGACTGGCAGTGTTTTGTCAGCTGTTTTTTTCTCCAAATATTATTTTACTGCATTAACAGTGTGCTTGGGATCATTATCGAAAGTTACTTTATTTTTCAATGTTCATAATTAAAATTGAATATCCACATTTGAAATTTTGAACGTAACATTCGATTTAACAAATACTATTTAGAAATTCAATTGTTCATGTGGTAGGGATTTTAGTAAATTGATACATAATAGATACAAATAAATGAATTTGAATGTTTCTATTTCGAATATTGCATAATTTGAATATTACATTTACAGAGAGCATTAGAAATACTATTACAAATATATTGATTCAAATTTTTTATATAATCAAATATTGCATAATTTGAATCAAATTATTAGAAAAATTTGAATTGAATATTACATTTAAAGAAAGCATTAGAAATTCAAATGTTAGAATGTTGTAGAAACATTCAGAATTCAAAACAGATGAAAGAATGTGTTAAACTTAGTTTAAATTTTCGAATGTTGCGAAACATCGCCCATCCCTAGCCACAGCACGTTCACACTGTACTAAATGTGTTTACTCCTAATATTGCAATTGCATTAAACCAAACGCCTTGTGTATTAATAATATGTTTGGTACAGTGTTATCACAAAAATACACTACATATTTGTAATCAGTTTGTTTACTAGTCATATGAATAAAATCTTTTTTTCTTTTCATTTTGTGAGGCACACAATTTAACCAACTAATTAATTAATTTAAAAGTTTTAAAATACAAAAAGTAAAATGCGCCTCATGGTATAGATCAGTAGAAAAACAAGCAAGGGTGAATGGGTTGATTAGACCTTCTCACATGTGGAAAAGCACTATTACGTGCTCAACAGACAGGCCGGATCCTCTGAGTCGTCCGGCAGACTCACAAACAGCACCACAGCAGGAGCAATCCGTATCTAACAATCCCAGGGAATGAAGGAAAGTCAATATCAAGGGCAATCAGTAGATTAATCGATCACAGGAGGACTTCTCTGGTACCATATCCAAACAGGAATTACGTAGCAGCAAGATAGGGTTAAAATGTTTTATTAAAACACAGTTAAAACCATACAGCAACGTGTTTCTCGGTGTCACAGCGCCGTTTCCTCAGGCTTTTGAATTGTCTTGCGGGACATTATAGAAGAGCAGTCTCGTTTCTGGTATCTCTTTATCTGCTGGGAACATTCCCCTATTGTCACCACTTGCCTGAGGAAAGATCTGGTGAACTGTTGGACTGTGTCCATTTATACTCTGGCTTACAGCCTCACACATATTGTTTCTGTTTGCATATCATCACATTGGGCTAGATTTATCAAGCCCCTGCGGCAGCAAGTTCTCACAAGAACTTGCTCGCCGCAATTTATCAAGCAGCGGTCACCAGACCACTGCTTCCCTAACATCTTCGCCACATCTATAGTGGCGAAATTAAATCTCCTCGGTCGAGTCCGACCGAGGAGATTGACAGCTCCTGCCCGCACGTGATTGGCTGTGCACGGGCAGGGGGCGGGATTGCACGCGAGCGCAAAATTGCGCTCGTGCGCAATGTTAATTACCTGCGGGTAATTTTGCCCCGCCACAGGCGAGCTGAGGCATACAGGGGAGCGTATACGTATAGCGTTGATAAATCTAGCCCATTGTATGCACATAGGACTTACTTGTTGCCATTGAATGTATCATTTATAATTGTATTTTACATTGCCACTTTATTTATTATTTATTATTTTTTATCTTTTATTTTATAATTATATGATATATTTCCTTACACTTTGGTAGGCGCCTTTTTTAGATATAGTCTAGGACATAGGGATTGCTGTGACCTGACGTATCTGTGTTCTTATCTTTATCACAAATAAATCAGCAGTATTAATGCTCCATAGTTTAAATAATCTAGGCCAAAGATTTGCACA
The DNA here is from genome assembly GCF_027579735.1 of Bombina bombina. Classification (NCBI taxonomy): domain Eukaryota; kingdom Metazoa; phylum Chordata; class Amphibia; order Anura; family Bombinatoridae; genus Bombina; species Bombina bombina. The sequence goes on along the minus strand of NC_069502.1, from coordinate 895,354,965 downwards.
CTAATTAATCACCAATGTGTACTAATACAGAAGGTTAATATACAGAGTACTATGCTATTATTAAATATTTATTTTGAGACCTTAATGTTTATTACCCTTCGTTAGCTTTTAGAGACTATAAGGATACCTTTATTTAAAGGACCAGTAAATACAGAAGATTTGCATATTTAACAAATGCATGATAAAAAGACAATGAGGCATATTTATTAAATGTCTGTCGGACCTGATCCGACAGTGCGGATCAGGTCCGACAGACATCGCTGAATGCAGAGAGCAATATGCTCTCCGTATTCAGCATTGCACCAGCAGCTCTTGTGAACTGCTGGTGCAACGCCGCCCCCTTCAGACTCACCAGCAGGGGGTGTCAATCAACCCGATCGTACTCAATCGTGTTGAATTCCGGGGATTCCTGTCCACCTGCTCAGAGCAGGCGGACAGAGTTATGGAGCAGCGCTCTTTGTGAAAACACGGGCCCTCAAAACACGGGCCCTCAAGCTCCATTCGGAACTTGATAGATAGGCCCTATTACAATAGCACTTAGGGTCAGATTCTAAAAAACGTTTCGTCATGGAGAGAAATCATCAGCTTATTTTAGTGATTATTATCTTGTAAATTAAGTGTCTCTGTTTAGCATAAATCATATCTGAACTCCCTTTAATGAGATACATAGTTCTCAAGTTAAAATTGTCTTTAAAACAATCACTCAGGGGTCTCATAATACTAACAAAGTATCTTATAGAATCTCGCCAGACCAGAGAGCTTTAGAGAATCTGACCCTTACGGGCCAATTTATCATCGGTCTGTCCGACATGATCCGCTCAGCGGATCATGTCCGACAGACATTGCTGAATGCCAACAGCATACGCTGTTGGCATTTAGCATTGCACAAGAAGTTCTTGTGAACTGCTTGTGCAATGCCGTCCCTTGCAGATTCGCTAGCAGAGTGTAAGGATTCCATTCCACTTCTTACCTCCTTCCTCCAGTCACCTGACTCTAGCTTTACCTGTATTTAAAGCATCATGTGACCACAAACAGGTGCTTGATTATTAAACTAACCTAGCTAAAGTCTGTAGCTGCTATTTGAATAACCTATTGAAATTACCTCTGAGAAGCTTTCTAAGTTTTGCCTTTTCCGGAATTGCTGAACTCATAAGGACAATTTCTTTTCAAGCTTAAAACAAATAACGGTCATATCCGTTCTTCAATTTAAACAAACCTTCCTCCTGCAGTCTTATTGTCGTGCACGCTTTAAGTGAATCTGACAACCTGCTTCAGACGCTCAGTCACTCTCTCACTGCTCACTCAGAGCTGCTTGGAATTGCTGACAGTTTGTTTCACTGCAGCGTAACCGGACTGCCTCCCGCATCCTCTCGCATACAGTGCTGAGTTCTCCTGCTCACAGTATACAGCTCCACTATCCGGAACCTCTGAAAGGTACTGTGTGCGCAACCTGTTGTATCCTGACTAAGGGGGTAAGAACATCTGATATTACAAGTAGCTGGACTGTTTGCTTTTCACATGTGTTGATAACATTTGCTTGCTTACTACGCTACACCGCTAATGCACTAAGACTTCACTCTGCCTGCATCATAATAACAATTCTGGTTAATGACAATTGCTACTGTGCTTATATTTGATTTATACCTAAGAGACTGCCATTTCAGTTTATCCTATTCTTCTTGTTGTGAAGTTTAACAACAATTCTGACTTTGTTTTCTGTTGCGTGACAAACCTTATCTCTGCAACGAATTGTTTCCTTTATAATAAATTCACTGAACGCAGCTTGGTTTATGCTACATAAATACTCCAATTGCCAAAGTGATACATCCACTTTATACAGACTCTCTGCAGTTGTGATCCTTTGCAACCTAAGCTAAATCATTACAGAATAATCAAGCCTACCTATGGATCCAGCAGAGCTCCCACAGTTCGTCTATAGTCTGTCTAAGAGAGTGGATGAACTTACTCAGGGTCTTAGAGACCTAAAGGTTGAGAATGAGACTTTAAGAAAAATAATTAAAGATACTACCTTACCTAAATCACAACCTACTTCTACTTTTGTGGAACCTCAGATAGCAGCACCTGACTTATTTAATGGTGATAGGAATGTTTATCGCCAATACAAGAATGCTTGCCTTCTCATGTTCAATTTGAAGCCATTAACCTATCCCAATGAGAAGATTAAAATACTCACTATGATTAGCTATCTAAGGGGTGAACCCCGAATTTGGGCTGACACTCTGTTTGAAACTAATGACCCCATATTATCCTCTTTAAGTTCCTTTTTGGTGGTCATGGATGAACTTTATTCTGATTCTAACCTACAACTGACGGCTGAAAGTAAGATGAGAAAACTCAGACAAGGTAACCGTCCTGTTGAAGTCTACATAACTGAATTTAAACAACATGCCATAGATTCCCAATGGAATATGATTGCTTTGAGGAATCAGTTCCGCTTAGGACTCTCTGAATCAGTTAAAGACGAATTGGCACGAACCAATCTACCTGATAACCTGGACGGTCTCATGAAATTATCAATGCATATCGATAGAAGGCTTCGGGAAAGGAAGTCTGAACGCCAACCAGGTGATTCCACATACAGAAGAGCCCCACATCCTATGCCTACTGCTCCATCTCCAAGCACTCCTGAACCTATGGATATCGGGTTTTTTCGGGGTCCTTTGAGTTCAGAAGAAAGATTCAGGAGAAAATCCAAAGGTCTTTGCATGTACTGCGGAAGTCCATCCCATTCCCTTCGTGAATGTCCCTCTCTACGTAAAAACAAGAATAGTAAGTCTTTCACTCAAATGACTACTTTAATTGTTCATGATAAACCGATTCACTGTACTTTAAATCTCTCTTTACAGTGGGACCACAATCGCTTGACGAGAGAGGCCATTATTGACACCGCTGCCCAAGGGAATTATATTGACAAATCTATTGTGTTGGAAAATAAAATACCCCTTATCACTAAGTTGTGTCCTGTTTCTATTCGAGTAGTAGATGGCTCTGAAATTTCTTCTGGTCCTGTTACACAGCATACCATTCCCATACTTGTAACTACTGTAGATTCACATCAAGAATACATTTCATTCGATGTAATTACTACACCACTTTTTCCAATTGTGTTAGGTTTACATTGGCTTCGTCTACATGAACCAGTCATTAATTGGAGTTCTCTGAAATTAAGTTTTAATTCACCCTATTGCCATCAAACTTGCCTGAATCATTCCTCATTACTTCATGTGTTAGAGGATCCTCAGATACCTGTGATGTACAGGAAATTTGCAGAGGTTTTTAGTAAAAAGGAAGCAGACACTCTGCCACCCCATCGGTCGTATGACTGTCCTATCGACTTTAAACCAGGTACCACTCCTCCGTTTGGACATCTCTATCCCCTTTGCCAGCCTGAGCTCGACCACCTAAAAGTCTATCTCGATGAAAACCTAAAGAAAGGCTTCATACGCCCCTCCGTGTCTCCAGCAGCCGCTGGAATTTTCTTTGTAAGGAACAAGGATAACTCTCTCCGTCCAATTATTGATTTTAGGGAACTTAATAAAATTACAATAAAAAACAGGTATCCCCTACCACTCATCCCTGAACTTATTGAACGCCTGCAACATGCTAAAATTTTCACCAAACTAGACCTCAGGGGCGCGTACAATTTAGTCCGTATCAGAGAAGGGGATGAGTGGTTAACAGCCTTCAGAACGAGATACGGCCTATTTGAATATCTGGTCATGCCGTTTGGGTTAACTAACGCTCCGGCCACATTCCAACGGTTTATAAATGACATTTTTCATGATCTTTTGGATATCTGCGTAGTCGTCTATCTCGACGATATCCTTATTTACTCCAATTCAGTCGAGGACCATGTTAAACATGTTAGCTGGATTCTATCCAGACTACAAGCACATAGACTTTATGTTAAACTGGAGAAGTGTGTCTTCCACACCAACCAAATAGATTTCCTGGGTTATTCCATTGGCCCTGATGGCATTCAAATGCAGACCAATAAAGATGAAGCTGTAAAGAACTGGCCACTTCCTAAGAACAGAAAGGAACTACAACGTTTCTTGGGGTTTAGCAACTACTATAGGAAGTTTATCAAAAATTTCTCTCATCTTGCTAAACCACTCACTAAGCTCACCAGCTCATCTACACCTTTTGTGTGGAACTATAAGGCAACTGAAGCATTTAACCTACTAAAAGAGTCTTTTTGCTCAGCTCCCATACTCCAATTCCCAGATCCTTCACTACAGTTTGTGTTGGAAGTGGATTCTTCAGACTATGCTCTCGGAGCAGTTCTTTCGCAAAGACAGAGTCTAACTCATCCCCTCCATCCCATTGCATATTATTCAAAAGTCATGTCTGCACCTGAAATGAACTATTCCATCGGTGAAAAGGAACTTCTAGCCATGAAACGAGCATTTGAACACTGGAGACATCTTTTGGAGGGCACTGTCCTACCTATTATAATATATACTGATCATCGCAATCTAGAATTTCTTCAGAGAAACAAAACACTCTCAAGCCGGCAGGTTCGTTGGAGCCTATACTTCAGTAGGTTCAACTTTCAGATAGTCTACAGGCCTGGATCTAGGAATGGAAAGGCTGATGCCCTTTCAAGAAAGGATCCGAAACCTCCAAACCTACAGACTTGTACTTCCATCATCCCTCCGGAACGATTCCTAGGATTGCTCCCCAGCTTTAAGACACAGATCCAATCAGCTCTACAATCTACAAGCAGATGAACAGTTACCTGATCTCCAGCTCTCTTGCAACGATAATCTCTACTATCATGACTCTAAGTTATATGTACCTCAATCCCTCAGATCTCATTTGATCAAACAGCATCATGACCCACCTCTTCTAGGTCATCCTGGATAATGAAAACCAAAGAACTTCTCAGTAGAAATTACTGGTGGCTGAATTTGGATAACACTGTTAAAGAGTACATAGAACATTGTACCATTTGCATCACTTCCAAAAAGGAAAGAAAGAAACCCTATGGACACCTCCTCCCAATCCAAATACCCAATAGACCCTGGGCACATCTGGGCATGGATTTCATTGTTGAATTACCTGTGAGTTCTGGGTTCAACACCATTTTAGTAGTTACTGACATCTTGACTAAAATGGCCCACTTCATTCCTTTCAATAAACTACCCACCTCCAGTGAGACAGCACAACTTTTCTTGAATTCTATTGTTCATTTCCATGGTATCCCTTCCGTGATAACTACAGACAGGGGTACACAGTTTACGTCCAAGTTCTGGAAATGTCTCACACAACAACTACAGATTGATCATCGCTTGAGTACGGCCTTCCACCCTCAAACCAATGGCCAAACAGAGAAGCTAAATCAATGGTTAGAGCAGTATTTATGGTGTTACTGCTCCTATCATCAAACTGAATGGTCCCTATACTTGTATCAGGCAGAATTTACCTACAACAACTTTTACCTACAACAACATTCCTCAACCAAGGTCTCGCCTTTTTATGCTAACTACGCTTATCATCCCAACTTTACCTTACAAAATATGGAAATTCCAATATCTCCTTGTGTTGATGATCTACTACAAACCTTAGCCGAAAACTTTCAATTCTTGAAACGGAACATCCAACAAGCCCAGGACTCCCAGAAAAAAATATTACGACCTACGTAGAAGACCTTCTCCTGCATACACCGTGGGCAGTAGAGTTTGGCTCTCAACAAAGAATATCAAAATACCACTACCTAGTAAAAAATTAGCAGGCTTATACATCTGTCCTTTCACTATCACTCGGGTTGTGAACCCAAATGCAGTCACTCTGGATTTACCCAGTTCCTTACCCATACATCCAACTTTTCATGTCTCGCTTCTGAAACCAGCTTCTAATGATCCTTCACTAAAACCCATTTTACCTCCTGCACCTATACCCCTGGATTCAGATACTTATGAGATCCATGATATCCTAGATTCCAGACGTCATAATGGAACTTTGCAGTATTTGGTACGATGGAAAGGATACTCACCTGATGATGACACATGGGAACCTTACACGCATATAAATGCACCCAGACTTCTCTCACGTTTCCATCGTAGATTTCCTCTTCAGCCCAAGCATCAAGCCGAGGATCGGCTTGCTTGAGGGGGGCATATGTAAGGATTCCATTCCACTTCTTACCTCCTTCCTCCAGTCACCTGACTCTAGCTTTACCTGTATTTAAAGCATCATGTGACCACAAACAGGTGCTTGATTATTAAACTAACCTAGCTAAAGTCTGTAGCTGCTATTTGAATCACCTCTTGAAATTACCTCTGAGAAGCTTTCTAAGTTTTGCCTTTTCCGGAATTGCTGAACTCATAAGGACAATTTCTTTTCAAGCTTAAAACAAATAACGGTCATATCCGTTCTTCAATTTAAACAAACCTTCCTCCTGCAGTCTTATTGTCGTGCACGCTTTAAGTGAATCTGACAACCTGCTTCAGACGCTCAGTCACTCTCTCACTGCTCACTCAGAGCTGCTTGGAATTGCTGACAGTTTGTTTCACTGCAGCGTAACCGGACTGCCTCCCGCATCCTCTCGCATACAGTGCTGAGTTCTCCTGCTCACAGTATACAGCTCCACTATCCGGAACCTCTGAAAGGTATTGTGTGCACAACCTGTTGTATCCTGACTAAGGGGGTAAGAACATCTGATATTACAAGTAGCTGGACTGTTTGCTTTTCACATGTGTTGATAACATTTGCTTGCTTACTACGCTACACCGCTAATGCACTTCAGACAATTCTGGTTAATGACAATTGCTACTGTGCTTATATTTGATTTATACCTAAGAGACTGCCATTTCAGTTTATCCTATTCTTCTTGTTGTGAAGTTTAACAACAATTCTGACTTTGTTTTCTGTTGCGTGACAAACCTTATCTCTGCAACGAATTGTTTCCTTTATAATAAATTCACTGAACGCAGCTTGGTTTATGCTACATAAATACTCCAATTGCCAAAGTGATACATCCACTTTATACAGACTCTCTGCAGCTGTGATCCTTTGCAACCTAAGCTAAATCATTACACAGGGGGTGTCAATCAACCAGATCGTATTCGAACGGGTTGATTGCTGTCCGCCGCTCAGAGGCGGCGGACCAGTTAAGGAGCAGCGGTCTGACCGCTGCTTCTTAACTGCTGTTTCCGGTGAGCCTGAAGGCTCGCGCTGAAACAGTGCCATCAGGGGCCGTTTGGCCCTTGATAAATCGGCCCCTTAGTCTCAACTTTAAATGAGTAGTTTTTTTTTTTGTTTACAAATTTCAAAGTTATGTGTATTTCCATTCCACCTGTATCATGTGACAGCCATCAACCAATCACAAATGCATATACGTATATCCTGTGAATTCATGACTCAAAAAGTATAAATATAAAAAAGACTGCATATTTTGTTAATAGAAGTAATAGAAGTAAATTGAAAAGTTGTTTAAAATTGCATGTTCTATCTGAATCATAAAAGTTTAATTTGAGTGTCCCTGGTTACATGTTTTTGCCTTATAACTGTTACACATTTCTTTAGTGCAACAAAAAAGATCATTGTATATATTTTCTTTCATTTCTAGAAACCTTTGTTTTTATTATTTGTTGTTTCCACTGCAAGCTTTGATTTTTCTAAAATGTGATACAATTTTAAACTATTTATTTCCATATTTGTAAAGTCATTATCATCATTTTAATAAGATACTTGTTTTAAGAGTGTAGCTTCTTAGATTTTTTCTGTTTGAACTATTTATGAATATTAATTGTATCTGTAAGAATGAAATATATTGTTTGTTTTATTAAAGTTGTAACTATAGGTATTTGATTCACATTCATGACAGTGTCATTAATGTTTAAAAGTCACCATCTGTATATTATAAATTATAGGTTCTTTGTTGAATATATTCTGCATTATCTTACAAATAAGACTGTCAGAAAATGTAAAACTGTGGCATATTGCATAGTAAATAAAAAATTTAATTAGCAGTTTTAGTTCTTATATAAAAGAAAAAAAATAGTGTAATTGAGTTTAAGACTGATAGGGAGAAAAATGACAATTTAATTATATTATAAGAGAGGTTTGCTATGCTGGCAATGTTTACATCTTTGCATCCAATAACTTTTAAGGATATAATATATTTATTGCACTATTGTTTGCATATAACTGTGTTTTACCCATGCATAATTAAAGTCAGCTCCAAAGCATCAATGCATTACTGGAACCTAGTTGAATACCCTTCTGTGATCTTGGTGAACACATCTGGGGATCTAATGACACATGGCATATTTGTGTAGCCACCATTCACCAGCTAGCTCCCAGTAGTGCTCCTGAGCCTACGCAGGTATCATTTTCAAGAAAACATACCAACAGAACAACATTTTATAGAAGTAGTAAATTGAAAAGACTCTTAAATTTGCATGCTCTATTTGATTCATGAAAGCTTAACCCCTTAAGGACCAAGGACGTGCTATGTATGTCCTTAAAAAAACGTCAGTTAAGGCCCAAGTACGTACATAGAACGTCCTCAGGTAAACTGAGCGCTGGAAGCCATCGTGATCGCTTTCATCCATTCTCAGGGTATTGCAGCAATGCCTCGATACTGAGGTATCGTGCAATACCCTTTAGGCAACTACTAATGCAGAGGGCCACTCTGTGGCCCTCTCTGCATCAGCCAGCGATGTTGCCGATTGTTGGTGGCGTGGGAGGGCTTGGAGGGAGGTGGGTGGGCGGCTCATTGCTGGGGGAATCCGGAGGAGGGTGGGAGGAGCTTTGTGAAGGGGGTGGGAGTGGATGGGACCTCTATGGCCACGCTACATCATGCAGTGAGTGGGAAGGTGGGAGGTGGAGAAAGGAGGGAGAGGGGGATCCTATGTGGTATCCGTTTTCTGGAAAGCGGTCTGGGTGAGGGAGGGAGGTATGATTAGGAAGGGGGGCCACTACACTATGGAATTTTTTATTTTTTTTTAAATGGTAATAATTTAGAGCAAACTGGGTACTGGCAGACAGCTGCCAGTACCTAAGATGCTACCAATAGGTAGAGGGGGGAGGCTTAGAGAGTTGTTTGGGGAGATCAGGGAGGTTGGGGGATAATGGGGGATCCTACACTTCAGAAAAAATATTAAAAATATAAAAAAATATATATATATATATATATATATATATATATATATATATATATATATATTAAAACAAACACACATTTATTTTTATACTGGCAGACTTTCTGCTAGTACTTAAGATGGCGGTGACAATTGTGAGGTGGGGGAGCTGTTTGAGAGGGGTCAAGGAGGGATCAGGGGGTGGGATGTGTCATGTGGAGGGCTGATCTCTACACTAAAGCTAAAATTAACCCTACAAGCTACCTAATTAACCCCTTTACTGCTGGGCATAATACAAGTGTGGTGCGCAGTGGCAATTCCAATTACCAAAAAGCAATGCCAAAGCCATATATGTCTGCTATTTCCGAACAAAAGGGATCCCAGAGAAGCATTTACAACCATTTGTGCCATGATTGCAGAAACTGTTTGTAAATCATTTCAGTGAGAAACCTAAAATTGTGAAAAAGTTAATGTTTTTTTTTTTTATTTGTTCACATTTGGCGGTGAAATGATGGCATGAAATATACAAAATGGGCCTAGATCAATATGTTGGGTTGTGTACTAAAAATAAATATGTACAGGGTTATTTAGGGATTGCTGTATATTCTTGACAGATATCAGTGATAAAATGTAACTTACGCAAATTTTGAAAAAAAATGGTTTGGAAATAGAAAAAAGTGCTACTTGTATTTATTGACCTATAACTTGCAAAAAAAAAAAGCAAAGAACATGTAAACATTGGGTATTTCTAAACTCAGGACAAAATTTAGAAACTATTTAGCTTGGGAGTTTTTTGGTGGTTATAGATGCGTAAGAGATTTTGGGGGTGAAAGTTGGAAAAATTGTTTTTTTCAATTTTGTCATATTTTATATTTATTTTTATAGTAAATTATATGATATAATGAAAATAATGGTATCTTTAGAAAGTCCATTTAATGGCAAGAAAAACAGTATATAATGTGTGGTTACAGTAAATGAGTAAGAGGAAAATTACAGCTAAACACAAACACAGCAGAAATGTAACGGTAAGAAAATTGAAAAATTGTCACTACGGGGTTATTTTTGATTTTCATGCCCCCTTGAGGATTAATTTGGTTTGGTTAGCACCAATCACCAGCTCTAATAAAAATAATAAATATTAAAGGGAAAAGAAACCCAATTTTTTTTGTTCATAACTCAGAGAGATCATGCAATGTTAAACAATTTTCCAAGTTTTTACCTTTGTTGCAAATTTTTCTTTGTTGTAAAGCATACCTAGGTAGGATCAGGAGCTGCTGATTGTGGCTTGCACATATATAACTCCTGTTATTGGCTCTCCCATGTGCATTGAAGTTTCTTCAACAAAGGATGTAAAGGGAATAAAGCAAATTAGATAATAGAAGTCAATTTGAAAGTTGTTTAAAACTGTATTCTCCTTCTAAATTATGAAAGAAAAAAAAGGGGTTATGTCCCTTTAAGTTAAAACATTTTCTACCATGCAAATAAAAAAACAGCAATTACATAGGTTTCAAACATATATTTCTAACATGAACCAAGGTTATGTTCAATATGTTTATTTTGATGTTTATTAAAGGACAAGTTTTTACCTTTGTTGCAAATTTTTCTTTGTTGTAAAGCATACCTAGGTAGGCTCAGGAGCTGCTGATTGTGGCTTGCAGATATATGACTCCTGTTATTGGCTCTCCCATGTGCATTGAAGTTTCTTCAACAAAGGATGTAAAGGGAATAAAGCAAATTAGATAATAGAAGTCAATTTGAAAGTTGTTTAAAACTGTATTCTCCTTCTAAATTATGAAAGAAAAAAAAGGGGTTATGTCCCTTTAAGTTAAAACATTTTCTACCATGCAAATAAAAAAACAGCAATTACATAGGTTTCAAACATATATTTCTAACATGAACCAAGGTTATGTTCAATATGTTTATTTTGATGTTTATTAAAGGACCATATACAGTGGAATTGCATAATCAACAAAAGCATAAAAAATTGGAAGCTTTTAAGGACTCTAATCCTCCACTTTTCATTACAAGGTATAACTCTAATCATAGGGAAATCAGCAAGATTCTTACTAAACATTGGTCAGTTCTAATGAACGATCCTGTCCTTAAGACTATTATTGGTCCAAAACCTAAGGTGGTGTATAGAAGAGCGCCCACTCTGAAAACTGCTTTGGCCCCTAGCAAAGTTGTTAGAGATAAGTTTAAAGATGATAATACTCCCCAAATCAATTTTATAGGATCCAGACCTACTAGAAATAAAATCTTTAGATGCTGTAGAAAAAGTTGTGGAATGTGTAGCTCTATTATACACAGAGCATCCACTTTCACATCACACACTACTGGTGAAACATTCCCGATAAGAGGATTCGTGACTTGTGAATCATCTTTTGTTATATACCTTCAAAATTGTGTATGTCGGGTTCAGTATATTGGCCGCACTTGCCGGAAGGTCAAAAAAAGATGGGGGGAGCATGCGCATAACATCAAAATCAACTCCAAAACTCATAGTGTATCTAGATATTGTCTAAATTTCCGATAAACCAAATCCGATAAAAATTATACCTATTGACTTAATTCCAAGATCCCAGAGTGATGTCTTCACAATTCTTAGAAGGAGGGAGTCCTATTGGATAATGAAGTTAAAAACACTTCAGCCTGATGGTTTGAATGAGAACATTGATATGGCAGCTTTTACATGATTAGCTATACCTACAGAATTTATTGATTATTGTCAGTCAATGGGCACCACCATACCAAAAGGGTCCATTTGGATAAATAAACCATGTATTAGATAATTTAGAATGTACTTTTCATGTGCATTCGTGATTAACTAGCATTTATTAAATTTAGTTCTTATATATAGTATTTATTATCCCCCCCCCTTAAAATCTAGTTGTAGACTGTTACAAACTGCTGTTTGTAACTGGCCCTTTAAATGAAAAATTGCCCTGCTTCCCTGGATTTTGGAGAAGCCTATTTGCCAGCCTCCTTCCACATGACTATGGCCCCTGGAAGATTGTGCCCCTGAGGACATATTGACTTTTGTTGGGTGTGTGTGGCCCTTTAAGAACCGTCTGGGGACATATTGTGACTTTGGTGAACAATGCCCCTTCAAGACTATGTCCCCAGACCTGTGAAATGACTTGTCCCTGGCTTTCTCCCACTTGGTTCAGTTTCATTGTGTGCCATTAAGTGCTATGTGACAGACCCTTCGGTCAGAACTACAGAGATAACTTTGTTCAGCTTCAAGAAGCATTCTAAATACAAGTCTGCTGGGATCAGCTCTAATTAAGTTTAGTGATATAATTTTCCCATTGTCTAATCAGACTTCTAGTAGTGATAAGGTGGACTGCATTGTTTTATTGTGTGTAAAATGTTATCTGCTGAAGTAATGTTGTGGCCTGTCAAAGGGAGTGTCTCTCTATCTAATATCAAATGTGTGATGGGGGATTTTATGCCTCCCCCTGAGAGTGTCCTGTTTGCATGTAACCTGAATAAAAGCAGGCTGTGTGCTCCAGCACATCAGACCTATGTTGACCCTCTAACTTGAAGCTTTGACTCATGTTTGTAGGATACAGCTTATATCACTACAGGGATTGCTATGTTTTTCATACTCCCTTAGCTACAGGGATTGCTACAGAAGGAAGAGGTTCACCTACTGGAGCCTGGTCGTAGGTCCAGGGCGCAGAGCAGACGGCGAGATACCAGCCCAGCAGCGGTGGTTCATAGAGTCTGCATTACTTATGGTGGCTACGCAGCAGTTATAGTGTCCACGGTGCTGCTGCTCCTTTGGTGAGCGCTAGGAGCATCCTTTTCTACGGTCCAACTTCCAGCCAGCCTGGAGGCAACCGTAACATAGACAAAGTATCTATTTCCTCCCCTCCCCTATATTCTCATTATCACAATAGGATTCACAAGCACACTCCTTCTGGAGATTCCTCTACATCTAATTAGTGGAGACTCTTCATATTTATATCACTCGAATCCTATCTCAGGGCCAATATTAACCCAAAAAATATAATCTATATAAATTAGCACATTACTTATCACTATATATTATATATCAGTGTAAATTCAACTTCTCACTCATCTAAGTAATTCAATAACAACACTTTTGTAACGATAGATTAAAAAAGGATTTATTTTGTATCACGATTTACTACACTTTTATCTCACTAGTATCACATATCCCCTTAAGGGTTTATTACATAGTATCACTAATGTTAATTCATTACATATTGACATTCATACTCACTTTCACTCATACTTTCATCCCATTTCTATGCACATTGGAATAGTGCTATTTCTATGTATATTGGAATAGTGCTATTTTTCTATGACACTCCTCCCTCCACTTTATTGATCATCAATTTCTAGCCACCCAACAGTGATTCAAGGGCTCACGCAGTCATAGGGATATGTGTTGAACAAGTGATCGAATCCTCTGAGCAAGATTTAGCTTCACTTATATTGTCAGATAAGATGACTGGGACGCATGCGCATATTGTTTTGAAGGATTCAAGCCTCGCCCCCTCTGATCTCCTCCCCTCCTCGATTGGAGCATCTCGTACACACCCTCCAACCTATGGAGGTGAGTGAAATGGGCGAAGACCATTCGGCGGTGACGCCATGTTTACTACCAGCCACTTTACTTTCTCAGAGGTTTATCGGAACGTCTTGTGAGGCAATCTGTCTCCATGTATCCACTCGTACTAGGCAGGTTAGTCATCACTGAGAAATATGCTAAACTAGAGTGGAGAGGAGTAATTCCCTATACTTTTGTTCCCTACGTCACGAGTATAATATACAAATATGTCAAATCACTGCAGTTTTACTATGCACCAAGTTAAATATTATAATATCATGTCATGCAGGGGTCTGTTTTTATTTTCTATATTATTATTTACAAATGTGTACTAGTATAGTTTCCGGGGTATTTAAAGAGAGTAGGTCACAAATACAAAGTGGCAGATTTATATACGTATACATGAGGAATCATTTTATCAATTGTGATATAATATACATTACAGTTTTATTTATTATGGCTTTGTTCATAATTTGTTACAAAGTATTTGTATCAAATAACCTATCATACTATCTTTTAGAATGATATATGTTATATATTTCTAGATCTCTTTTATATATTTGTTTATATGTATATGTTTTTACTGACCGTTGAGGTTATTGTGTTATTCTCTGGTTACTATGACAACTAATTACCACAGGTGTTTTTTATCAATTGTATAACCTATCAGAGAATATCTTGTTCCCTTTATATAGCAAGTGTATGTTAGTTATATTTTATCATAGCCTGAGGAAACAGCCCTATAAGAGGCTGAGAAACACGTTGCTTTTAAATAAAAGTTTTGGATTTTATCTATACACTTGCTGCTGTGGTGGTGTTTATTCTTACACCACTTTGAGAAATCTTTGGATTACCCTTCACTGTTTGCTGTGGAGCGACATTGGATCCCTATTGGCATTTGTTGATGATCTGAATGGTGCAGTCAATGGTATAAAATTTACTTTAACATACGATGAATGCTCGATCCAATTTTTGGATACTAGAGTATACAAAGGTGTAGATGGTTTGAAAATTGATATTTATTCCAAACCCACTGATAAAAATAACACATTAATGTTTGAGAGTTTCCATCCACCTAGCACCTTTAAGGCTGTCCCTAAAAGTCAACTCCTTAGGGTTGATAGGATCGTGTCAGATCCTACCATTAAGGAGGTTCGTTTGAAGGAAATGGCAGATAAATTTATCTCAAGAGGTTATCCAAAGGCATTGATTGAAAACATAAAACAAGATGTGAGTCTAAATAGTAACAGATCCAAAACAGTAAGGAAAGGAAAGAACATGAATTGCTCTGGAAATATAGAGAGGATTAAATTTATATCTCAGTGTAGTACAAGAAGTCACCAGATTAATAAGATCATTCGTAAATATTGGTATATTCTATCTAAATGCCATCCAGATATAGGGGCCTTTTCAATACCACCTATGCTAGCCTATAAGCGTGGCCCTAATACTAAAGATAAATTGGTGAAAGCAGACATTGGGGCTAAGAGAAAACAGATTCAAGGTACAATAACCGGTCAAAAACGAAAAGGATGTTTTCCGTGTCTATCTTGCATTAATTGCAACTCCCTGATTAAGGGTGACACTTTCTGTCACCCATATACAGGCAGAAAATATTACATAAATGAATATTTGACTTGTAGGTCAGAATACATTATTTATGCAATTAAATGTCCGTGTTCCCTGATGTATATTGGTCAATCGACCAGGGAAGCCCGAGAAAGAATTTCTGAGCACAAGTCAAACATTCGTTGTGGCAAAAAAGAGGCTCCAGTAGCTGGACACTTTATAAAGGCTGGCCATAGAATAAGTCAATTGCGCTTTCAAATCATTGAAAGGGTTAGTACACCTAGAAGAGGGGGAGATAAGGAGAATATACTAACTAGGAGAGAAACATTTTGGATCAATGAATTAGGCACTTTATGGCCAAGAGGTCTAAATAGAGAATGTAATTGGACTGCTTTTTGGTGACTACATTAATTTAAATTAATTCATTTAAAAATAAAAATTCATTCTAAATAAAAATTCATTCCAAGTGAAATATAATTAAGTTGAATAGAATGGGTTAAGCATAGGATTGTATTATACTATATAAATAAATGTGCATTCTAATATAATACGATATTAATATGAGATTTAATGTCTCCATAAATTTAATAGATATGCTATGTTGAATAGCCAATAATGACCAACTATATGAGTGTATACATATAATTATGGATTTAAAATCTAAATAAAGATGAAGTTAATCGGTAAAAAAACTATATCAAATATGATTGATCCATTTTGGGTACACTTAATATATATACATAATTTTTAATCTAATATTGTGATTATTAAAACATCAATGAAATTCTCAATGCATTTTATCATTTTTTAATAACATGTAATTTTGAAATAATGTTTAGTTTATTAAGATTTTTACACATATGATATGAGAGATATAATTGTTCAACAATATGATGCTGTTTCACTAGGTGGCAGAATTTGGGCCATCAATAAGCACTTTGATATATATTTGTATATTTGTATATTGTACGATGGTTCTCCACTAGAGGGCAATATTTTATCACTTCCTAATCACAATGTTTGGCGCCATTAGGGCTATTTAAATGTTTGTTCACTAATGTTTGGTTAAGCTTGAGAAAAGGCCAAGTGTGGGCCTGAAACGTCGCTTTTTATCCCTGTTTGCACAATAAAGTCTTTTATAGCACCAGCTGGAACGACTTCTGTGTCTATGTATCTGTACTGGGTTTGGTAAACCTGTTCCTGGCTGTGCAGTGAGTGCTGTGTTTCATGATACATTGTTGCTGTGGAGTTCAGTCAGCTGGGAGGCTGCAAAATCCCAGTCTGCTCTGGAGGTGCTTTCTATCCTGTAAGTGCAATCATTTGGTTTTTACTACTCTACCCCTAACCATACGGTATTGGGCTATGGTTTTTCTTCTCTTCTTCCATATACAGATAAAGGGCATTGCCTCCTTTGATTATATGAGTTGATACGTTTATTCGGTGGAGATCAGTGAGCTGGACCACTGCTTAAAAGTTCCAGTCTGCTTCGTTAGCACCTGAGGGTTAGCACGCTTGTGAGTATCCTCTGTGTCGGAACAGCCAATAGAATGCGAGCTCAATCTGATTGGCTGATTGGATCGGCCAATCCGATTGAACTTCAATCTGATTGGCTGATTTAATCAGCCAATCAGATTTTTCCTACCTTAATTCCGATTGGCTGATAGAATCCTATCAGCCAATCAGAATTCGAGGGACGCCATCTTGGATGACGTCACTTAATGGAACCGTCGTTCAGTCGTCGGTGGAAGAAGATGGCTCCGCGTCGGCTCGTCTGAAAATGGCTCCGCTCCGGGTGGATGAAGATTGAAGACGTCACCTGGATGTTGACTTCAATCGGATGGAAGACTTCTTCAGCGCCCCTTGGATGATGACTTCAATCGGATGGAAGACTTCTTCAGTGCCCCTTGGATGATGACTTCTGCTGCTCCGGATGTCTTCTTCTGTTCCATCGGTGGTCGGCTGGCTGAAGACGGCTAAAGGTAGGATGATCTTCAGGGGGGTAGTGTTAGGTTTATTTAAGGGGGGTTTGGGTTAGATTAGGGGTATGTGGGTGGTGGGTTTTAATGTTGGGGGGTTGTATTTTTTTTTACAGGCAAAAGAGCTGAATTATTTGGGGCATGCCCCGCAAAAGGCCCTTTTAAGGGCTGGTAAGGTAATAGAGCTGTTAACTTTTCAATGTAGAATAGGGTAGGGCATTTTTTTATTTTGAGGGGCTTTGTTATTTTATTAGGGGGCTTAGATTAGGTGTAAGAAGCTTAAAATTGTTGTAATATTTTTTAAATGTTTGTAACTTAATTTTTTTATTTTTTGTAACTTATTTTTTTTTATTTTTTGTACTTTAGTTAGTTTATTTAATTGTATTTAATTGTAATTATTTGTAGGTAATTTATTTAATTAATGTAATGATAGTGTAGTGTTAGGTTTAATTGTAACTTAGGTTAGGATTTATTTTACAGGTAATTTTGTATTTCTTTTAGCTAGGTAGTTATGAAATAGTTAATAACTATTTAATAACTATTCTAACTAGCTAAAATAAATACAAAGTTACCTGTAAAATAAATATAAATCCTAAAATAGCTACAATGTAATTATTAATTACATTGTAGCTATCTTAGGGTTTATTTTACAGGTAAGTATTTAGTTTTAAATAGGAATAATTTATTTAATGATAGTGTAGTGTTAGGTGTAATTGTAACTTAGGTTAGGATTTATTTTACAGGTAAATTTGTCTTTATTTAACTAGGTAGCTATTAAATAGTTAATAACTATTTAATAGCTATTGTGCCTAGTTAAAATAAATTTAAATTTGCCTGTAAAATAAAAATAAATCCTAAGATAGCTACAATATAATTATTATTATTTATATTGTAGCTATATTAGGGTTTATTTTAAAGGTAAGTATTTATGTTTAAATAGGATTAATTTAGTTAATAAGAGTTATAATATTTAGATGTATTTAATTAATATTTAAGTTAGGGGGTGTTAGGGTTAGGGTTAGACTTAGGTTTAGGTTAATAATTTTATTATAGTTGCGGCGGTGTAGGGGGGGGCAGGATAGGGGTTAATAAATGTATTATAGTGGCGGCGGTGTAGGGGGGGCAGGATAGGGGTTAATAGGTATTATGTAGGTGGCAGCGGGGTCCGGGAGCGGCGGTTTAGGGGTTAACATATATTATAGTTGCGGCGGGGTCCGGAGCGGCGGTTTAGGGGTTAACATATTTATTATAGTGGCGGCGGGGTCCGGGAGCGGCGGTTTAGGGGTTAACATATATATTATAGTTGCGGCGGGGTCCGCGAGCGGCGGCTTAGGGGTTAACATATTTATTATAGTGGCGGCGGGGTCCGGGAGCGGCGGTTTAGGGGTTAACATATATATTATAGTAGCGGTGGGCTCTGGGAGCGGCGGTTTAGGGGGTAATACATTTATTTAGTTGCGGCGGTGTAGGGGGGACAGATTAGGGGTGTTTAGACTCGGGGTACATGTTAGGGTGTTAGGTGCAGACATCTCCCATAGAAATCAATGGGATGTCGGGCAGCAGCGAACATGAACTTTCGCTATGGTCAGACTCCCATTGATTCCTATGGGATTCGCCGCCTTCAGGGCGGCGGATTGAAAACCAGGTACGCTGGGCCGGAAAAGTGCCGAGCGTACCTGCTAGTTTTTTGATAACTAGCAAAAGTAGTCAGATTGTGCCGAACTTGTGTGCGGAACATCTGGAGTGACGTAAGAATCGATCTGTGTCGGACTGAGTCCGGTGGATCGAAGCTTACGTCACAAAATTCTACTTTTGCCGGTGTGTAGGGCTTGCTAACTTAGGTGAATCAGCCTCGCCACAAATACGCTGCGGAATTCCAGCATATTTGAGGTTGACGGCTTGATAACTAGAGGCCCATGTACATATTTAGGGCTCCATGTACTAAGCAGTCAGCGAGCTTCCCGCAAATATTTTCACAGGAAAACTCGCACACTGATATGTACAAAGCCGTCAACTATGTTCAAAATTGCATTTTTAAAATTGCGAGCGTACTTATCCGCCAAACCTCGCTTCCTCTCCATTTTTCACTGTAAATAGACAGATTTGACCACCAACTCGCAACAAACTAATTTACTAAAAAATCTATTTATTCGCTCTCTACATTGTCCGCTCCCACCTCGTTATTTTTGTCTCGCCACCTTTTAGGTGGCGGGCAAGGTACAAAACAATAGGAAAGTCAATGTAGATGCCAGTCTAGACATATATAAAAGGCAGTAATATCATCATTGTACTTACATTGTTGATTTTAGCAGCTATGGAGACACTTCTCTATTTGTTTCTTCTCTGTGTGATGCAAATCCGGTCTAGAAGACAGAATACTGAAGTAAATGTTGCAAATCAATTAGTTATAAGAAGGAGAGTTCGTGTCCCCTGTGTATTCCTTCCACTGGTTGGTTTGCATGGCCTTTCTGATCGAGATATCAAACAAAGATTCCGGCTTGATCGTGAATTCCTATTACACCTGTATCAAAATATAGAAGATTATTTGGAGCCGATGACGGCGCGTTCACAAGCTATTCCGGGACTATTGAAACTATTAGCTGCATTGCATTTTATGGCAACAGGCTTATTTCAGGTGGTTTCTAGCGCCATTATTGAAATAAGTCAATCAGCATTTTCACGTTACTTAACAAAAGTCATAGAGGCTATGATGATTATTTTTCCTCGCTATATTTGCTTGCCATCTACCCCAGAAGAATGGCAATCTATAAAATCAAATTTCTATAAGATGGCTGGGATGCCCAATGTCCTAGGGGCCATCGACTGTACCCATGTTGCTGTAAGACCACTTCAAGCTCGTGAGGAGATCTATAGGAATAGAAAGCATTTCCATTCCTTGAATGTTCAGATGGTCTGTGACCCCAACATGAGGATAATCAGTGTCTGTTCAAACTACCCAGGCTCATGTCATGATTCTTACATCTTAAGGCAGACTGGCTTATACCGGAAGTTAGAGGACAGAGATATGCCTGAAGGATGGCTTCTAGGTAAGCATAAGTAGCGTCTAATTTGTCTTTTTTAATTTCCATGTACATAAATTGTGCTAAATTTGTCCACTGTAATTAAACTGTAATGTGTTGTATATTTTTAATGAGTATCGTATTAGTTATCAATCATTTTGACTTTTTTAATATTAATATTTATATTTTTTATGTCCTATTAGAAGATGGAGGGTACTCATGTACAGAATGGCTTTTGACTCCCTATAACAACCCACAAACCAGAAATCAAGTTCATTTCAATGAAACACATCGATCTACCAGGGGGATAATTGAGAGGACTTTCGGTCTTTTGAAAATGAGATTTCGCTGTCTTGATCATACAATTCTACTGACATTTAAGTACATTAGCTTAGTCGCGGAGGGCTAGACGTCTCTATTTCTGGGTGGATTTTTAGTACATAGTCACAGCAGACACCATTTCGCCCACAGCGAGTAACAGCGAATTTATCCACATCTACAATGTCTGATTAATTGACGGCTTAGTACATGGAGCCCTAAGACATGTGTATGTATGTATCTCTATGTTAAAGCTCTTTGTATGCCTTTTTTTTTTTTCTAACACCTGAGACCTCATATTTTTCAGCCGTTATTACTTTTAATTGCAATTTTAAAAAAAATCATTTTTAGCAGACAAAGTATTATGAGTGCAACTGTACTTTTGAAAGTATTTCTGATGTGTTTTGTACTACTTTTTTGTCTCTAGCAACAGTTAACAAGAGCTCTGAAGTCGCACTAACCTGAAGTACATTAAATTTGATTTCACTCAAGCGAACATCTTTACTTTCAACTCGTAATACATGCGCTATTTACATTGTGCGCAAAGAGCTGTGAAATACCACTAATCATTCACGTGCTACAGTTAGCACACCATTTCCAATCAAGCGCAAAGTAAGCTAGAAAGCAAACAATCGGCCAGATTACAAGTTTTTCGTTATAAGCTGTGCGGTGCTACCATACAGTTTTTTCTCACCGCTCACTTGCCTGCAGCGCTGATATTATGGGTTTTTACAAACCCGGCGTTAAAAGGCAAAAAGTGAGCGTAGAGAAAAATTGTGCTCCATACCGCACTTCAATACCAGCGCTGCTTAAGTCAGCGGTGAGCTGGTTGTACGTGCTTGTGCACGATTTCCCCATAAACATCAATGGGGAGAGCCGGCTGAGAAAAAGTCTAACACCTGCAAAAAAGCAGCGTAAAACTCAGTAACGCAGCCCCATTGATTCCTATGGGGAAACACATTTTATGTTTACACCTAACACCCTAACATGAACCCCGAGTCTAAACACCCCTAATCTTACACTAATTAACCCCTAATCTGCCGCCCCTGACATCGCCGACACCTGCATTATTCTTATTAACCCCTAATCTGCCGCTCCGGACACCACCGCCACCTACATTATACTTATTAACCCCTAATCTGCTGCCCCAACATCGCCGACACCTACATTATATTTATTAACCCCTAATCTCCCACCCCCAATGTTGCCGCAACCTACCTACATTTATTAACCCCTAATCTGCCACCCCCAACGTCGCCGCCACTAAATTAAATGTATTAACCCCTAAATCTAAGTCTAACCCTAACCCTAACACCCCCTAACTTAAATATAATTTAAATAAATCTAAATAAAATTACTATCATTACCTAAATTATTCCTATTTAAAACTAAATACTTACCTATAAAATAAACCCTAAGCTAGCTACAATATAACTAATAGTTACATTGTATCTAGCTTAGGGTTTATTTATTTTTACAGACAAGTTTCTATTTATTTTAACTAGGTAGAATAGTTATTAAATAGTTATTAACTATTTAATAACTACCTAGCTAAAATAAATACACATTTACCTGTAAAATAAAACCTAAGTTACAATAACACCTAACCTTACACTATAATTAAATAAATTTCCTACATTAAATAAAATTAAATAAATTAAATTAGCTAAATCACAAAAAAAAAAAAACACTAAATTACAGAAAATAAAAAACAAATGACAGATCTTTAAACTAATTACACCTAATCTCATAGCCCTATCAAAATAAAAAAGCCCCCCCAAAATAAAAAAAACCCTAGCCTAAACTAAACTACCAATAGCCCTTAAAAGGGCCTTTTGCGGGGCATTGCCCCAAATAAATCAGCTCTTTTTCCTGTAAAAAAAAAATACAAACACCCCCCCAACATTAAAACCCACCACCCACACAAACAATCCCCCAAATAAAAGCTTAACAAAAAAAAACTAAGCTCCCCATTGCCCTGAAAAGGGCATTTGGATAGGCATTGCCCTTAAAAGAGCATTTAGCTCTATTGCTGCTCAAAGCCCTAACCTAAAAAATAAACCCACCCAATACACTCTTAAAAAATCCTAACACTAACCCCCGAAGATTCACTTACCGGGAGAAGTCTTCATCCAAGCGGCAAGATGTCCTCAAGGAAGCGGGCAGAAGAAATTTGTTTTTATTTTCTGTAATTTAGTGTTTGTTTGTTTTTGTGATTTAGCTAATTTAATTTAATTTATTTAATTGTATTTAATTTAGGTAATTTATTTAATTGTAGTGTAGTGTTAGGTGTTATTGTAACATAGGTTAGGTTTTATTTTACAGGTGAATTTGTATTTATTTTAGCTCGGTAGTTATTAAATAGTTAATAACTATTTAGCAACTATTCTACTTAGTTAAAATAAATACAAACTTGCCTGTAAAATAAAAATAAACCTTAAGCTAGATACAATGTAACTATTAGTTATATTATAGCTAGCTTAGGGTTTATTTTATAAATACAAACTTGCCTGTAAAATTAAAATATACCCTAAGATAGATACAATGTAACTATTAGTTATATTGTAGCTATCTTAGGGTTTATTTTATAGGTAAGTATAGGAATAATTTAGTTAATGATAGTAATATTTATTTAGATTTATTTAAATTATATTTAAGTTAGGGGGTGTTAGGGTTAGACTTAAGTTTAAAGGGTTAATAAATTTAGAATAGTGGTGGCGACGTTAGGGATGGCAGATTAGGGGTTAATAAATGTAGGTAGGCAGCAGCGATGTTGGGGACGCAAGATTAGGGTTTATTTTATAGGTAAGTATAGGAATAATTTAGTTAATGATAGTAATATTTATTTAGATTTATTTAAATTATATTTAAGTTAGGGGGTGTTAGGGTTAGACTTAAGTTTAAAGGGTTAATAAATTTAGAATAGTAGTGGCGACGTTAGGGATGGCAGATTAGGGGTTAATAAATGTAGGTAGGCAGCAGCAATGTTGGGGACGCAAGATTAGGGGTTAATAAATGTAGGTAGGTTGTAGCGATGTTGGGGGCAGCAGATTAGGGGTTAATAAATATAATGTAGGTTGCGGCGATGTCCGGAGCAGCAGATTAGGGGTTAAAAAATTTATTTTAGTGTTTGCGATGTGGGGGGCCTCGGTTTAGGGGTTAATAGGTAGTTTATAGGTGTTAGTGTACTTTTTAGCACTTTAGTTATGAGTTTTATGCTACAGCGTTGTAGTGTAAAACTCATAACTACTGACTTTAGACTGCGTTACGAATCTTGTCAGTATAGGCTGTACTGCTCACTTTTTGGCCTCCCAGGACAGACTTGTAATACCGGCGCTATCGAAGTCCCATAGAAAAAAGGGTTTACGAACTTTACGTAAGTCGGTTTGCAGTATGGCCAAACAAATGTGCGGTACACCTATACCTGCAAGACTAGTAATACCAGCGGGCGTAAAAAAAGCAACGTTAGGACCTGTTAACGCTGCTTTTTTACCTTAACACACAACTCGTAATATAGCCGATTGATTTTAAATCAGTATGTCATACATTTATGTTTATAAATATGTTTAGAAATAGTTTTTATTAATAGTACCCCCTAGAATGCGGAATATGGATCTGGGTAGCAGCATTCCAATTTTTTCAGTACTGTATTTATTAGTGTAATTATGCAGCACACAAATATCTGGATTTGCAAAGATCTTTGTGTGTTGCACTATTACACAAATAAATCTAGCCCTAAATACCGCTGAATGCTGCTATTCGCGGCCATATTCAGCATTTGTTTATACAAACGAATGCCAAATATAAAAGACTGCACATGTCTAGTACCCACAAACATATAATTCTGCGTAATACAATTTGAGACAATGGCCACTAATTAAGGCCTAGGTTATGAGTGGAGTGCTAATTTACTGCACACAATAAATAACCAACAAGTGACTGGTTATTGCTACCGCAAAATCATGGTATCAATTAGCCCTTATAAAATTAACCACAGATCAGATCTCTAGTTAATTTTATAAATGTCCACCAAATCCCCCAAAATCAAGTGTAATATACTTTATTTTAAAATAATAGCATCTTTATTTTTTTAACAAAGTAACTGCACTAAACTGGGCTAAAATTGGCTGCTGTAGGGTGTTAGAAAAAAAAAAAACTGTGTGTTCCCTGTAAATATGTATGTATGTGTTATATACAAATCCAATGCCTTGATAAACTGCCTAAAACACCTGCATGCCATCTTAAAGGGACAATAAAGTCAAAATTAAATGTTCATGATTCAGATAGAGCATACAATTTTTTTTTATTATTATTCTTTTTTTTTATTTAGCAAAAGAAAAAATAACTTCCAACAGTTTACGCCATGCAAGACGTATTTTAAATTTTTGACAATTATGGTCTACAGTTCGACCGCAACAGTTTGTTGCGCCACGCAGGACGCAATTTGGGCATTTGAAAAAGAAAGTTAATTTATAGTCGAGCTTGAATATTTTATTAATTTGAACTTATACAACCTATCTTGATAGCAATAGGGAGACAAAGAAAGAGAAAAAGAAAGAAAAAAAAAAAAAGAAAAGAGAAGAAAGAAGAGGAAAGAGAGAGAAGTGATAAAAAAAAAAGGGGGTCCCCCTCCTAATCAAGTCGTTCCCCTCGCCCGCCAAGAAGCTGTGCTTAACAAGGTCTATAAAAGATACATCTAGTGCGATGTAATAGGTCAACTTTCTCATCTGAATTTCTACCAAGCCCCCAGGAGTACCAATTCGGAATTCCTGAATGGGAAAATTAAGTCATTTCTCTCTGTATCCGGCAAGGATCTAATAAATACTGACCATTTATTGAAAAATTGTATAACATCCTCCTCATTATCTAAGTTAGTATCTCTTTGCTCTAGCAGGCATTGTTTTTTTAAGCAGTTTTTAATTTCTGAAATGGATGGCGTTGCTCTTAGCTTCCAATTTTTAAAGATAAGATATCTAGTAGCTAGTATGGAGAGGAGGACAATGCTATCGTTTATTTGATGTTCGGAATGGTTTGGGAGCCCAAATGCAATTTGTAACTGTAAAACCTGGTATAGGAATTTTAAGAGTTCTGGTGAGCCAGAACTCTAGCTTCCACCACAGGTGTCTTATTTTAGGGCACTCCCATATCATATGGATTAAATTTGCTGCTATATGCGAGCATTTTGGACACTTATTGAACCCGCAGTTACAGATTTTGCTCCCTTTATTGGGGGTAAAATAGGAATTGTGTAATAGTCTAATATGTGACTCACGCCAGGTGGCTGACAAGGTGACCTGAGCTATTTTCTGGATTGATGATTGAATGAATTTAGTATCAATAATATAATGAGGGGTCATCTGGTTCCATAATAGAGCAAGTTTCTGAGTCACCAAATCCGCTTTGCTTGAATTAATTAATTGATAACATAAAGAAATGGATCTCTGACCATTTTTGTACAGTGCTAGCCAGCCTTCCAGTTGGCCCAGAGACCATGTCCAAGCTGATTCTGTCATGAGCCCTGTAACAAAATGTCTACTTTGTAAATATGCGAAAAAATCCTTGTTGCTAATATTAAATTCTCTTTTTAATTCTTCAAAGGATTTGACACATTTCCTGTCTGTATCTATTAAGCTTATCATTGTATCCAAACCTTGATTATGCCAAGTTTTAAATAGAGTCAACCTCAACCCTGCTGGAAATTTCGGATTGCCCAAGAATGGTAAATATTGTGAAACTTTACAGTTTAGAGATAGAAGTTCCCCCACTTTCCACCATGCTTTTAGTGGATTGAAAAGGGATTTAAACATTTTAATTTCTTTAGGTAATTCTTTAGGAGGACAGTGAATTAATGCTGACGGGGTATACGGATGACATATGGTTCCCTCTAATAAATTGTTTGTTACATAGTTGCTATTTGAGATCCAATCAGCTGCTACTCGCATAAGAAAGGCATAATTGTAGAAGCAAATGTTGGGCAGGGCAAGGCCTCCATATTCTTTTGAAAGACATAGGCCTAGATTTAGAGTTCGGCGGTAGCCGTCAAAACCAGCGTTAGAGGCTCCTAACGCTGGTTTTGGGCGCCCGCTGGTATTTGGAGTCAGTGATTAAAGGGTCTAACGCTCACTTTACAGCCGCGACTTTTCCATACCGCAGATCCCCCTACGCCATTTGCGTAGCCTATCTTTTCAATGGGATCTTCCTAACGCCGGTATTTAGAGTCGTTTCTGCAGTGAGCGTTAGAGCTCTAACGACAAGATTCCAGCCGCCTGAAAATAGCAGGAGTTAAGAGCTTTCTGGCTAACGCCGGTTTATAAAGCTCTTAACTACTGTACCCTAAAGTACACTAACACCCATAAACTACCTATGTACCCCTAAACCGAGCTCCCCCCACATCGCCGCCACTCGATTAAAATTTTTAACCCCTAATCTGCCGACCGCCACCTACGTTATACTTATGTACCCCTAATCTGCTGCCCCTAACACCGCCGACCCCTGTATTATATCTATTAACCCCTAACTTGCCCCCCACAACGTCGCCGCAAGCTACTTAAAATAATTAACCCCTAATCTTCCGACCGCAAATCGCCGCCACCTACGTTATCCCTATGTACCCCTAATCTGCTACCCCTAACATCGCCGACCCCTATGTTATATTTATTAACCCCTAATCTGCCCCCCACAACGTCGCCGACACCTACCTACACTTATTAACCCCTAATCTGCCGACCGGAGCTCACCGCTATTCTAATAAATGGATTAACCCCTAAAGCTAAGTCTAACCCTAACACTAACACCCCCCTAAGTTAAATATAATTTTTATCTAACGAAATAAATTAACTCTTATTAAATAAATGATTCCTATTTAAAGCTAAATACTTACCTGTAAAATAAATCCTAATATAGCTACAATATAAATTATAATTATATTATAGCTATTTTAGGATTAATATTTATTTTACAGGCAACTTTGTAATTATTTTAACCAGGTACAATAGCTATTAAATAGTTAAGAACTATTTAATAGTTACCTAGTTAAAATAATAACAAATTTACCTGTAAAATAAATCATAACCTAAGATATAATTAAACCTAACACTACCCTATCAATAAAATAATTAAATAAACTACCTACAATTACCTACAATTAACCTAACACTACACTATCAATAAATTAATTAAACACAATTGCTACAAATAAATAAAATTAAATAAACTATCTAAAGTACAAAAAATAAAAAAGAACTAAGTTACAGAAAATAATAAAATATTTACAAACATAATAAAAATATTACAACAATTTTAAACTAATTACACCTACTCTAAGCCCCCTAATAAAATAACAAAGCCCCCCAAAATAAAAAATTCCCTACCCTATTCTAAAATACAAATATTACAAGCTCTTTTACCTTACCAGCCCTGAACAGGGCCCTTTGCGGGGCATGCCCCAAGAATTTCAGCTCTTTTGCCTGTAAAAAAAAACATACAATACCCCCCCCCAACATTATAACCCACCACCCACATACCCCTAATCTAACCCAAACCCCCCTTAAATAAACCTAACACTACCCCCCTGATGATCTTCCTACCTTGTCTTCACCATGCCAGGTTCACCGATCCGTCCTGGCTCCAAGATCTTCATCCAACCCAAGCGTGGGCTAGACATCCACTGAAGAAGTCCAGAAGAGGGTCCAAAGTCTTCCTCCTATCCGGCAAGAAGAGGACATCCGGACCGGCAAACAT
This sequence comes from Bombina bombina, assembly GCF_027579735.1. Taxonomy (NCBI): domain Eukaryota; kingdom Metazoa; phylum Chordata; class Amphibia; order Anura; family Bombinatoridae; genus Bombina; species Bombina bombina. Next base: position 895,326,650 of record NC_069502.1, on the reverse strand, counting down.
CTTCTCCAAGCGGCATCTTCTATCTTCTTCCATCCGATGACGACCGGCTCCATCTTGAAGACCTCCAGCGCGGATCCATCCTCTTCTTCCGACGACTAGACGACGAATGACGGTTCCTTTAAGGGACGTCATCCAAGATGGCGTCCCTCGAATTCCGATTGGCTGATAGGATTCTATCAGCCAATCGGAATTAAGGTAGGAATTTTCTGATTGGCTGATGGAATCAGCCAATCAGAATATAGTTCAATCCGATTGGCTGATCCAATCAGCCAATCAGATTGAGCTCGCATTCTATTGGCTGTTCCGATCAGCCAATAGAATGCGAGCTCAATCTGATTGGCTGATTGGATCAGCCAATCGGATTGAACTATATTCTGATTGGCTGATTCCATCAGCCAATCAGAAAATTCCTACCTTAATTCCGATTGGCTGATAGAATCCTATCAGCCAATCGGAATTCGAGGGACGCCATCTTGGATGACGTCCCTTAAAGGAACCGTCATTCGTCGTCTAGTCGTCGGAAGAAGAGGATGGATCCGCGCTGGAGGTCTTCAAGATGGAGCCGGTCGTCATCGGATGGAAGAAGATAGAAGATGCCGCTTGGAGAAGATGTTTGCCGGTCCGGATGTCCTCTTCTTGCCGGATAGGAGGAAGACTTTGGACCCTCTTCTGGACTTCTTCAGTGGATGTCTAGCCCACGCTTGGGTTGGATGAAGATCTTGGAGCCAGGACGGATCGGTGAACCTGGCATGGTGAAGACAAGGTAGGAAGATCATCAGGGGGGTAGTGTTAGGTTTATTTAAGGGGGGTTTGGGTTAGATTAGGGGTATGTGGGTGGTGGGTTGTAATGTTGGGGGGGGGTATTGTATGTTTTTTTTTACAGGCAAAAGAGCTGAAATTCTTGGGGCATGCCCCGCAAAGGGCCCTGTTCAGGGCTGGTAAGGTAAAAGAGCTTGTAATATTTGTATTTTAGAATAGGGTAGGGAATTTTTTTATTTTGGGGGGCTTTGTTATTTTATTAGGGGGCTTAGAGTAGGTGTAATTAGTTTAAAATTGTTGTAATATTTTTATTATGTTTGTAAATATTTTATTATTTTCTGTAACTTAGTTCTTTTTTATTTTTTGTACTTTAGATAGTTTATTTAATTTTATTTATTTGTAGCAATTGTGTTTAATTAATTTATTGATAGTGTAGTGTTAGGTTAATTGTAGGTAATTGTAGGTAGTTTATTTAATTATTTTATTGATAGGGTAGTGTTAGGTTTAATTATATCTTAGGTTATGATTTATTTTACAGGTAAATTTGTTATTATTTTAACTAGGTAACTATTAAATAGTTCTTAACTATTTAATAGCTATTGTACCTGGTTAAAATAATTACAAAGTTGCCTGTAAAATAAATATTAATCCTAAAATAGCTATAATATAATTATAATTTATATTGTAGCTATATTAGGATTTATTTTACAGGTAAGTATTTAGCTTTAAATAGGAATCATTTATTTAATAAGAGTTAATTTATTTTGTTAGATAAAAATTATATTTAACTTAGGGGGGTGTTAGTGTTAGGGTTAGATTTAGCTTTAGGGGTTAATCCATTTATTAGAATAGCGGTGAGCTCCGGTCGGCAGATTAGGGGTTAATAATTGAAGGTAGGTGTCGGCGATGTTAGGGAGGGCAGATTAGGGGTTAATACTATTTATGATAGGGTTAGTGAGGCGGATTAGGGGTTAATAACTTTATTATAGTAGCGGTGCGGTCCGCTCGGCAGATTAGGGGTTAATAAGTGTAGGCAGGTGTCGGCGACGATGTGGGGGGCAGATTAGGGGTTAATAAATATAACATAGGGGTCGGCGATGTTAGGGCAGCAGATTAGGGGTACATAGGGATAACGTAGGTGGCGGCGGTTTACGGAGCGGCAGATTAGGGGTTAAAAGTGTAATGCAGGGGTCAGCGATAGCGGGGGCGGCAGATTAGGAGTTAATAAGTGTAAGGTTAGGGGTGTTTAGACTCGGGGTACATGTTAGGGTGTTAGGAAACAATGGGGCTGCGTTAGGAGCTGAACGCTGCTTTTTTGCAGGTGTTAGGTTTTTTTTCAGCTCAAACAGCCCCATTGTTTCCTATGGGAGAATCGTGCACGAGCACGTTTTTGATGCCGGCCGCGTCCGTAAGCAACTCTGGTATCGAGAGTTGCATTTGCGGTATAAATGCTCTACGCTCCTTTTTTGGAGCCTAACGCAGCATTTGTTTGAACTCTCGATACCAGAGTTAAATTTATGGTGCGGCCAGAAAAAAACCCGCGGAGCGTTAACAGCCCTTTTACCGCCGAACTCTAAATCTAGGCCATAGTTTCTTTAAAGATATCCTTGGTCTTTTCCCCTGCCAAATAAACTTGCTGAGTGCGCTGTTAAGTAATCGCACATCCCTTTCCAGTAGCAGTATTGGAGTATTCTGTAATACATAAAGAAGTTTTGGTAATAAGACCATTTTAAAAAGAGCTATCCGACCGGAGATAGATAATGGAAGGCCCTGCCAGTTTTTCAATTTCTCCCTTAAAGTGTTTAGAATTGGAATAATATTAACATCATAAAGCTCCGCTGGGTTGGAGGCAATGAAAATTCCTAAGTATCGGAAAGAGTCTGTTGCCAGGCTAAAAGGGATGTTGGAAAGAGAGTTTTTATTCTTCCTCAGCCATAATAGCTCTGATTTTGCTTGATTGATCTTGTAGCCTGAGAAAGATCCAAACCTAGTAGCAATATCTAAAAATGTTGGTATGCTAAACTGGGTGTCTGAAAGATAAAGTAAAACATCGTCTGCATAGAGGGCTATTTTTATGACTTGGTCGCCTATTTTAATTCCCGGCAATTGCTGTCTGACCATGATAGCCAGGGGCTCTATTGAGACGTCAAAGAGCAGGGGGGAGAGGGGGCACCCCTGTCGGGTTCCTCTTCCGAGGGTTATCTGTGAAGAGATGCTATTGTTAACAATCAGTCTTGTGTATGGGTCTTTATATAAATTTTTAATAAATCTTAGAAATTCGCCTTTGAATCCAAATTTATTTAAAGAAGTGAAAAGATGATCAAAATTAATTGAGTCAAAGGCTTTCTCTGCATCTATTGAGACAATAGCTAAATCAGAGACATCCCCCTCCCCCCGACTCTCCGACGTCCCATCTGACTTAAAATATTCAGCTACAATCAGAGCCTCTCTGATTTTTGCCGAGGAATTTCTTTTAAATAAAAATCCAGCCTGGTCTGGGTGTATAATTTTAGTAAGTGATTGCTGTAGACGGTTGGCAAGAATTGAAGCTAAGATTTTATAATCTACATTTAGGAGGGCTATCGGTCTATATGACTCTTTGAGTGAAGGATCCTTCCCGCCTTTCAAAATTAGGATTGTGTTAGAAGCAGAAAAGGAAGTAGCGACTGGCTCTCCCTTAACATAAATACTATTATAAAGATTGTTGAGATAAGGGGCTAGCTCAGTATTCATAATTTTATAAAGCTCATTGGGCATACCATCTGGACCTGGTGTTTTATTAAGGGGAAGATCTGAAATACTTTTTATGATCTCAGACTCCCGTATTGGAGCATTAAGAATTTCAAGTAGATCAGCTGTAATTTTAGGATAGGAAATTTCATCCCAGAATTGCCTCTCATTGAACTGGTCCGAGCTCTTGTGGGAGTATAGGTCCTGATAATAAGTAATGAATGCTTGGGCAATCTCTTCAGGTTTCTTTAAGGGGATACCCTCTTGTTGTATGGTTTCGATACAGGATGATTTTTTTTATTTTTTAACTAAATTGGCGAGCAGCTTACCCGATTTATTCCCAAATCTGTATAGCCTGGCTTGCAGCTTTAGATCCCTCTGTGTCTCCCGGAAGACCGCGAAGGTATCCCCAGCATTCTTGGCTCTAAAATATTTTGCCCAATTCCTGGGTGAGTTTTCCAGGAGATACGAATTATAGGAATTAATTATTGAGTTGGTAATTTCTTTTTCTCTCAGTCTTATTTTCCTCAGTCTCATAGCACTATAAGCTATTATTTCACCCCTAAGGATAGCCTTCGCTGCCTCCCAGAAGAGCAGAGGAGAATCTATATAATGGTGATTATGTTGAACATAGTCAACAAATCTAAGTTTAAGCCAGTTTTTGAATTTTAGGTCTGTTGTGAGAAATGAGGGAAAAATGAAACTTATAGGTTTGTTTTTGAACTGACTCAGTTGAAACTCTAAATATGTTGGACCATGGTCTGAGAGAAAGATGGGAAGGATGCCTGTCTTTACTTCAAATTTACATAAAGAATCGCTGGTAAGGAGTAAGTCGATTCTGGACATAGTCTTATGAGCCCTGGATAGGCATGTGAAGTTTCTAACATCTGGGTTTTGACATCTCCAAATATCCTTAACTGCCAGATTCTCTCTTTTGTTTAGGCAGTTTTGCTGAGTGTCTCATTCTATCCAGCGGACAATTGGGAGCCATATTAAAGTCTCCACCTAGAACCAGATGACCCTCTTGCACAGAAAGAATCTTAGCCTGTATTTTAAACCAGAAGGCTGGAACCAAATCTACCTTGTGAGTCTGCCTCGCTGTGAATGACCTCTAGGTCAGTTTTTTTCCCGATTAATATAGCCACCCCTCTCTTTCTTCTGACGCCTGGGGAAAAAAAATTTCCTTCACCCAGGTAGACTTAAGTTTTAAAGACTCTTCTGGAGTCAGGTGGGTTTCTTGTAAGAATGCTATATTAGTGTTTAGTTTTCTCAGGTGCGTGAGGATGGATTTTCTTTTAATGGGAGTGGAGATCCCGCCCACATTCCATGATACTAACTTAAGGTTTGCCATTCAGAGAGAAAGGAATGATACCTGAAAAAGTGGGCGAGGGGAAGGAAAGGAGGGGAGAAAAAAAAAAAAAAAAAAAGAGAAAAAGAAAGGAAAGGAGAAAAAACAAACCCTATCTGACATAATCTGATTGCTGTTGATACCAAGAAAAAAGAAGGGAGAGGAGAAACAAAAAAGAGGAAAAGAAAAAAATCAAAACACAGGAATTAATTTAGGAAGGAGCTAGTGACCTGCCTTGCTCAGATGGTTGTTTATCTAACAAGTTTGATTCTTTCAGAAATTGTTCAACCTCTGGTAAAGAGTTAAAAACATGAGTGTTTGTGCCTTCTATAATTTTAAATTTTGCTGGATAGATAATAGTGGCCTGGTATCCTTGCTGAATGAGTTTGGAGCAAATTGGGGCCAGGGCTCTCCTCCTGGAGGACGTCTCAGAGGAGAAGTCCTGGAAGAGGAGAATCCTGGATCCGCCAGTGAATATAGGTTGATTCTTACGAAAGAACTGTAGCAATGCAACTTTGTCTTGAAAATTCAGGAGTTTTGCTATTACCGGTCTAGGCCTATGATTCCCTTTGTTGTCTATCCAGGGCTTACCTAGCCTATGGACTCTTTCGACTATAATCTTGGGGTAGTTAGGTGGGAGTTTAAGAAGTTGTGGCATTGTTTCTGAAACAAACATAGCTAGGTCCTCATGGGCCTCATTCTCTGGTATGCCAATTATCCTTATATTATACCTGCGGGAACGATTCTCAAGATCTTCTAATTTAGTCTGTATTGTTGTAATGGATAAGTTAACTATGTCCAAGTTAGTGGTGTGTAGTGTGGTTAGATCTTCCAGATCCGAAACCCTCTGTTCAGCTTCGCTGATTCTGATGGCGAATTGCCTGATTTCTTGTGAGAGTGATGCAAGGTCTTGCTTAATCTCAGCCTTGAGTATGTCAAAATTTGGTGTCAGAGCCTCTGAAATTTTGGTAACCAAAATTTGCATGTTATAGGTATCAGGTGCGAGAGGTAATGTATCGGACGTTTGAGACTCGGGCAGAATGTCTGCAGTATTTTTTACTCTTCTGTCTCTTTGTCTTGCCGCCATCGTTGGCGAGGGAGTCTTGGGGTGAATGTGAAAAAATGTATCCATGTGCCGCTATGAGCGCAAAAGAAAATGGTGGGAAAATAAAGAAAAAAAAAAAAAAAAGAAAAAAAAGTGAGACTAGGGGAAAGATCCTCCCCGTGCCTACTATGCTAAAAAATATCATGGGAAAGTGGGGGTAAGGGGTGAGGAAGGTAAGGAAATAGTGTCAGTGAGACAATCTGTGTCGACGTGCGAAAAAGAGAAAAAAAAAAAAAAGAGGTCAAGCCAGGTGAAGTGGGTAAGGCTCGATCGCCAAAACGATGGTGGCGGCAGTAAGGGGGCAGAATCAGGGGACTAATTTGACTCAATGTAGAGCCTAGGAAAGATTAAGGCCTAGAGAACCTTGAAGTGAAAACTATGCACCAGTCACAGCCTATGGAAACATTTTTAGTCTCCCTGATGTTTATCGTGTAAGACCTAAGGTAAATCGGTGCCGAGCATGAGTCACTTAAAGAGCTTACAGGTTATTTCTCTCAAAAAAAAAAAAAAGGAAAAAAAAGGAAATGTTAAGTAGATAGTCTGACTTTAAATAATAACCTCTACTAAGTGGAAGGCCAAGAATAAAGCTTCCCTTGGCCCTACACCAGAGAGATTTATAAATTTACCTATGAGCCAATGGACATACTAAACATAAAAAACATACTAGGGTGAACTTAGGGTAGAAACCGTATGTGCAGAATAGCTTGTATAACAGGTTATATACAATGCAAAACAGATTTAGTCAGTATAATGAATAGCTTGATTTAATCTAGGAAGACCAGGTAAAGTATATAGTGAGGGGAATTTTTAAAGATTAAGCACAGGGGAGTAGAGAGTCTCAAGAAATGTGATTTGACTAAGTTCTAAATTGTGCTTGCTGACAGAAGTGAATTGTTGGGCGTTAGTCTAAGAAGTCCTATATTTTACAGAAAAAACTTTCATCAACTGCAGCAAGATAGATATACTGCAAACAATCAAGAGATGCTTTAAATGTAAGCCCTCTTCATTTCCCTCCCAAGCTCCAATTTACCCTTCCTTGATTTTTTTTTCTCTCCTTATCTTTTTTTTAAGCAAGGGGTTTAGATCGCCCAGTAACTTGTACCCTATTAAGGATAAATTAAGTAAACCTTGAGGGGCATCAGTTATTACAACAAACAGTGGTGAGAAGACTGTGAAAAAAAAAAAAGAAAAAAATGCCAAAGATGCTAATACATACAATGATGCTTTAAAGAACAGCAATATTCATGCAAAAAGGATTTAAGGAGGAGTAATTAGAGCGTTGTAAGTAAAGGCTTTTTCCAGCGTCCCCGGCGCTTATCAACTAAGGAAAGGAACAAAAGTTCGTTCAGGCTTATAATAATTTCTCTTGAACAGTCTTTTCACTTTGACTGACAGCAGTCCCAGTATGTGATTAAAGATAAATTGACTCTTGATTTACTGAGTAGGCCCTTGCTGGTATCAGTGCCTGCTTCCAAATCACTTAATGACAATGCGTTTGACTTTTCGCCAGCCAGGCTGACTCAGACTCACCCCCTCCTGCGGTGTCCTTAGGCCAGTCTCGCTCCGTGGTTATTTCCAGCTCGTTGTGTCACAGGACCTGTCCAGCGGACGTGCCATCCAGCGGAACGGCTTCCAAGCCATGAGCCGCGCTCAACTCCCCCCACGCAGCACCGGTGGGGGGGGAGTGGGCGGCGCCGCGCCGAGCGGCTGTCACAACGTGGGGGGAACTGTACAGCGGGTCCACGCACAGAACCAAGTCCGACTCCCCCCGCGCAGCACCGGTGGGGGAGGGAGAGGGATGGGCCCCCAGCGACAAGACTCGTCAGGCGGGCAACAGGCGCAAACAGGTAGGTTGGTGTGAGACTGTCGGGAAAAGCAGTCAGAGATAGTGAGTTCAGGGAGGGGGGAGGGTCAGGGTCCGTTAGGGTTATCAACACTGGAGACGAAAGCAGGCTGGCAAGGTAGGGCTGTCAGTAAGAAAAAATAGATTTAAGTCTGCTGATGAGTGAGCAGGTACAAAGTTAGTGCCTGTGTGTTGAGTAGAAGAAAAGGATAAAACAAATTCGGGTCAAAGCAGTGGGATGGTAATCCACTGTTTAGGGTTGGGTTCCGGAGTAGGTGATGTAACTGTCAAGGGTAAGCCCCAAGACAAGGGGCTAGCGCGAGAAAATCACCGCCAGATTCCAACAGACTGGAGAAACAAGCTGAGCCACTGCTGTGTAGCTCCTCCTCCACCGGAACCGGATCTCCCAGAGCATACAATTTTAAACAACTTTCCAATTTACTTCTAGTATATACTGTATTTTGCTTTGTTCTCTTGATATCCTTTTGTTTACAAGCATGCCTAGGTAGGCCCAGGAGCAGAATGCACTACTGGGACCTAGCTGCTGATTGGTGGCTGCACATATACACCTCTTGTCATTGACTTACCTGATGCGTGTGCTCTGAAACAAGAAAGAAAAGATAAAAAGTGTTTCATGTCACTTTAACTCCAAACTCCATGTGTTGATAAATGCATCCCCTTCTATACTGGCTTTCTGCTTTTCCCATTATACCCTCCAATCAATTTTAAATAGCTAATCTACCTCATAACTTGTTCTGTATTGGCTCTTTTGCTTCGCTGGTCCATTCACTGGCTTACGATATCCAATAGAATAATTTAAAAACCTTAACCCTATCATACAAAGGTGTCACTTACATTGATTTGCTTTATATATGTCCTCTAGATTTTAAATATGCACTGTATCATCCCTTAAGAGGTTAAAGACATGAACATTATTATATAGCTAACTGAAAACCTTAAAGGATTACTTTCTGTTATAATTTTTAAGCTAAACAACTAACATATTAAAGTTAATAAACATTAATTAAAACCTACTGACCTATATTTTCTCCAAAACAAAGTTTCATATCGTTCTAAAAGTTATATCTTTTATTCACCGATGATGTCACGTTATCCTGTCCACTATTTTCAGCACTGCATGTTCAAAATACTTAAACCAATAACTTTGTGTTTAAAGCGCCATTTTGAAACCTAGGTATTGTAAACGGATTGGTACAGAGCAAAGGATACCCACGGAGTGGGTTTGGAAAACAATTAAATTTGCAGACAAGATTTCTGATATACGGTAGAGATATGTTAATGAAATGCTATTGATAAAAAAGGTATTTGGGGTAGTTAGTTAGTAACAGGCATAGAAAATATTTACTTACAGTGGCCCTTTAACCCCTTAATGACCGAGGACGTGCAGGGTACGTCCTCAAAAAAAAGGCAGTTAATGCCTGAGAACGTACCCTGCACGTCCTCGGTTTGGAAAGCAGTTGGAAGCGATCCTGCTCGCTTCCAGCTGCTTTCCGGTTATTGCAGTGATGCCTCGATATCGAGGCATCCTGCAATAACCATTTGTAGCCATCCGGTGCAGAGAGAGCCACTCTGTGGCCCTCTCTGCACCGGACATTAACGGCTACGTTCGTTGGTGGGTGGGAGCCGGTGTGGGAGGTGGGTGGCGGCCATCGATGGCCTTTGTGATGCGGAGGGGGGCGGGATCGGGGCGGGGACGACCGGGGGACGCGCACGGACGCGCGCGCTTGCACGGGGAGGCCGGGCGGGCGCGTGCACGGGGAGGGAGCGGGTGGGAACCACTACGCTACAGAAAATGTTTTTGTGAGAAGTGGGGATCAAAGGGGTTAATATGGTTATTTTGGTGATCGGTTTGGCTGGTGGGGTATTGGACTGTGGGGGGGAAGCTACACTACAGAAACTAATAGTTAAACATTAAAAAAAAAACATTTTTATTTGCAAACTGGGTACTGGCAGACAGCTGCCAGTACCCAAGATGGCCCCAATAAGGCAGAGGGGGAGGGTTAGGGAGCTATTTTGGGGGGATCAGGGAGGTTGGGGGCTAAGGGGGGACCCTACATAGCAGCATATGTAAATATGCTTAAAAAAAAATTATTATTTTTTTTTTTATACCTTTTATTTTAGTACTGGCAGACTTTCTGCCAGTACTTAAGATGGCGGGGACAATTGTGGGGTGGGGGAGGGAAGAGTGCTGTTTGGGAGGGATCAGGGGGTGGGATGTGTCAGGTGGGAGTCTGATCTCTACACTAAAGCTAAAATTAACCCTGCAAGCTCCCTACAAACTACCTAATTAACCCCTTCACTGCTGGCCATAATACACATGTGATGCGCAGCAGCATTTAGCGGCCTTATAATTACCAAAAAGCAACGCCAAAGCCATATATGTCTGCTATTTATGAACAAAGGGGATCCCAGAGAAGCATTTAAAACCATTTGTGCCATAATTGCACAAGCTGTTTGTAAATAATTTTAGTGAAAAACCTAAAGTTTGAAAAAGTGAACAATTTTTTTTTATTTGATTGCTTTTGGCGGTGAAATGGTGGCATGAAATATACCAAAATGGGCCTAGATCAATACTTGGGGTTGTCTACTACACTACACTAGAGCTAAAATTAACCCTAGAAGCTCCCTACATGCTCCCTAATTAACCCATTCACTGCTGGGCATAATACACGGTTGGTGCGCAGTGGCATTTAGCAGCCTTCTAATTACCAAAAAGCAAAGCCAAAGCCATATATGTCTGCTATTTATGAACAAAGGGGATCCCAGAGAAGCATTTACAACCATTTATTCCATAATTTCATGAGTTGTTTGTAAATAATTTCAGTGAGAAACCTAAAGTTTGTGAAAACATTTGTGAAAAAGTAAAATAATTTTTTTATTTGATCGCATTTGGCGGTGAAATGGTGCCATGAAATATACCAAAATGGGCCTAGATCAATACTTTGGGATGTCTTCTAAAAAAAAATATATACATGTCAATGGATATTCAGAGATTCCTGAAAGATATTAGTATCCCAATGTAACTAGCGCTAATTTTGAAAAAAAGTGGTTTGGAAATGGCAAAGTGCTACTTGTACTTATAGCCCTATAACTTGCAAAAAAAGTAAAGAACATGTAAACATTGGGTATTTCTAAACTCAGGACAAAATTTAGAAACTATTTAGCATGGGTGTTTTTTGGTGGTTGTAGATGTGTAACAGATTTTGGGGGTCAAAGTTAGAAAAAGTGTGTTTTTTTCCATTTTTTCCTCATATTTTATAATATTTTTTATAGTAAATTATAAGATATGATGAAAATAATGGTATATTTTGAAAGTCCATTTAATGGCGAGAAAAACGGTATATAATATGTGTGGGTACAGTAAATGAGTAAGAGGAAAATTACAGCTAAACACAAACACCGCAAAAATGTAAAAATAGCCTTGGTCCCAAACGGACAGAAAATGGAAAAGTGCTGTGGTCATTAAGGGGTTAACTTACAACACATAGGACAAGAGCCCTAATGGCCAATAGGGGGCACAAGTAGTGTGATATAAGGTACAAGGATATATTACATAATAACACAAATCAAATTATACAATTATTGTTTTGGTAAAAGCTCAGTGTGGCATCAATATGCCTCTCATACCATACAATCCCAATAGTAATGTCCCTTTAAATGATCAATGATATATCCAAAATAGTCAGAAATGTATTCTTGATAGGTAATGGCACAGGCTTGTACTTCCCAAAAAAATTCCACTCAAATTCTCACTCTACAAACATATGAGCAAAGAGAAGGCGCCTCCTTGTGCAATCCTGTTATTTTCTCAACAGTAGATAGAATTCAACCTGATGAAACGCGTCAGTTTGCAGGGAGCACTTTGCTTTACATGTTGGCTCATATCCAACAAAGCATTGGATTTAATCTACTTTTGGCCTATGGACACTTTTTCTACTAATACAGGAACAAAAGGACGCGTGTGCTTCTTAGTATGAAATAAAATGTATTTAAATCATATAATAAAAAACCTTTTGGCACAACAATTTGCCTATAGAGATAAAATAATACGCTGCACGTTTCTCAGCTTTTCCAAGCCGTTTCCTCACGCGTCTACTATTGAGACAATAACTATTGCACAAGGGGGCCCCTTCTCTTTGTTTATATCTTTGTATATTAATAAAACTATACATTATTATCATACATTGGGCCACATTGCAAGGGGCGCGTTATTTAGCACTTTCACACATGCGCTAAATGCGCTAGAAGTAAACTTTTTGTGCATGTTTGGTTGCGCTTGTATTACAAGTTGAAAGTAAAAAGTTATCGCTCACATGCTAACCTGATACGTGTAAAAAGCTGAAGTTACAATGTCGCACGCGCGATAACCTGTTCACCCATAGAAGTCAATGGAGCAAAAAAAGTGGGGGAAAAACCTAACGTTAACCTGACTTAAAAATATTAATATTTCCCATTCCAATCTTCTTCACATAGCAGACTATGTTCTATTTCTTTATAAATACATATTTCTACATACAACTGAGGGTATTTTGGTACATGCATACCTCGGAGATATTGTGGGTTTGGTTCCGGACCACCGCAATAAAGCAAATATAGCAATAAAGTGAGTCCTGCTAATTTTTTGTTTCCCAGTGCATATAAAAGTTAAATTTACACTATAATGTAGTCTATTAAGTGTGCAATAGCATTATGTCTAAAAAAAAAGTACATACCTTATTTAAAAAATCCTTTATTGCTAAAAAATGCTAACCATCATCTGAGCCTTCAGCAAGTCATAATCTTTTTGCTGGTGGTGTGTATATATGTGTGTATACATGTGTATATATGTGTATTTATGTGTATTTATGTGTATTCATGTGTATTTATGTGTATATATGTGTGTATACATGTGTATTTATGTGTATTCATGTGTATTTATGTGTATTCATGTGTATTTATGTGTATATATGTGCATATATGTTGGAAAAATGGCGCCGATAGACTTGCTCGAGACAAGGAACATTGGAATGTGCAATATTTACAGTTAATACATACTTAAAACATGTATTTAAAATGAATATTGCATAAACATGCTTTTACATGTGCTTGACTGCAAAAGGCTCCAAGGCACATATTTATGTTTTAATATGTGTAAATATGTCTGCAAATACATATATACACAAATAAATACATAAATACATATGTACACACACACACATATATATATATATATATATATATATATATATATATATATACACACAGTATCTCACAAAAGTGAGTAACCCCTCACATTTTTGTAAATATTGTATTATATATTTTCATGTGACAACACTGAAGAAATGACACTTTGCTACCATGTAAATAGTGAGTGTACATCCTGTATAACAGTGTAGATTTGCTGTCCCCTCAAAATAACTCAACACACAGCCATTAATGTCTAAACCATTGTCAACAAAAGTGAGTGCGCTCCTAAGTGGAAATGTCCAAATTGGGCCTAATTAGCCATTTTTCCTCCCCGGTGTCATGTGACTCATTAGTATTACAAGGTCTCAGGTGTGAATGGGGAGCAGGTGTGTTAAATTTGGTGGTATCGCTCTCACACTCTCTAATACTGGTCACTGGACATTCAACATGGCACCTCATGGCTAAAAACTCTGAGGATCTGAAAAAAAAGAATTGTTGCTCTACATAAAGATGTATATAAAAAGTCAATTTTCGTGTGAGCACCTGAACAACTGCACAGTCTTTATGTTTTGTTAAAGTTAACGTAAACTTCTGTTCCTTTGAATATTAGCAGGAACAGGTGGTATTATTTAAGACTCACCCCGCTTGAGGATCCCTGCCAGATACCGCAGCTTTAAGGAGACTCGCCCGTCCACAGAGAGCGTGCATTCAAGTTCCGTTTTGCTTTTAGGCCGTGGGTTAGCTCAGTCAGAGTCCCTTCATATGCCTCCGGCTTCGTCACTGCTCTCCTCCTGGGCCGTTGCTCCACTTGCGGGAACCTGCGGTGACTTGGCGTGTGACGTCACCGATTCTTTTGGCTCGCGGCTTCTGGATCCTTTCGCCGTCAGATCAACCTCAGGTGTTGGCTTAATCACCTTGCAGATATGGAAGTATCGATGTGCTTGCTCCGTTTCTCGAATAGCTATATACAAAGTGATGAGCTGCACCAGAGTACTTCTTTTAAAATGACTTTATTGTTGGTCACCAATAACTTCACCAGGGAAGTAACAACAAAGATGGGGGCTTGGTGGTGTGTGTGGATAACACCCAAAGAGCTATTGCTGATGCGTTTCAGCCGATAGGGCCGTAGTCGTAGCATAAAGCTCTTAATCTCAACTACCTTTAAATACCTTGTGCACAATTGTGATTGGATAAAAACATTTATCCTGGGCGTTATCCTGAACACACCTATTTATTCCAGTTTCACATACATCGGTTCTAAATAGAAACAATTGTTACATACTGTTCACTAGTCACAAAATTTATATGTGTCATCATTGCAAGCATCGAAAAACGATAAATCAATACATTATAATACATTAATATACTCGAATTAGTCAAAATAATCTAATTCGTTACATAACAGAAAAAAGAAAAAACTTATTATAGTGCTTTGATACATTTGCTCTATTTCTGGGAACAAAGTTGAATAAAACTTCCCAATAATTATTCTTGAATTGTTCTTTTTATAACATACTGTTATATATTATCATTAACTACTTACTTGTGTTTTTGATTACTTTAAAACATTGCTATAATAAGAGGTGGGAATAGTTCAAGCTGTCAATGCTGCTCTTTTAATTTAACGAAGATTAACATTAATTAAAGCATATATATATATATGCAAATAAAACATACCAATTGTCATTCTGAATACACAGACCAAGAACTATTCCCAGAAATTGATGATATCAAACTCCGAATTTAAACCTAATGGTATTCTTGTTCTTAGCCTGTGTATCCAGAATGCTTCCTTTTTGGACAAGAGCTTATCTCTATCCCCACCTCTAATTTTACAATTTACTTTTTCAATAATGGTCCACCTTAAAGTGTCAGCTTTTTTGTTGTGTTTCAAATTGAAATGCTGTATCAACGGAGTAGTCAGTTTGCCTGCCTTAATATTATTTACATGTTCACGGATTCTATCTCGTGTTTCTCTAGAAGTGAGACCCGTATATTGGACTCCAGTACTCTGGTGCAGCTCATCACTTTGTATATAGCTACATAAAGATGGCCTAGGCTATAAGAAGAATGCCAAGACCCTGAAACTGAGCTGCAGTACTGTGTGCAAGACCATTCAGCGGTTTCACAGGACAGAAACCCTTAAAAAAAAACTAACACTAACCACCGACGATCCACTTACAGTTTTCGAAGATCGGACAAGCGGCAGAAGTCCTCAGCGAAGCTTTCCAATCAGTCAATTGGATTGAGCTTGCATTCTATTGGCTGACGTCTTGGATGACATCATTTAAAGGGAAACTTCATTCTGCAACAGACGTCGGAAGAAGACGATGCTCCGCGCCGGATGTCTTGAAGATGGAGCCGATCCGTGCCGGATGGATAAAGATAGAAGATGCCGTCTGGATGAAGACTTCTGCCAGCTTGGATGAAGACTTCGGCCCTCTTGGATGAAGACTTCTGCCGGCTCCACTGAGGACTTCTGCCGCTTGGATGAGGATGGATGTCCGGTCTTTGAAAACTGTAAGTGGATTGAAAACTGTAAGTGGATTAGGGACTTTGGGCAGTAAAAGAGCTAAATGCCATTTTAAGGGCAATGCCCATACAAATGCCCTTTTCAGGGAAATGGGGAGCTTAGGTTTTTTAGATAGGGTTTTATTTGGGGGGTCGGTTGGGGGGTGGTGGGTTTTACTGTTGGGGGGTGTTTGTATTTTTTTTTTACAGGTAAAAGAGCTGATTTCTTTGGGGCAATGCCCCGCAAAAGGGCCTTTTAAGGGCCATTGGTAGTTTAGGGGTTTTTCTATTTTTTTTTATTTTTTTTTATTTTGATAGGGCTATTAGATTAGGTGTAATTCTTTTTTATTTTTGATACTGTGGTGTGTTATTTTTGTAACTTAGTGTTTTCTTTTTTTTGTAAGTTAGTTTTTAAGGTATGAATTAAGGTAGGAAAAATCCGATTTCATCAGCCAATCGGATTTTTCCTACCTTAATTCCGATTGGCTGATAGAATCCTATCAACCAATCGGAATTCAAGGGACGCCATCTTGGATGATGTCATTTAAAGGAACCGTCATTCTTCGTTTAGTCGTCGGGATCGATGGATGCTCCGCGTCGGATGTCTTCAAGATGGTGCCGCTCCTCCCCGGATGGAAGAAGATAGAAGATGCCGCCTGGATGAAGACTTCTGCCCATCTGGAGGACCTCTTCTGGCCAGATTAGATGAAGACTTCTGCCCATCTGGAGGACCACTTTGCCCGGATTTGTTGAGGACTTAGGACCGGCTGGGTAAATACTTCTCAAGGTAGGGTGATCTTCAATGGGGTAGTGTTAGTTTTTTTTAAGGGGGGTTTGGGTGGGTTTTAGAGTAAGGTTGGTGTGGGTGGTGGGTTTTAATGTTGGGGGGTTCTATTTCTTTTTTTTACAGGTAAAAGAGCTGATTACTATGGAGCAATGCCCCGCAAAAGGCCCTTTTAAAGGCTATTTGTAATTTAGTTTAGGGTAGGGAATTTTATTATTTTGGGGGGCTTTTTTATTTTATTAAGGGGATTAGATTAGGTGTAATTAGTTTAAACTTCTTGTAAAAAAAAATTATTTTCTGTCATTTAGAGGTTTTTTTTTGTACTGTTGTTTTTTTTTCTTTAATTGCAAGTAATTGTATTTAATTAATTTAATTTATTTAATGGTAGTATAGTGTTAGATGTTAGTGTAACTTAGGTTAGGTTTTATTTTACAGGTAACTTTGTATTTATTTTAGCTAGGTAGTTATTAAATAGTTAATAACTATTTAATAACTATTGTACCTAGTTAAAATAAATACAAAGTTGCCTGTAAAATAAAAATAAACCCTAAGCTAGCTACAATGTAACTATTAGTTATATTGTAGCTATCTTATGGTTTATTTTATAGGTAAGTATTTAGTTTTAAATAGGATTAATTTATTTAATTATATGACTATTTATTTAGATTTATTTAAATAATATTTAAGTTAGGGAGTGTTAGGGTTAGGGTTAGAATTAGGTTTAGGGGTTAATTAATTTAATAAAGTGGCGGCGGTGTAGGGGGGCAGGATAGGGGTTAATAAATGTAATGTAGGTGGCGGCGGGCTCTGGGAGTGGCGGTTTAGGGGTTAAACAAATTATTTTATTTGCGGCGGGGTCCGGAAATCGGCAGGATAGGGGTTAATAACTTTATGTAGCTGGCGGCGGTATCGGGGGCGGCAGATTAGGGGTTAATAGGTATAATGTTGGTGGCGGCAGGGTCCGGGAGCGGCGGTTTAGAGGTTAATACATTTATTATAGTTGCGGCGGGGTCCGGGAGCGGCGGTTTAGGGGTTAATACGTATAATGTAGGTGGCGGCGGTGGCGGGGCGGCGGTTTAGGGGTTAATACATTTATTTTAGTTGCGGCGGTGTAGGGGGGCAGATTAGGGGTGTTTAGACTTGGGGTATATGTTAGGGTGTTAGGTGCAGACATTTCCCATAGTAATCAATGGGATATCGGGCAGCAGCGAACATGAGCTTTCGCTGCTGTCAGACTCCCATTGATTCCTATAGGATCCGCTGCCTCCAGGGTGGCGGATTGAAAACCAGGTACGCTGGGCCGGAATAGTGGCGAGCGTACCTGGTTGTTCTTTGATAAGTTCCAAAAGTAGTCAGATTGTGCCAAACTTGCGTTCGGAACATCTGTAGTGAGGTAAGCATCGATCTGTGTCGGACTGAGACCGGCGGATCGTATGTTACGTCACTAGATTCTTCTTTTGCCGGTCTGTAGGGCTTGATAACTATGGCGAATCAGCCTTGCCACAAATACGCTGCGGAATTCCATCGTATTTGCGGTTGACGGCTTGATAAATAGAGGCCATTGTCTAATTTGCACATACTGATTAATTTAATACACACGGTTTGAGCTTTATACAGAAAGTTTTTGTTGTTGTGCTAATAACTAATGAAAGTGACATTCTTGCTGACCAATTCAATTTTGATTTTAGAAGAATGGATATGACATTCTTTATCTAACATCACTAATGACAAGATTTAACTCTTGGGAAGACAAATCCAGCATACAAACATATTATGTGCATTATACTTTTAAATAGTGAATTCCCATAGTCACTTTGTAATTGTGTTACTAAGAGAAAGAAATATACTTCTACATATAATTCACAGTGATCCATTTCTCAGAAAATGTTATTTATAAATTATTTATTCAGTTCCATTATCATTATAAAACAATAATTAAAGTGAATCATTTGTCAAGAACATGATGTTTGAAAATAGAAAAAAAAACTTTAATCCTCAAGGCAGAATTGTATCGTAATGGTTGAGAGAAAATGATTTATTATATTCAGTACAAATGCTAGAAACTAAGGATTAAGCCTTACATGAAAGTGACATTTTAAGAGAAAAAGGAAAATATAATTGAGCAAACATGTCAGAACTGTCACATTTCCTTTAAAATTTCAAGCTTCTTTTAGCTAATTCCACATTTTTGCAGTTACCAAATAATATTAGTTTAAAATCCAGTAATTTTTAGCCTTAGAATATATTCGTTCATGTTTGAGTAGATTATTATTCAACATGAAAAAGTGTGTTTGATATATGTGCAAATTAAATTTGTATTTATCTTTATTTAATCAAATCGTTTTAAATCATACTGCATAGCCCAGAAGCATTTTGGAAAAAATAACTACTGTGATATTTTAGAACCATGAAGCTTATACAATATTTAAAGTCAAAATTAAAGTGAGGGTAAATTGAACACTCCAATACAATCCTATTCCTAATTTATATTATTTTGATACATACCTTTATTCTTTGTTTTTATTTCAAGATGCGCTTAAGCAATACTTAAAGTGATAGTAAATCCTAGCGTTTTTAAAACGCTAGGATTTACCAGTGCAACAAATAAAGGGGACTTTCAGTCATGAAGTATTATTTGTCTGCAGTGTTCACCGCGCTGAGCACCTCAGGCAGCCCACAGCTGAATGTTATTTTGCTGTGAGGTGATCTTAGCCAATATCATGCTAGCTATAATGCCAGCTAGCCCGCACGGCTATTGGCTAAAATAGCATTCCGCTCTGGGTGGCCTGTAGTGCTTAGCGCTTCAGAAAAATAAAGATACTTTCAGCATGAAGTATTTTATACTTTGTGACTAAAAGTCCCCTTTATTTGTTGCACTGGTTAATCCTAGCGTTTCACAAAATATGGCTAGATTGCTTATTGGTTTAGAGGTGAAAATGTAATCTCAATAAAAAACAAAATAAAAACATAGTTTTACTATGGGTGGCCAGAGAGAGCTATAAAATATATTAATAACCAAGATCATATATTGATTTAGTGCATCTGGGGGAAAAATGATGAATGAATGTCAGTATTAAAATAGAATAGATTAACAATAGGATTTTATTGGAGTGTTTAAGTTAACTATCTGTCATGCTCGGAGGAGTGGGTTCAGGGGTTTGGAGCTCAGAAGTAGAGGTGTCAAGCTTAAATCCATCTTGGGTGGCCAGTGAGATGGGTTTTTTAGAGGAACTACCCCTTTTAGGTAGGGCTACAAAGACAGACAAGGCAAGTTTATTGTACTGGAATACGTGGTAGGGCGGGAATCTAGTAAATTGATACATAATAGATACAAATATATCATTTTGAATGTTTCCATATAGAATATTGCATAATTCGAATATTACATTTAAAGAAAGCATTAGAAATACTATTACAAACATATAAATTCAAATTTTTCGAATTCGAATATAAATTCGAATTTTTCGAATTCGAATATTGCATAATTCGAATATTACATTTAAAGAAAAAGCATTAGAAATACTATTACAATCTAAATTCAAATTTTTCGAATTCGAATACACGTATTGCATAATTCGAATATTACATTTAAAGAAAAAGCATTAGAAATACTATTACAATCTAAATTCAAATTTTTCGAATTCAAATATTGCATAATTCAAATATTACATTTAAAGAAAAAGCATTAGAAATACTATTACAATCTAAATTCGAATTTTTCGAAAATAATATTTTCGAATGTAATCGTAAAATTCGAAACCGAACATTCGAAAATCGAATGTTAGAATGTTATGTAAACATTCGAAATTCGATTTGAACGAACGAATGTGTTAAAATTTGTGCCGTTTTTCAAATGTTGCGAAACATTCGCCCATCCCTAATAAGCTCTAATGATCTTTGAAGTAGGGATATATATTCAAAAGGGATGTGTCGCAGAATTGAGATTGACAGTGACATTTTAAAAGTGCTGAAATCAGTGTTTAAAGGCAGTCTCAAAGAGAGGCATTTTACTATACATCTCAGTGGCTGAAGATGTGTTCTGATACTGGCAATATTTTCAAAGCAGCATCACCGCCTACATTGAAGATGTAATGTAAATTATTCCTTTTACACATGTTAGACATATACATAAAACCCACTGACACCTAATCCCACAATACTAAAAATCCCATAGGCGACATAATGCCCAACCCCACTACACTATTAACCCCTAACGCGGTATAATCCAAAACAATAAATAAAAACAACATAGCACAAAAAACAACAACCAGAACACAACAAAAATAAACCACAATAAAGTAAACAAAACATTAACCAAATCCCCACAATAATAAACCTCAACAAATAAATGTACACAAACCTTTAGAAAAGTTACATAATCCTGCACTATGTGCAGAATTATGTAACATTATCCTAGTGACACGTTAAAAAAGAAAATAGATATATATTTTGGGAGAAATCTCTCAATCGTATGTCTTCAAACTAAATAAAAACAGTGAGCGACTCTTGTTTGCACAGTAAAGCTGCTTTATTAGGATATGAGATAAATGGAATTAAAACATCCAAAGCATCATGAACGCGGTATACATGCCTTCAGTCTTACGCGTTTCAGCAAATAGTGCATTATTCACAGACATGCAGGGACGTATTATGGTATAGGCCAACAAGGCCGGTGCCTAGAGCAGCAGATTTGGGAGGGGCAGCATATCTGTCCTATCCTCTCTCTAAAATCCAGCACACAGTACAGTGAGCGATAAAGTGCAGGCTTTTACAGAGAAGACAAGGTACATGCACTGATTAAGGTCGCTCTTTACAGGCAGTGCTCCTTTAAACCGTTGCTTCATTTAGAGCCGCCGGCATTTTTGCAGTGGAACCATTCTTGGTGAGAAACTTGCCCTGGGATATGCTTACAAGGTGAGGCTGGAGGAGAAGACCTTGTGCTTATATGCTGCCTCCCCTTGTCAGCTGTGGTGGGTCTGCGAGCGCAGTGCTTTTTGCAGGTCTTAGTAACAAACAGACAGGATGCGTCTGTGCACTGATTAGATCAGCTTGTGATGTCCAATCATAAACTCTCAGTGCTAATGTATGTTAGCTACTAATAGTTTTCTCTGCATTCATGAACCCACGGAGTAAATAGTAAATGGACACCTAAAAAGTATAATTACTTGAATGATGGTACTTACTGTATGTTGTTGCATGTGAAGGGCAGTGATTGTTTCAAAGTATATTCTTTCCCTCCCTTCCTCTCTCCCTTCTTTCCCTTTCTCCCTCCCTCAACTCCCTCCCTTATTTATTTCCCTCCGTTCCTTCCCTCCCCTCCCTTCATTCCCTCCCTTCCTTCCCTCCCCTCCCTCCATTCCCTCCCTCCCTTCTTTCTTTCCCTCTCTTCTTTCTCTCAACTCCCTCCCTTGCTCCCTTCTTTCACTCCTTTCTTTCCCTCCCCCTTTTCTCCTCTCCCTCTCCACTTTTCTCTTCTCTCTCTCCCTCCCTTCTTTCCTTTTCCTCCATTTTCTCCCCTCTCCTTCATTTCTCTCCCTTCCTCTTCTTTTCTCTCCTTTCTCTCAGGGAGAAAATTGTATAAGATGCATGCAATTGAACCCACTTGTATGCAAGTGTTTTGCTAGCCCATTTCCTTTTGAATTGTTATGGAAAAAAAAAAACATTTTACACACTGACCCCAAAAAAGGGAAAAAAAGCATAAAACCTTTTTTTTGGGGGGAGCAGAATTTTGAGTGCCTAGGGCAGCACAAAACCTAAATACTGCAGACATGTTAAGCAAACACAGAACACTAAACCACAACAAAATAAAATTTACCTAAACCTCACAAATATTAACCACACCAAAGTAAACAAAACATTAACCAAAAGCCAACAAAAATAAAATACATTAAACAAAACGGTAAACCAAAAGCCAACAATAAAATAAAACAAAGTAAACAAAATATAATACAAAAACCTAACATCAACAGAGCTAAAGAGATAAGCCATAGAGAAATGTTTTTTATCTTGAAACTTAAAATCAGACTTACCCAGGGCTTCAATTTGCAATATGATATGATGAATTTTTGGGACTAAGGGGCCTATCTATCAAGCCATCAACTTTTTTGCATTCAACAGCACCAATACGCTAGCCTAACATTGCATAACATCGCAGCCGCGGACCTGAATACGATCTTCTGAAAAAGCTGGCAAAAAGCCGCACACCAGTCATCCATCTCGCTGCTATTCGGCTTTTTACCAAATGTATTTATACCCTGTCACTAAACACCGCCATTATACTAAAATGTTTAACCCCTATCCTGCCGCTCCCCGACACTGCCACAACTGTAATAAAGTTATTAACCCCTATCCCGCTGCTCCCGGACCCTGCTGCAACTAAATAAAAGTATTAACCCCTATCACGCTGCTCCCGGACCCTGCCGCAACTAAATAAAAGTATTAACCCCTAAACCCCTGGCCTCCCACATCACTACCATTAACTAAACCTATTAACACCTAAACTGCCAGCCCCTCACATCGCCATAAACTAAATTAATCTATTAACCCCTAAACCTAATAAGCCACTAACTTTACATTAAAAATACAACATCCCTATCTTATAATAAATTAAAACTTACCTGTAGAATTAAATTAAACTATATTAAACTATTAATTAACCTATCCTAACTATTATACTAAAATTACATTAAACTACCAATTAAATTAACTATATTACATATTAAAAACCCTAACCCTACTCATTAATTATTTAAATCTACAATAAGAAATTACTAGGTTACCAAAAAAAAAAACTAAGTTACAAAAACAAACACTAAGTTACAAAAAAAACACAGTATCAAAAATAAAAACTAATTACTCCTAATTTAGAATAAAAAAAAACCTAGCCTACAATAAACTACCAATGGCACTTAAAAGGGCCTTTTGCGGGGCATTGCCCCCAAAGAAATCAGCTCTTTTACCTTTAAAGAAAAATACAAACACCCCCACCAGTAAAACCCTCCACCCAACCAACCCCCCCCCAAATAAAAACCCTATCTAAAAAAAAACTAAGCTCCCCATTGCCCTGAAAAGGGCATTTATATGGGCAGACCCTACTCTAAAAATAAAACCCACCCCAAAAAAACTTAAATAAACCTAACACTAACCTCCGACGATCCACTTACAGTTCCGCTTGAAGGATCCATCCAGCCGGTAAGAAGTCTTCATCCGGGCATCAAGAAGTCTTCATCTGGGCGGCCTTTTCTATCTTCATCCAGCCGGCAAAGTCTTCATCCATGTGGCCTCTTCTATTTTCATCCATCCAGCGCAGAGCGGGTCCATCCTGAAGACATCCGGCACGGAGCGGGTCCATCCTGAAGACATCCAACGAGGAGCTCCTCTTCAATACGGTCTCCCCCGTAAACTGGATCTTGAATGCAAGTGACGTCATCCAAGATGGCGTCCCTTGCATTCCTATTGGCTGAAAGGTTCCAATCAGTCAATAGGATTGGAGCTGCTAAAATCCTATTGGCTGTTCCCAATCATGTTTCAATCATCTTGGGTGACGTCACTTGTATTCAAGATCCTCATCGGATGTCTTCAGGGTGGACCCGCTCCACGCCGGATGTCTTCAGGATGGACCCGCTCTGCGCCAGATGGATGAAGATAGAAGAGGCTGCATGGATGAAGACTTCGCCGGCTGGATGAAGATGGAAGAAGCCGTCCGGATAATGTTGGGGTGTGTTTGTATTTTCTTTACAGGTAAAAGAGCTGATTTCTTTGGGGCGATGCCCCGCAAAAGGCCCTTTTAAGGGCCATTGGTAGTTTATTGTAGGCTAGGGTTTTTTTTTTCATTTTGGGGGGCTTTTTATTTTGATAGGGCTATTAGATTAGGTGTAATTAGTTTTTATTTTTGATACTGTGGGATTTTTTTTTTGTAACTTAGTGTTTGTTTTTGTAATTTAGGTTTTTTTTTGGTAATTTAGTAATTTCTTATTGTAGATTTAAATAATTTGAGTAGGGTTAGGGTTTTTTAATATGTAATATAGTTAATTTAATTGCTAGTTTAATGTAATTTTAGTATAATAGTTAGGGTAGGTTAATTAATAGTTTAATATAGTTTAATTTAATTCTACAGGTAAGTTTTAATTTATTATAAGATAGGGATGTTGTAATTTTAATGTGAAGTTAACGGGTTGTTAGGTTTAGGGGTTAATAGCTAAATTTAGTTTATGGCGATGTGGGGGATGGCGGTTTAGGGGTTAATAGGTTTAGTTAATGGTAGTGATGTGGGAGGCCAGGGATTAATCATTTTATTTAGTTGCGGTGGGATCCGGGAGAGGCGGAATAGGGGTTAATACATTTATTTAGTTGTGGTGGGGTCCGGGAGCGGCGGAATAGGGGTTAATACTTTTATTTAGTTGCGGTGGGGTCCGGGAGTGGAGGAATAGGGGTTAATACATTTATTTAGTTGCGGTGGGGTCTGAGAGCGGCGAAATAGGGGTTAATACATTTATTTAGTTGCAGTGAGGTCAGGGAGTGGCGGGATAGGGGTTAATAACATTATGTAGGTGGCGGCGATGTCGGGGCGGAAGATTAGGGGTGTTTAGACTCAGGCTTATGTTAGGGTGTTAGGTGTAAACATTACTGGTTTTCGGCCATTGAAATCAATGGGATATCTGGCAGCATCGAACATAAGCTTTCACTGCTTTCAGACTCCCATTGATTCCTATAGCATCTGCCGCCTCCAGGGTGGCGGATTGAAAATCAGGTACGCTGGGCCGGAATAGCTGCGAGCATACCGGTTAACTATTTGATAACTTTAAAAAAGTGTCAAATAGTGTATTTGGAACATCTTTAATGACGTAAGCATCAATCTGTGTCGGATTGAGACCGGAGGATCGTATGTTACGTCACAGATTTCAACTTTTTCCGGGCTGTAGGCTTTGATAACTAGGTCGAATCAAGCTCGCCACAATTCCAGCGTATTTACGGTTGACGGCTTGATTAATATCCCTAAGGCCAGTAAGAGCATTGATCGGCAGAAATATTTTAACTCCCTGTAAACTTCTAGATAAAAACTCTTTTCTGCAGATTTTTTCGTTTTTCTTTGGACTATATATATATATATATATATATATATATATATATATATATATATATATATATATATATATTAGAAAAGAGAAAATAATCAGCGCTAGAAGTGTATGAGTGTGCTGTTTGTCTAAATATATATTCCCATCCACTACCTAGAATATATATATATATATATATATATATATATATATATATATATATATATGTATTTATATTAGACACTTGCAGTTTATGCAGTAAACAGTCTCATAGTTCAGATGTGGTAAGTCTATGGAGATTTAATGTTCATTAAAATCCACAGGGCTAGTTCCAGTGTGCTGTAAGTTGTTAGGCAGCTCGTCTTTAGAAAGAAGAATGATCCCCCGCAGGGCGAGGTTCCTCTTGAAAAAATCTGAAAGGTATAGGACAAGACAGGCGCCAGGGGCACACTTCGTGTAATACGTTCAAATAAATGACAAGTAATAGACAGTGGGAAAATCCACGCTCACCTGGTTAAACCTCAAGATATGAGGTATTTTCTGGCATTAGTGTTAGTATGCTCTCACTCCTCGCGGTCCTTCTGTAATTCCACTGTTCCTTGGGAGTTCCTGGGTCTCTGGAGTGTCCCCAGTGTGTCTTCAATTATAGGGACAATATGGAATATGGGGGTGGGAGAGAGTGTGTACTATTTTATCTGTTTCAAAATATACACTACTAACACCATAAAGGTAAAACCAGGTATTTTAATCACACCAATATATATACATATAAAACATTAACAATAACAGGCATAAAAGACCATTTCAGTCCGTGAATAACAAGAGGAAATTCCTTCCAGCAATAGGCTATAGAGCCGTAGTCAGACCGAGCAATTGGTTCCAGCAATCTGGACTGCAGGCCGGGCTGGCTAATGTGCTCTAATATATAAGTATCCAGTTATGGAGCAATGAAGGACAGTAGTAGATCCGCTATATTCTCTTAAGATATACAGCAATCCAATCCTTATGTAGCTCCGTGTGAGTTAGTATGCACTGCGTGCTGTACCGTTGCGTATGGCGCCCCCCGCCATACGCAACGGTACAGCACGCAGTGCATACTAACTCACACGGAGCTACATAAGGATTGGATTGCTGTATATCTTAAGAGAATATAGCGGATCTACTACTGTCCTTCATTGCTCCATAACTGGATACTTATATATTAGAGCACATTAGCCAGCCCGGCCTGCAGTCCAGATTGCTGGAACCAATTGCTCGGTCTGACTACGGCTCTATAGCCTATTGCTGGAAGGAATTTCCTCTTGTTATTCACGGACTGAAATGGTCTTTTATGCCTGTTATTGTTAATGTTTTATATGTATATATATTGGTGTGATTAAAATACCTGGTTTTACCTTTATGGTGTTAGTAGTGTATATTTTGAAACAGATAAAATAGTACACACTCTCTCCCACCCCCATATTCCATATTGTCCCTATAATTGAAGACACAATGGGGACACTCCAGAGACCCAGGAACTCCCAAGGAACAGTGGAATTACAGAAGGACCGCGAGGAGTGAGAGCATACTAACACTAATGCCAGAAAATACCTCATATCTTGAGGTTTAACCAGGTGAGCGTGGATTTTCTCACTGTCTATTACTTGTCATTTATTTGAACGTATTACACGAAGTGTGCCCCTGGCGCCTGTCTTGTCCTATACCTTTCATATATATATATATATATATATATATATATATAAAGTGGATGAAAGCGTGACATTGAATGTGGCTGAATATCGTTTCAAGGCTTTCACCCCTTCCTCAGACAACCATAAGCACTGTTTTGTTCACTTTATGGTTGTCTGAGGAAGGGGTGAATACCCTGAAACTTCACACATTAAAGGTTGCTTTGGTTTAAATACAGAGAGGGCAATTATTTGATCATTATATATATATTGTTTATGTTGCTTATAAACATTGTTGCTAATTAAACATAATATCATATGTGTGTTTCTGACAAATCTTTTGTGTTTTCGATAGGGATAGGTTAAGGATCTATAAGTGCGAGTTATGGGACACTGAATACCAAGTTAGGGGTATCTACTTAATAACTTGTCACCACTGTCTCTGCAACTCACTAGTTATTGCCTTAAATTTGCATCCATTTTCTTCTTTATCTAATTATCACCTACTATATGACAAATGTGCAATATTGTCAAATAGATGTGCGTTAACCCTAATAGTTTGTATTGGGCGCTTTTTAGTTTGTTGTGAATTGCATAGTCTATCCATATATGAAGATTTCTAGCAAAATCCAAATTGTAAAAAATTCCAAGTTGAAAAAAAATGCAAGTTGAAAAAATAATAATCCAAGGAGTCCTTTTCTTGCTTTAGCAGATGTATTCCACAAGCCAGAGAAAAAAAGCAATCAAATAATCCAAGTTGAAAAAATAAAAATCCAAAGGGTTGTCTTCTTTTTTCATAAAAAGTAATCCACAAACTAGAAAAAAGGAAATTTATGCTTACCTGATAAATTATTTTATTTTACGGTATGACGAGTCCACGGATTTCATCCTTATGGGATATTGCCTCCTGGTCAGCAGGAGGAGGCAAAGAGCTCCATAGAAGAGCTGCATAAATAGCTGCTCCCTTTCCCCCCAACCCAGTCATTCGACCGAAGTTAGGAAGAGAAAGGAAAAGCCAAGGAGCAGAGATGACTGAAGTTTAAGAAAAATAAAAACCTGTCTTTAGAAAAATAACAGGGTGGGCCGTGTACTCGTCATATCGTAAAAGAAATAAATTTATCAGGTAAGCATAAATTTCCTTTTCTTTTACAAGATATGACGAGTCCACGGATTTCATCCTTACTTATGGGATACAATACGAAAGCTATAGGACACGGATGAAAGGGAGGGACAAGACAGGGACCTAAATGGAAGTCACCACTGCTTGAAGAACCTTTCTCCCAAAAACAGACTCAGATGAGGCAAAAGTATCAAATTTGGAAAATTTGGAAAAAGTGTGAAGAGACGAACAAGTTGCAGCCTTGCAAATCTGTTCAACAGAAGCATCATTTTTAAAAGCCCATGAGAAAGCCACAGCCCTAATAGAATAAGCCGTAATTCGTTCTGGAGGCTGCTGTCCAGTAGTCTCATATGCAACACGGATGATACTCTTGAGCCAAAAAGAAAGAGAGGTAGTCGTAGCTTTCTGACCCCTACGTTTCCCAGTAAAAACAACAAATAATGAAGATGTCTGAAGAAAATCCTTAGTCGCCTGCAAGTAGAACTTTAAGGCACGGACTACGTCCAAATTATGTAACAGACGCTCCTTCTTAGAAGAAGGGTTAGGACACAAGGAAGGATCAACAATTTCCTGATTAATATTCTTGTTAGAAACAACCTTAGGAAGAAACCCAGGTTTGGTACGTAACACCACCTTATCAGAATGGAAAATAAGATAAGGAGAATCACATTGTAATGCCGAAAGCTCAGAAACTCTGCGAGCAGAAGAAATAGCAACCAAAAATAAAACTTTCCAAGATAATAACTTAATATCTATGGAATGCATAGGTTCAAACGGAACCCCTTGAAGAACATTAAGAACTAAATTCAAACTCCAAGGAGGAGCCATTGATCTAAACACAGGCCGCATTCTAGTCAGGACCTGACAAAAAGATTGAACATCTGGAGCATCTGCCAGACGCTTGTGTAACAAAATAGACAAGGCAGAAATCTGTCCCTTTAAGGAACTTGCTGACAACCCTTTCTCCAATCCTTCTTGGAGAAAATACAAAATCCTGGGAATCCGAACCCTACTCCTATGTCCACCAGATCGGCATACCAAGTCCTGTGAGGCCGCGCAGGAGTGATTAGAATCACCGAAGATCTCTCTTGTTTGATCCGTGCAATTACCTGGGGAAGGAGAGCAAACGGTGGAAACACATAAGCTAGATTGAACGACCAAGGCACTGCCAAGGCATCTATCAGTTCGGCCTGAGGATCCCTGCACCTGGATCCGTATCGCGGGAGCTTGGCATTCTGATGAGACGCCATCAGATCCAATTCCAGTCTGCCCCACCTGAGAATCAGAGAGGCAAAGACCTCCGGATGGAGTTCCCATTCCCCCGGATGAAACGTCTGTCTGCTCAAAAAATCCACCTCGCAGTTGTCCACTCCTGGGATGTAGATTACTGACAGATAACAAGAGTGAGCCTCCGCCCACCGAATTATCTTGGAAACTTCTGTCATCGCTAAGGAACTCCTTGTTCCTCCCTGATGATTGATGTAAGCCACAGTCGAGATGTTGTCCGACTGAAATCGGATGAATTTGGCTGAAGCCAAATGAGGCCAAGCTTGAAGCACATTGAATATTGCTCTTAACTCCAGAATAGAGTAGAGACTCCGACCGAGTCCACACACCCTGAGCCTTCAGGAAATTCCAGACTGCACCCCATCCTAGTAGACTGGCGTCCGTTGTCACTATCATACACGAAGGTCTGCGGAAGCACGTCCCTTGAGACAGATGATCCAGCGACAACCACCAAAGAAGAGAGTCTCTTGTCTCCTGATCCAGATCTATCTGAGGAGACAAATCTGCATAAGCTCCATTCCACTGTCTGAGCATGCTCAGTTGAAGAGGTCTGAGATGAAAACGAGCAAACGAAATGATGTCCATTGCTGCCACCATCAATCCAATTACCTCCATGCACTGAGCCACTGATGGCCGAGGATTGGACTGAAGGGTTCGGCATGTATTCAGAATCTTTAACTTTCTGACTTCCGTCAAGAAGATTTTCATGGATACGGAATCTATTAGAGTTCCCAGGAAAGGAACCCTTGTCTGTGGAATTAGTGAACTCTTTTCTAGATTCACCTTCCACCCATAAGTCCTTAGAAAGGACAGAACCATGTCGGTATGAGACTTTGTCAGTTGGTAAGATGACGCCTGGATTAAAATATCGTCCAGATAAGGCACCACTGCAATGCTCCTCAGTCTGAGAACCGCTAGCAAAGACCCTAGAACCTTTGTGAAGATCCTGGGTGCCGTGGCCAACCCGAAGGGAAGAGCCACGAACTGAAAATGTTTGTCCAGGAAGGCAAACCTTAGAAACTGGTGATGATATCTGTGGATAGGGATGTGAAGATATGCAACCTTTAAGTCCACGGTAGTCATATATTGACCCTCCTGGATCAATGGAAGAATTGTCCGAATCGTCTCCATCTTGAAGGATGGGACTCTGAGATACTTGTTTATACTCTTGAGATCTAAAATGGATCTGAACGTTCCCTCTTTTTTGGGAACCACGAAAAGATTTGAGTAAAACCCCTGCCCCTGTTCCTGTATTGGGATGGGACGAATTACTCCCATAGTGGAGAGGTATTTTACACAACGTAAGAATGCCTCTCTTTTTGTCTGGTCTACAGACAATCGTGAAAGAAGAAAACTTCCCCTTGGAAGGAATTTTTGAACTCCAGTTGATACCCCTGGGACACGATTTCTAGTGTCCAGGGATCCTGAACATCTCTTATCCAAGTCTGGACAAAGAGAGAAAGTCTGCCCCCTACGAGATCCGGTCCCAGATCGGGGGATGCCCCTTCATGCTGTCTTGGGAGCAGCAGCGGGCTTCTTGGGTTGTTTACCCTTGTTCCAAGCCTGGTTGGGTCTCCAGGTGGACTTGGCTTGTGCAAAGTTCCCTTCCTGCTTAGCTGAAGAGGAAGAATGGACTCCCTTGAAATTTCTAAAGGAACGAAAATTACTCTGTCTCCTTTGTTTAGATGTCTTATCCTGAGGGAGGAGGTGGCCCTTACCTCCCGTAATGTCAGAAATGATCTCTTTTAATTCAGGCCCGAATAGGGTCTTTCCTTTGAAAGGAATAGCCAAAAGCTTGGATTTAGAAGACACATCCGCAGACCAAGATTTCAACCATAAGGCTCTGCATGCTAAAATGGAAAAACCTGCATTCTTAGCCGCCAACTTGGCAATCAGAAAAGCGGCATCCGTAACAAAAGAATTGGCCAGTTTAAGGGCCTTAATTCTATTCATTATTTCTTCCAAAGGAGTCTCCGTCTTAAGAGACTCTTCTAGGGCGTCAAACCAAAAAGCAGCCACAGTTGTGTCTGGTACAATTCAAGCCATCGGTTGCAATAGAAACCCTTGATGAACAAATAGCTTTTTTAGAAGACCCTCCAGCTTTTTATCCATAGGGTCTTTGAAGGCACAACTGTCCTCTATAGGGATAGTCATACGCTTAGCCAGAGTAGAAATAGCTCCCTCCACCATAGGAATCGTTTGCCAAGAGTCCAGAATGGTGTCAGGTAAAGGGTACATTTTCTTAAAAATAGGTGAAGGAGAGAACGGTATACCCGGTCTTTCCCATTCCTTAGTAATAATTTCAGAAATTCTCTTAGGAATCAGAAAAACGTCAGAATAAGAAGGGACCTCCAAATACCTGTCCATCTTACACAATTTTTCTGGAGGGACCACAATAGAGTCACAGTCATTCAGAGTCATCAGAACCTCCCGCAGTAACAGGCGAAGGTGTTCAAGCTTAAATCTAAAGGACATCACGTCTGAATCTGTCTTGGGTAATGCACTACCTGAGTCAGACAGTTCCCCTTTCAACAGAACCTCCCTACCCCCCCCCTTCAGAGTCCTGGGAGGGAACATCGGAGATCGCCATCAAGGAATCAGAAGTCGCATGGACCACCTGGATTTCCTTTCTACTACGTTTACCCTGTAGTACTGGCAACTTAGATAACACTTCTGTAAGAGTTGATGACATGACTGCAGCCATATCCTGCAGATTGAATGACGCAGACGCCGATGAAGAACATGGCGTCCCCTGCGCGGGCATTATGGGCTGAGACGCTTTGGGAGAAAATTGCGGTTTATCCTAAACCTCCTCATTCTGAGGACAATCATCAGTATCATCATTTAAGAAAATTTGCTCTTTACACTGTAATGCCATAGTAATACATGAGGGACAAAGTGTAACAGGGGGTTCCACAATGGCATTCAAACACAGAAGGCATGTACATTGTTCAATGTCATCCATCTTGATAGATTGAAAAACAAGCAAGCAAGTCTGTCTAATTCACTGAGATATATATTGAGTGTAAAAACAGCTTACAAACAAATTATATGTTGAGTACTGTATCTTTAATTTAGAAAATAACTCCATCACCTCGCCGCAGCTCTGCTGCGGCTCCTGCTCCCATGACCAGACTGAGCACTCACAACCCGGCGCACCTAAAGTCGCTTGTAAGTATCAGCCAAGCAGACTTAGGAGCCGAAATGAAATGTTGCCAACCGGAACCGCCACAGTAACTGCGCTGTCAAAGCGCGCAAAGAAGTAAACCCCGCCCTTCGTGGGCGTAAACGTCAACTACCATGCAGCCATGTACTGGAACATAATAAAAGCATAATTTCACCTGAACTGTCCCCAGCGTCAGCCTGCCCAATCTAAAGTTAACCCCACATAGTATGTCCCAGCGCTTCAAGGCTCATAATCAATGCCAGAGTGTCTGGTTATAAAAACGTCCCCACATGTTATCTCCCAGCGCCTCTAGGTCAGCACACAATGCCAGAGTGTCTGGAAAAATAAACGATAACGTCTTTTGTGCCCATATCCCAGTGCTTCTGGGTTAGCAAACAACCAGAGTGTCTGGGTCATTACACTATCTGACAAGGGAACCTCATTCTAGCCCCCAACAGCATAGTACCAGTACAGTTAATCTGAGATATTTTTTGTGCCCAGAATAAAAAACTGCACCTACCTGCATGCTGAGGAACAGCATGACAACTTGACAGTATCAAGAGGTCCACTCTTCCTCCTGAGGTCCTGTGAAAAAAGAAGGGTCTTATTTAGCATACTCTAAGACCATACACATAGAAGCAGCATAAGCGTGGGAGGCGCAGTGAAGCTAAAACTCCACTAGTTCCCATAGCCTAAAAGGCTAAAACTCCAGACACTGCCCTATAATAAAATAGTACACTTTGGTACCGTTTGAAAATAAAAAACTCTTGATTGAATAATCTAAACTAATACCTCACTTTACCTCTTCCTATCATTAACACAGGCAAAGAGAATGACTGGGTTGGGGGGGAAGGGAGGAGCTATTTATGCAGCTCTGCTGACCAGGAGGCAATATCCCATAAGTAAGGATGAAATCCGTGGACTCGTCATATCTTGTAAAAGAAAAAGATCAAGCGCTTCTTTCTTCATTAGATATAGAGGCCTATTTACCAAGCTCCATATGGAGCTTGTGAGACTGCTGCTCCATAATTTGTCTGCCTGCTCAGAGCACGATCGGGTTGATTGACACCTCCCTGCTGGCGGCCTGATTGGCTGTGATTGGCCGTGAGTCTGCAGGGGGCGGCGTTGCACAAGCAGCTCTTGTGAGCTGCTGGTGCAATGCTGAATACGGAGAGCGTATTGCTCTCCGCATTCAGCGAGGTCTTGCGGACCTGATCCGCACTGTCGGATCAGGTCCGCAAGACCTTTGATACATAGGCCTCATAGTCTCCTCTGGTCCTCAGCGGGAGCTCCCCTTCTTCTTCCACTAAGTCTTCATGCTGTTACAATAAGTTTCCCCCTTTTATAGGGTTATCCTGGTAGTTCTATTGTCTGATTTTAAAAAAACCCAATCATCCAATATAAGGATTGTTTAAAAAAAATCAGCCATTAGGAATAAAGAAAAATCTATTGGCTGGTTTAAAAAAAAAAATACAAAAAACAATCAATATGTGTTTTGCTATTGGCTGATTAGGAACTAATTTGTATCCTGTGCATCAACAGCAGGATAGTTTCAACTACACCTGCCATTATAAAAATCTGCTACTCATTCTGGGCCTGATGATCTAAAGCGCTCCACTCTGGCAGGATTATCTAATAAATCTTGTCAGTACTGCGAGGTCCCTCAAACTATTTTATAAAGGCAGATTCTACCTTGAGAGCTGTTTATCTCTCTAGCAGGGTTCTAGATGTAAAGAAGAGACACTAACATAAAAATATATAAAAAATAAATATTGGTAAAAAATAGATTTTGTATGAAGTTTTGATCATCAGACACTGAGCATCACACCTTGATATAGTAATATTTCCTTGGTTGCTGAAGTCTTTCTTTCCCTATTGAGTGTGCCCCAAGATGGCTGCCTCACCATTTCACGGCTCCCAAACTTCTCTAGCACATAACTTAAAATAATAGGCTATCCTGTAAAAGACACCAAAATACCACTTAAATGTATTTGTTCTCTATGACTGCATGCACAAATCCGTTTCCAAAGTAAACAAATTGCATTCCTATTCTGAGACACACACTGAACTATCTTGTTGATGTACACAGTGGATAAAATGAAGACATCCTTTCGATAGTGGAGAGACTACAATACTTCATTAGATACAACTGGATACATACTACTATACCTCAGTGAATGCAGATGGATACATCATCATTACAGTGGAGAGACAAAAATTTCATAAGGTGCTCTAATAATACCCTGCACCTCAATTCCAGACTGAAGACTGAAGGAAATCCAACAAATATAATTAACAGTCCATTTCACTATCAGCTTTCCAAATCAACACACTGATGTGGCCTTATCATATTGGATCTATGGAATTTATTATTTAAAGGGGGAGATTTACTAAGCAACGGATGCTGCTATCTTCCCGCGTAGTTTCCAGCTCGCCGGAAATTGTAGTTAAGAAACAGCGGTTATGAGACCGCTGCTCCTTAACTCATCCGCCACCTTTTAGATGGCAGACTGCAATCATTCCGATCAGATACGATTGGGATGATTGACACCCCTTGCTAGTGGCCGATTGCCCGCGAATATGCAGGGGGCGGCATTGCACAGCATTTCTTGTGAAATGCTTGTGCAATGTTAAATGCCGAAACCGTATGCTGTCTGCATTTAGTGATGCAGGGGGGACATGATTCGCTATAGCAAATCATGTCAACCAGGGTTTGATAAATATACCCAAAAGAATTCACTCACCTCAGTCAAGCTAAAATATTCACATCTTACTCAGAGGGGTAGATTCATTAATCAGCAGATGCTGCAATCTACGCCCCGTAGTTTCCTTCTCACCGGAAACAGAAGTTAAGAAGCAGCGGTCATAAGATTGCTGCTCCTTATCTTCTCCACCACCTCTGAGGTGGTGGACAGCAGTCATCCTGATCAGATACAATCAGGATGATTGACACCTCCTGCTAGCGGCCACGAATGTGCAGGGGGCAGCATTGCACAGATATTTCACCAGAAATGCTTGTGCAATGTTAAATGCCAACAGCTGGCCGCATTTAGCGATGTTGGGCAGATATAAACCGCTACAGCGGATCATGTCCGCCCGACATTTAATAAATCTACCCCAGAGCCTCAAAGCAAAATCTATTCCTACCCCCTTACGTGCACTTTGCAAACCAAGAGCAGACTATTACACCATCATAAATATCAATTTTAAAGGATCTTGGCATTTTTAAGTAAATACACGGAGGCTGCAGAGCTGTACAAACAAAGAGAAAATTAAGCGAATGTCCTACACCTCAGACTTACATTGGAAAAAAGACATTTAGACGTGGCTCTAAATGCAAAAGTTAACATTATCCTTCAACCAAACCCCCATCGAAGACCAGTTCTAACTAAAAAGAACAAACTTTATCACCCCCTTGATTACTGCATTAAGATTGTATAATGCCAGATCAATGAGAAATAAAACTGCCATTATCTATAACCTTATTAAATCAGCAGAACTATGGTGCATTACAGAAACCTGGCTTGATGGAAATGCAAGCATAGTTCTAGAAGCAGCAGTTCCACTAAATTATTCAACAATTCACTGCCCAAGGCGAAAAGAAAATGGGGAGGTGTGTCAGTTGAGCAACCAACATCATTTAAATGTGTGCTTGACACAGGGCTTAAAATTATGCAGACAGGGACCTTTACAACATCACTAAAACAAGCAGTTCTCTGTCCTCTCTTAAAAAAGCCCTTTGCTGGATCCTGACTGTACTGAGAACTATAGGCCTATCTCAAACCTTCCTTTCCTAGGGAAAGTCATTGAGAAAGCTGTTGCAACCCAACTAGAAACTGTCACCTAGATTACAAGTTTTGCATTATGAGTCAAATAGCAGCGTTGTGGCCCATAACGCATCATTTTCCCTAACACAGCCATTACAAGACTTGTCTGTATAGGTGTACCGCAAACGTTTTAGCCTGTAATGCAACATCAGTACCCCACTCGTAAAAATTAAATTTTTTAATAGGATTCCCATAGCGCCGGTATTATGAGTTTTGCGTTTTGGCTAAAAAGCTAGCGTTACAGCCTAAAACTACAAGATCTGTAACGCCATCTAAAGTCAGTAGTTATGAGTTTTACGCTACAAAGCTGTAACATAAAACTCATAACTAAAGTGTTAAAAAGTACACTAACACCCTTAAACTACCTATTAACTCCTAAACCAAGGCCCTCCTGCATCGCAAACACTAAATTCAATTTATTAACCCCTAATCTGCCGCTCCCGATATTGCTGCCACTTTAAAAAAATATTAACCCCTATTCCGCCACTCCCTGACATCCTCACCACTATACTAAAGTTATTAACCCCTAAACCGCCACCCTCCCGCATCGCAAACAGTATTTAAATATTATTAACCCCTAATCTGCCGTCCGCTCACATCGCCCCCACTATACTAAAGTTATTAAGCCCTACACCGCCACCACTATACTAAACCTATTAACCCCTAAACCGCAATCCCCCCCCACAATGAAATAAACTAAATTAAACTATTTACCCCTAAACCTAACAACCCCCTAACTTTATATTAAAATTTAAACTACCAATTAAACTAATATAATAATTAAACTAAAAATAAACTAACTACCAATTAAATTAAACTTAACTACACATTAAAAAAATCCTAACACTACTCTAAAAA
Source organism: Bombina bombina (assembly GCF_027579735.1). NCBI lineage: Eukaryota > Metazoa > Chordata > Amphibia > Anura > Bombinatoridae > Bombina > Bombina bombina. The sequence continues at coordinate 895,289,402 of NC_069502.1, read as the reverse complement.
TTACAAAGTATCTAAATACAAAAACAAAAAAATACTAAGTTACAAAAAATAACAAACACTAAATTACGGAAAATAACAAACGAAATTATCCAAAATAAAAAAGAATTACACCTAATCTAATAGCCCTATCAAAATAAAAAAGCCCACCCAAAATAAAAAAAACCTAGCCTACAATAAACTACCAATGGCCCTTAAAAGGGCCTTTTGTGGGGCATTGCCCCAAAGATATCAGCTCTTTTACCTGTAAAAAAAAAACACAAAGACCCCCCCACAGGAAAACCCACCACCCAACCAACCCCCAAAATAAAAAACCTAATTCTAAAAAAACCTAAAATACCCATTGCCCTGAAAAGGTCATTTGTATGGGCATTGCTCTTAAAAGGGCATCATTGAAGTCCTGATCCAGGCGGCGAGAAGTCTTCATCCAGGCGGCCTCTTCAATCTTCATCCTGGCGTCAAAGTCCTAATCCAAGCGGGGAGAAGTCTTCATCCAGACGGCCTCTTCAATCTTCAACCAGGCAGCAACTTCTATCTTGATCCAGGAGGCGCAGAGAGGGTCCATCCTGAAGACATCCGGCGAGGAGCATCCTCTTTATATGGTCCCCACCGTACACAGAATCTTCAATGCAAGGGACCCGATTCAAGATGGCATCCCTTGCATTCCTTTTGGCTGAAAAATTTGAATCAGCCAATAGAAATTAGGGCTGCTAAATTCCTATTGGCTATTCAAATCAGCCAATAGGATTTAAGCAGCTCTCATTCTATTGGCTAATTCGAATTAGCCAATAGAATGAGGCCGTCTGGATGAAGACTTCTTGCCGCCCTGATGAAGACTTCTTGCCGGCTGGATGGATCCTTCAAGCGGAACTTCAAGAACTGTAAGTGGATCATCGGGGATTAGTGTTAGGTTTATTTAAGGTTGTTTTGGGTGGGTTTTATTTTTAGAGTAGGGTCTGGGCAGTAAAAGAGCTAAATGCTCTTTTAAGGGCAATGCCCATACAAATGCCCTTTTAAGGGCAATGGGTTGCTTAGGTTTTTTAGATAGTTTTTTTTTATTTTGTGGGTTTGGGGGGTGGGGGTTTGTAATGTTAGTGGGTCTTTTTTTTTTGCACTAAAAAAGCTGCTATCTTTAGGGCAATGCCCTACAAAAGGCCCTTTTAAGGGCCATTGGTAGTTTATTCTAGATTATTTTTTTTTATTTTGGGGTGGTTTTTTTATGGGTATTTTTAGTTTTTTTAATGTGTAATTTAGTTTTTTTAATTGGTAGTTATTTTAATTTTAGTATAATAGTTTAGTATAGTAGTTATGTTAGGTTAATTTATAGTTTAAACTTAGGTTTTTTAAAATTCACAGTTAAGTTTTTATTTATTTTAAGATAAGGATATTGTTATTTCAATATAAAGTTAGGGGGTTGTTAGGTTTAGAGGTTAATAGTTTAATTTAGTTTTTTGCAATGTAAGGGGCTAGCGGTTTAGGGATTAATAGGTTTATTTAGTGGCGGTGATGTCGGGGAGCGGCCAATAGGGGTTAATAACTTTTATAAGTGGCGGCAAAGTGGGGAGCGGCAGATTAAAGGTTAATAACTATATTATAGTGTCAGCGATGTAGGGGAGACACGAAATAGGGGTTAATATCTTTATTATAGTGGTGGGGAAGTCGGGGAGCGGCGAAATAGGGGTTAATAACTTTTATTAGTGGCGGCAATTTCAGGAGCAGCAGATTAGGGGTTATTAACTGTATTACAGTGGCGGCAATGTCGGGGGTGGCGGATGTTAGGGTGTTTAAACGTAACTTTTCTCCCCCATAGACATCAATGGGGTTGCGTTACGGAGCTTTTCATTCTGCGCTTTAGGTGTTAGTTTTTTTTCGAGCACTCTCTCCCCACTGATGTCTATTTGGGAAAGTGTGCACGTCAAAGCAGACCTTGTATTTTGTGCGGTATGGAGCTTAACACCACCATATCGCATGCACAAGGAGACTTTTCAGAAACTTGTAATGGCAGCACTATGGAGGGTAAAATAACGCAACTTTTGTTGCATTCATTTCGCACCCTCTATAGCGCAAAACTCGTAATCTAGATGTGACAGAATTAAAGGGATACTGAACCCAAATTTTTTCTTTCGTGATTCAGATAGAGCATGCAATTTTAAGCAACTTTCTAATTTACTCATATTATCAATTTTTCTTCGTTCTCTTGCTATCTTTATTTGAAAAAAAAGCCATCTAAGCTTTTTTGGGTTCAGATTTTTGCATTTCAAATAAAGATAGCAAGAGAATAAAGACAATTTGATAATAGGAGTAAATTAGAAAGTTGCTTAAAATTTCATGCTTTATCTGAATCAAGAAAGAAACAAATTGGGTTTAGTGTCCCTTTAAGTGTGTTATCTGGAGTATACACCTCTACAACTGTCTTCTAGGTGTTTTTTTCCCCCAATTTATTTGCAGTGTAAATGCTTCCAATTAAAGAGATATCATAAGGCAGCATGGCTGCAGCTACCACTTTTATGCAGATGACACACAAATATGCATTTCCTTCCAGCCAAACTCAATACTCCGGTAGAAACAGTCAATGTGTTGCTGACCTATTGGAATGGATGTCAGTTGGCTGTAACTAAACCCAGACAAAACATAAGTACTTGTGATGGGTAGAAATAGTTCAATATAATAAGCTGCAACAAGATCAACTAATTGGTCTAGAATGTGAAGGATCAAAACTACAAACCTCAAATCTAGCAAGGAAACTGTTGTGCTTGACAGTGAACTATCCCTGAAACATCATATATCAGCCACGGTACAAGCCTCATTCTTTCATTTAAAGAATATTGCCATGATTCCTACAGTTCTCTCCATGATCATCCATCCATGCTTTGGTAACATCACGTTTGGACAACTGCAATTCATTTTATTATGGTCTCTGAGAAAAATGACTGCATTCAGTTGGTACAAAACGCTACAGCAAAGCTGCTTACTGGTCAGTCAAATTTTTTCCAATTGACACCCATCCTCTACTCCTTGCATTGGCTGCCAATAAAATAGTACATACTATTCAAGATACGCCTGCTATCCTACAAATCTCTACATAATCAGGAACCAAGCTATTTAAAAGCTAAATATGCAAAGAATGTACCAGAAATGTGGTTTGCAAGCTTTTAGCCATGCTACCCCATCTATTTGAAACAATGTTCTCCAGCACAGTGAAAGACCTACCAGTTTAAACAGGCCTTTCAGGAATAAAAACTGAAAAGCGCTATATAAGTTGTTGTTATTATTAGGTGGCCAAGCACATAGTGCTGGACACTTATTGTTTTTAAATTTTAAAGCACTTGAAAGTGATGCAGCATAGCTGTAAACAGCTGACAAGAAAATAACACCTGAACATCTCTATGTAAAAAGGAAGATATTTTACCTCAAATTTCCTAAGTATTCACACCCAACTGGAAAGAGACTTTAAGTAGGGATGGGCGAATGTTTCTCAACATTCGAAAAACGGCACAAATTTTAACACATTCGTTCGTTCGAATCGAATTTCGAATGTTTACATAACATTCTAACATTCGATTTTCGAATATTCGGTTTCGAATTTTACGATTACATTCGAAAATATTCTTTTCGAAAAATTCAAATTTAGATTGTAATAGTATTTCTAATGCTTTTTCTTTAAATGTAATATTCTAATTATGCAATATTCGAATTCGAAAAATTGGAATATAGATTGTAATAGTATTTCTAATGCTTTTTCTTTAAATGTAATATTCGAATTATGCAATACGTGTATTCGAATTCGATATTTCTAATGCTTTTTCTTTAAATGTAATATTCGAATTATGCAATATTCGAATTCGAAAAATTCGAATTTAGATTGTAATAGTATTTCTAATGCTTTTTCTTTAAATATAATATTCGAAATATGCAATACGTGTATTCGAATTCGAAAAATTCGAATTTAGATTGTAATTGTATTTCTAATGCTTTTTCTTTAAATGTAATATTCGAATTATGCAATATTTGAATTAAAAAATTCGAATTATATTCGAATTAAAAAAATTCGAAATTTTATGTTTGTAATAGTATTTCTAATGCTTTTTTTAAATGTAATATTCGAATTATGCAATATTCTATATGGAAACATTCGAAATGATATATTTGTATCTATTATGTATCAATTTGCTAGATTCCCGCCCTACCACATGAACTATTGAACTTCTGAATAGTATTTGTTAAATAGAATGTTAAATTCGAAATTTCGAATGTGGACATTCAATATAATAATAAACATTCGAATTCGAAAGTGACATTCGAAAACTGTAAATAACATTCGATTTTCGAATTTTTAAGAATATTCGTTCTTATCGACATTCGGATTTAGAATTTGAATTTCGGTAAAAACATTCGTTCTACATTCGAAATTCGAAAATTTACACATTCGCCCATCCCTAACTTTAAGCAGCCAGTCAGGATACTTGTGTCAGGACTTGCAAGGGATTAAGCACCTGGCATGTGCAGGTACAGTCATCTTTTTTTCCTATTTAGTTTAAAGGGACATGAAACACAACATTTTTCTTTCATGATTTAGGTAGAACATACCATTTTAAACAACTTACCAGTTTACTTCTATTATACAATTTACTTCATTTTCTTGGTATCATTTGTTGAAGGAGCAGCAATTAACACATGGATGAGCCAATGACAATTGGTATATGCAGCCACCAATCAGAAACTAGAAGCTAGGTCCTTTGCTGTTCCTAAGCTTTCCTAGATAAACCTTTCAGCAAAGGATAACAAGAGAAGGAAGCAAATTAAATAATAGAAGTACATTGGGAAGTTGTTTAAAATTGTATTCTCTATCTAAATCCTACATTTCTAATTATGACTTTACTGTACCTTTAAAGGGACATGAAACCCAAATTTTTTTTTCATGATTCAGATAGAGAATACAATTTTAAACAACTTTCAAATTTACTTCTATTATTTAATTTGCTTCCTTCTCTTGTTATCATTTGCTTAAAGGCTTATCTAGGCAAGCTCAGGAGCAGCAGAGAACCTAGGTTCTAGCTGTTGATTGGTGGCTGCATATATATATCGATTGTGATTGGCTCAACCATGTGTTCAGTTATAAACCATTGCTGCTCCTTCAACAAATGATACCAAGAGAATGAAACAGATTAGATAATAGAAGTAAATTAGAAAGTTGATTGAAATTGTATTGTCTATCTGAATCATGAAATAAAAATTTTGAGTTTCATGTCCCTTTAAGTAAGTTTATTATGAAATATCATGAGATTTTAGTGAAATCTCATCAGATCACAGCAAAGCAAAACATTACCTCAGAACTGCTGATTGGCTACTGTTTTTTGTTGTTTTTTTCAACTTGCAGCTGAAGTATAACTGTTTGCACAGCACTTACTCTGGTGAGCTGAAACATGTTTTGTTAAAATATCTTCCCTTTTTTACATTAAAATGTTAGGTGATATTTTCTTGTCAGCTTTTTACAGTTATGCTGCATCACTTTCAAGTGTTTTAGCATATGAGTAGTATTATGTCCCTTTTAGTTCAATGCTAACAGTATGTCTAAGCATAAACAGTATTGTCTTCAATTAAGCAAACACTAAAAGTCTAAAACAATCACAGCATGAGCAAAGTCTACTGTAAATGATGTTTCTGTAAAGTACCCTATTACGTGCCCATGTGGAGACATAAAATTTAAACTAAATCCTTGAGTAAAGCAGTTAAAGACATCTATTTGCATAAAACAACAGTCCTGTCAGATATATGCATGTGTTTAAATCATTTGCTCTGCACAAAATCTAATAGGTTCTTGTTTTCATAAAAACAATTATAGCATTATTACACAAATAAGCAACTGATCTTGTATTTTAAACCATTATTGACTCTCTCTCTCTCTCTCTCTCTCTCTCTCTCTCTCTCTCTCTCTCTCACACATTTTAGTAACCTCTGCACAAAACGTAAAGTCTCAGTTTTTTTATGGAAAAAGTAAGGTTTTACAGGTTTAAAGGGACACTAAACCCAAAATATTTCTTTTAAGATTCAGGTAAAGGATATCATTTTGAACAATATTCCAATTTACTTCTATTATCTTATTTTCTTCATTCTATTGATATCCTTTGTTGAAGAAAAAGCAATGCACATGAGTGAGCCAATCACGAGACATCTATGTGAAGCCACCAATCAGCAGCTACTGAGCCTATCTAGATATGCTTTTCATCAAAGGATATCAAGAGAATGATGTAAGTTAGATTATAGAATTAAATTAGAAAGTTGTTCAAAATGTTATGTTCTTTCTAAATCATGAAAAAATTATGGGTTCCATGTCCATTTAACCTGTAGACATGCTTTAAAAAAAATGTGTCAATCAAGTCGTTCTGGCAATTAAAGGGACATAAAACCCAAAAATGTTCTTTCAAATTCATATATGGCATACAATTTAAAAACAAAAAAAAAAAAAACTTTCCAATTTACTTGTATTATTTAATTTGCTTTGTTCTCTTGATATCCTTTGTTGAAAACTATACCTAGGTAGGCTCATGAGCAGCAGTGCATTACTGGGAGCTAGCTGCTGATTGGTGACTGCACATATATGCCTCTTGTGATTGGTTCACCTGATGTGCTCAGCAAGCTCCTAGTAGTGTAGAATGAAGCAAATTAGATAATATGAGTAAATTATAAAGTTTAAAAAAAATAATATGCTCTATATAAATCATGAGAGAAAAAAAATTGGGTTTCATGCCCCTTTAAGAGCTAAATTGCTGTTTATTATATAACAGTAATTTAACCATTTGATGACATTTCTAGCTTCTTTTTTTGTGCTAGTTCCCAGATTTATTTATTTTCTATCAAACCCTGATATATTCACACTCAGCTGTCTTCAATTAACCCTTACCCCTTGTACCCCCAAAAAACAAAAAGCCATTTTATTCTACAGATCAATTGTAGGGTCTGATCTGAAATACTGAGCAAAATTCCTGGAGACCATTTCTCTTGAAGGAAATAATAAAATTAGAAACTGATCAGGGGATGGATGCTGAAATTGTACATTATATACAAAAACAGACATACAATACATGATCTTATTTGTTAAGAGCAAACCATTATTGCACCAATATTTATATCTTGTATATAATTATGACATATATGTATATATATTAAAAAAAGAGTGGATATATTAGAAACCGTCAAGCATAAAATTAAAACATAAAGGGCCAGATTACAAGTGGTGTGTTATTTAATGCTGCTGCTCATGCGGTAACTCTGCTAGAAGTAATCTTTTTGCGCTCGTCGGGTAGTGCTCGTATTACAAATTGAAAATAAACTGTTGTAAAAATGTTGAAAATAAACTGTTGTAAAAATGTTGAAAATAAACTGTTGTAAAAATGTTGAAAATAAACTGTTTTTGCACAAGCTCTAACCCAATGCGCGCAAAAAGCTGAACTAGGATATCACATGCTCATTCACATATTCACCCCATAGAAGTCAAAGGAGCAAAAAAAGGGCTCAATAGCACTCACAGTTAGCTGTACCCTCCCCAGAGACCCAGGCAGTTAACCCCAGACAAGTGCTAGACTTCCTTTGTGTGCTGTGTTAATTTGTTTTCGGCAAACTGAATGCTTCTCAAGAGCACTAGGTGGCGCTATGTTAGTGAGAACAAGGGTTAAAGGGACAGTCTACACCAAAATTTTTCTTATTTAAAAAGAAAGATAATCCCTTTATTACCCATTCCCCGTTTTTGCATAACCAACACAGTTATATTAATATATTTTTTACCTCTGTGATTACCTTGTATCTAAGCCTTTGCAGACAGCCTCCTTATCTAAGTGCCTTTGACAGACATGCAGTGTAGTCAATCAGTGAACACTCCTAAATAACTTCACGGGAGTGAGCACAATGTTATCTATATGACACATGTGAACTAGCACAGTCTAGCTATGAAAAAGTTTCAAATTGCTCTGAGCTAGGAGGCGGTTTTCAACTGTTTAGAAATCAGTTGGAGCCTAGCTAGGTTTAGCTTTTCAAAAATACCACCAAGGGAACAGAGCAAATTTGATGATAAAAGTAAATTGGAAAGTTGTTTAAAATTGCATGCCCTTTCTGAATAATGAAAAATTAGTTTTGACTTTACTGTCCCTTTAACAAAAAAAAATTGAAGTTGCTATACTGTTAAACCCCAAGCAATGATAAGGAATAATGGGGCTTAAATGACAAAATATAAAAGGTAGCTTTGGGATTTAGTGCCATATGCCTGAGGAAACGATATATGAGCCGAGAAACGCGTTACCCCGGCAGTTGTTGGTCTAAATGACTATTTTATTTTATGTTTTAATAAATTCACATGTGCTTTTAAACTAAGCCTTGTTGTCCCATTTTGCTACTGGTTTGCTGAACTGATCACAAGAGTTCCTGTTAGCTTGGAAACAGTGAATCTGAAGCACTGCAAATCTTCAGCGTGTCTCTATAACAGTGTTTTTCAACCAGTGTGCCGTGGCACACTAGTGTGCCGTGAGAGATCCTTAGGTGTGCCGCGGCAGACTTACAACTGTGTGACATTTTTTAAATTTTGCTTATTTTTTACTCCCAGTGCAGGGGTGTCCCTCTTTCAAATTTTGAAATATTGACAGGTATGTGACAGGCTCATCAGGCAGACAGGCAGGCATCATTTACAACCATGACACATTGACATTCATTCACAGACAATCATTATGATTGTTTGTGAATGAATGTCAATATGTCACGTATAGTTTGTAGGAGGCATGGCATTACAGCACAATACATACAGTATGTGTGTGTGTGTGTGTATGTATGTGTATATATATATATATATATATATATATATATGCTGTATTAGGCTACAATGTGTGATTTTTTTTTACATTTTGGGATGGTGGTGTGCCACAGGATTTTTTTTATGTAAAAAAGTGTGCCACGGCAAAAAAAGGTTGAAAATCACTGCTCTATAAGCACAACAGGATGCTGCAAATAAATGTGAGTACCCTGTGCATACATATTACTTTGGTCGGTTTGAAGATACTACTGATACACACATGAGGCACACTTTTGTTTGCAGAGTGTTAATTTGTTTTGTAATTTTCCCTATGGGCCTGGGACCCAGACTTCTAGGGGTTAACTGCCTGGGACTCTGGGGACGTTACAACTACCTGTGAGTGTTATTGAGCACCCAGGGCTGTGCATGTTGAAGGGTCATGGGATGTGCACCCGGTCCAGTTTGAGAGTGCAGTCCCCTTCCATGTTTTGTATATGTCTAGGGTGATTACATAAGTCTGTGCACCCTTGACTAGTTCCCAGTTCCTTTGATTGAGAGTTTGTATTTTATGGCTGTATTAGGGACCCAGGTTTAGGAGAGGCCTTGATGTGTTGAACCTGGGCTAAATCCATTTGGCCGGATGCGGTAACTAACTCTTCCATTTTTGCTTTTAATCTTAGCTGAGTACTTTCAAGTGAGTGCTAGATGATGTTCATTGGTTGCACGATTGAGGGGAGGGGTTTTGAATTTGTATTAATATCTTCACTTGTTCACTTATAGTTCGCCTGAGGAAGGGGTGAATACCCCGAAACATCACGTGAGTAAATTGCGTTTTGTAAAACCAGAAATTGCTTTTTTCAAGGATTTATGCATATGTATATATGTATACTGTATATATATATATATATATATATATAATATATATATAATATATATATATATACATATACACACACATATGCATATTTAGACATGTGTATGTATGAATCTTTATGTTTTTCATATATTTCAACCCTTATAACTTTTTTGTGCATTCTTTTTTAAATGGTGTTATTATGAGTGTAACTGCACTTTGTAATGTGTTCTTTATGTGTTTTGCAACACTTTTGGTAATCATTCTAGCATAAATCACAATTGCGCTCAAGCAATTGCATTTACTTTCAACTTGTAATACAAGCAGTAAACCTGAAACGAGCAGACCCCAGCGATAAACCTCTTTTCTCCAACATTGGTGTGTCCGGTCCACGGCATCATCCATTACTTGTGGGAAATATTCTCCCCCACAGGGAAAGGCAAGGAGAGCACACAGCAAGAGCTGTCCATATAGCTCCCCCTCTGGCTCCGCCCCCCAGTCATTCTCCTTGCCGCTCTGAACAAGTAGCATCTACCACGGGGATGGCGAGGAGTTTGTGGTGTTAGTTGTAGTTTTTTTATTCTTCTATCAAGAGTTTGTTATTTTAAAATAGTGCTGGCTTGTACTATTTACTCTATAACAGAAAAGTGATGAAGATTTCTGTTTAAGAGGGCTATGATTTTAGCAGACAGTAACTAAAATCCATTACTGTTATCACGCAGGACTGTTGAAACAAGAGAACTTCAGTTGGGGGTAACAGTTTGCAGACTCATCTGCTTCAGGTATGACTGGTCTCCTTCTAACAACACAGGCTAATGCTAGATGACAGTCATATTTCCCCTCAGGGGAAAAGGTAAGCCATTTTTCTTTCACCTCAGCAAAAAAGATAACAGGCTTCCCCTTTTTGTTTTTTATGCTGGTAGACACTGTTAGGGGCAAAATCGATTGGTTTTTATTACAATATGATACCATTTGAAATATTTTATAAGCTCACATACACTGGGGAACGTTTTTTATTGATCTGGCTTGTTTTAGACACCTAAATCTAGTCAGGAAGGCCCCTTCACTCTAGTGTGCTGAGGGAGGAAGCCTCATTTTGGTGCTTCAGCTGCACAGTTGATTTACAAGGCAATGCATGCAGATTCATGTGAGAGGGTCCTGTGGTTCAGAAAGTGACTCCAAAGGCTTTTTTCTGTGAATGGTGACCCCTAAGGAAGGTAAAAAGCTGCAACAAGGCTGTAGCAGGGATTGTAGTGTATAAAAACGGTTAAATCCAACAATTAGCTCCGGTTTGCTTGTTTTAAGAGCTAGAGTCTCCATATTTGCTGTGCAATACTTTCTAAGCATTAAGACACTGGGGTCCAAATTTCAGAAAAATCGGATATTGCCTTCATAGTTTTTTGAACATTCAGAAATAAATGTGTCATTTTATTATTTAAAGAGACAGTAACGTTTTTGTTTAAAATCGTTTTTATTGCATTGTTTGCCTGCCTAAATCTGTTTAACATGTCTGTTCCATCAGATAACCTATGTTCTGTGTGTATAGAGACAAATGTGGTTCCCCCTTCGAGTGTTTGTGATAATTGCGCCATAGCGTCCAAACAAATTCAGGACAGCTCTGTTATTTTTCATAATGTTGACCAAGATGATTTATCTAATGAAGGTAGTGGGGATAGTTCTACATCCTCTCCTTCTGTGTCTACACCAGCTTTGCCCGCGCAGGCGACACCTAGCGTGCCAGTGCTTATTTCTATGCAACAATTAACAGCAGTAGTGGATAATTCTATAGCAAATCTTGTATCCAAACTGCCAGCATTTCAGAGAAAGCGTGATTGTTCAGCTTTAAATACAGATAAAAGGGATGAACAATCAGACACTGACGATGCTTTATCTATTTTACCCTCACATCAATCGGAATTGGCTGTGAGGGAAGGGCTGTCTGAGGGTGAAATTTCAGACTCAGGAAAAATTTCTCAACAGGCAGAACCTGATATAGTAGCATTTAAGTTTAAGCTAGAACATCTCCGCGCTTTGCTAAAGGAGGTATTAGCTACTCTGGATGAGTGTGATTCCATGGTAGTACCAGAGAAGTTGTGCAAATTGGACAAATTTTTAGAGGTCCCAGTGCACGACGACGCTTTTCCAATACCCAAAAGGGTAGCGAACATTGTGGAAAAGGAGTGGGAGAAGCCAGGTGTACCCTTTGCCCCACCTCCTATATTTAAGAAAATGTTTCCCATAGTAGACCCTAGAAGGGACGCATGGCAGATGGTCCCGAAGGTTGAGGGAGCTGTTTCAACACTAGCAAAGCGCACCACTATTCCTATAGAGGACAGCTGTGCTTTCAAAGATCCTATGGATAAAAAATTGGAAGGATTGCTTAAAAAGATTTTTGTTCAGCAAGGGTTCATCCTTCAACCAGCTACGTGTGTTATTACTGTCACTTCAGCGGCGTCCTTTTGGTTCGAGGAACTAGAAAGGTCGCTCCAGAAAGAGACTTCCTATGAAGAAGTCATGGACAGAATTCACGCATTAAAATTAGCTAATTCCTTTATATTGGATGCCGCCTTTCAAATAACGAAATTGGCGGCGAAAAACTCAGGTTTTGCTATAGTAGCGCGGAGGGCGCTTTGGCTGAAATCCTGGTCGGCAGATGTGTCGTCCAAGACTAAGTTACTTAATATTCCTTTCAAGGGTAAGACCCTTTTTGGGCCGGAATTGAAGGAAATTATTTCAGACATCACTGGGGGTAAGGGCCATGCCCTCCCACAGGATAGGCCTTTTAAGGCTAAGAACAAGTCTAATTTTCGTTCCTTTCGCAATTTCAGGAACGGACCGGCTAATAACTCCACTGCCGCTAGACAAGAAGGTAACGCGGCCCAGCCCAAACCCGCTTGGAAGCCCATGCAAGGCTGGAACAAGGGTAAACAGACCAAGAAACCTGCTGCTGCTACCAAGACAGCATGAAGGGGTAGCCCCGATCCGGGACCGGATCTGGTAGGGGGCAGACTATCTCTCTTCGCTCAGGCTTGGGCAAGAGATGTTCCAGATCCCTGGGCACTAGAGATAGTCTCCAAGGGATACCTGCTAGAGTTCAAGGGACTTCCTCCAAGGGGAAGGTTCCACCTGTCTCGCTTATCTTCAGACCAGATAAAGAAACAGGCATTCTTCCATTGTGTAAGAGACCTATCAAAGATGGGAGTGATAAACCCAGTCCCCTCCGGGGAACAAGGTCTAGGTTTTTACTCAAACCTGTTTGTGGTTCCCAAAAAAGAGGGAACTTTCAGGCCAATTCTGGATTTAAAGATATTAAACAAGTTCCTCAGTGTTCCATCCTTCAAAATGGAAACCATTCGGACAATCTTGCCGACAATCCAGCAGGGTCAATATTTGACTACCGTGGATCTAAAGGATGCGTATCTGCATATTCCAATCCACAAAACTCATCATCAGTTCCTGAGGTTCGCCTTTCTGGACAAACATTACCAGTTCGTGGCTCTTCCATTCGGTTTAGCCACCGCTCCCAGAATTTTCACAAAGGTGCTAGGGTCCCTTCTAGCGGTCCTAAGGCTGAGGGGCATCGCTGTAGCACCTTATCTAGACGACATCCTAATCCAAGCGTCGTCTCTTTCCAAAGCAAGGGCCCACACAGACATTGTGTTGGCTTTTCTCAGATCTCACGGGTGGAAGGTGAACATAGAAAAGAGTTCACTGTCACCGTCCACAAGGGTTCCTTTTCTGGGAGCAATAATAGATTCTGTGGAAATGAAGATCTTCCTGACAGAAGTCAGAAAGCTAAAGCTTCTAAACGTTTGTCGAGTTCTTCATTCTATTCCTCAACCCTCCATAGCTCAGTGCATGGAATTAATAGGACTAATGGTCGCAGCAATGGACGTGGTTCCTTTTGCTCAAATTCATCTAAGACCATTACAGCTGTGCATGCTCAATCAGTGGAATGGGGACTATACAGACTTGTCTCCCCAAATTCAAGTAGACCAGGTAACCAGGGACTCACTTCTCTGGTGGTTGACCCAGGATCACCTGTCTCAGGGAATGAGTTTCCGCAGACCGTAGTGGGTCATCGTCACGACCGACGCCAGCCTCTTGGGGTGGGGCGCGGTCTGGGACTCCCTGAAAGCTCAGGGCCTATGGTCTCGGGAAGAGTCGCTTCTCCCGATAAACATTTTGGAACTAAGAGCAATATTCTATGCGCTCCTGGCTTGGCCTCAGCTAGCGGAAGCCAGGTTCATAAGATTTCAGTCGGACAACATAACGACTGTTGCGTACATCAATCATCAGGGGGGAATAAAGAGTTCCCTAGCGATGAAGGAAGTAACCAAGATTATCCAATGGGCAGAGAATCACTCCTGCCATCTATCTGCTATTCACATCCCAGGAGTAGACAACTGGGAGGCGGACTATTTGAGTCGTCAGACTTTCCATCCGGGGGAGTGGGAACTCCACCCGGAGGTCTTTGCTCAGTTAACCCAATTATGGGGCATTCCAGACATGGATCTAATGGCGTCCCGTCAGAACTTCAAGATTCCTTGCTACGGGTCCAGATCCAGGGATCCCAAGGCGACTCTAGTGGATGCATTAGTGGCACCTTGGTCGTTCAACCTAGCGTATGTGTTTCCACCGTTTCCTCTCCTTCCCAGGCTCATAGCCAGGATCAAACAGGAGAAGGCCTCGGTGATTCTGATAGCTCCTGCGTGGCCACGCAGGACTTGGTATGCAGACCTGGTGAATATGTCATCGGCTCCATCATGGAAGCTACCTTTGAGACAGGATCTTCTAGTACAAGGTCCATTCGAACATCCAAATCTAGTTTCTCTGCAGCTGACTGCTTGGAAATTGAACGCTTGATTTTATCCAAGCGTGGGTTTTCGAATTCTGTGATAGATACTCTGGTCCAAGCCAGAAAACCTGTGACTAGAAAGATTTACCATAAAATATGGAAAAAATATATCTGCTGGTGTGAATCCAAGGGATTCTCCTGGAGTAAGATTAAAATTCCAAAGATTCTCTCCTTTCTCCAAGAAGGTTTGGATAAAGGGTTGTCAGCTAGTTCTCTAAAAGGACAGATTTCTGCTTTATCTGTCTTGTTACACAAACGACTGGCAGCTGTGCCAGATGTACAAGCTTTTGTTCAGGCTTTGGTTAGAATCAAGCCTGTTTACAGACCCATGACTCCTCCTTGGAGTCTAAATTTAGTTCTTTCAGTTCTTCAAGGGGTTCCGTTTGAACCTTTACATTCCATAGATATTAAGTTATTATCTTGGAAAGTTCTGTTTTTGGTTGCTATTTCTTCTGCTAGAAGAAGGTTTTCCATTCAGATAAGGTTGTTTTGCGTACTAAGCCTGGTTTTCTTCCAAAAGTTGTTTCCAACAAGAATATTAACCAGGAAATAGTTGTTCCTTCTCTGTGTCCGAATCCAGTTTCAAAGAAGGAACGTTTATTACACAATTTAGATGTTGTTCGTGCTTTAAAGTTCTACTTAGAAGCAACAAAAGATTTTAGACAAACCTCATCTTTGTTTGTCGTTTACTCTGGTAAGAGGAGAGGTCAAAAAGCTACTGCTACCTCTCTCTCTTTCTGGCTGAAAAGCATTATCCGATTGGCTTATGAGACTGCCGGACGGCAACCTCCTGACCGAATCACAGCTCACTCTACTAGGGCTGTGGCTTCCACTTGGGCCTACAAGAACGAGGCTTCTGTTGATCAGATATGTAAGGCAGCGACTTGGTCCTCTCTGCACACTTTTGCCAAATTCTACAAATTTGATACTTATGCTTCTTCCGAGGCTATTTTTGGGAGAAAGGTTTTGCAAGCCGTGGTGCCTTCCATTTAGGTAACCTGATTTGCTCCCTCCCTTCATCCGTGTCCTAAAGCTTTGGTATTGGTTCCCACAAGTAATGGATGACGCCGTGGACCGGACACACCAATGTTGGAGAAAACAGAATTTATGCTTACCTGATAAATTACTTTCTCCAACGGTGTGTCCGGTCCACGGCCCGCCCTGGTTTCCTAATCAGGTTAAAAAAAATTTTCTTTATACACTACAGTCACCACGGCACCCTATAGTTTCTCCTTTTTCTCCTAACCGTCGGTCGAATGACTGGGGGGCGGAGCCAGAGGGGGAGCTATATGGACAGCTCTTGCTGTGTGCTCTCCTTGCCTTTCCCTGTGGGGGAGAATATTTCCCACAAGTAATGGATGACGCCGTGGACCGGACACACCGTTGGAGAAAGTAATTTATCAGGTAAGCATAAATTCTGTTTTTGCTTGCGTAAAACTGTTAGTGCCCCATTAGTAATCTGGCCCTAACTTAATAGTATTTCTTAATCTCTTCTAAACCAAGACATGTAAAGGGACATTACACACCTAAATATATGAATATAAATTATTCAATTACATATAGTAAAACAACATTGCAATATACTTTCATTATTTATTTTGTTCTCCTTTCCTAATAATTTGATTCTAAATACGGTGGGATTTCCAAAACATGTTAAACATAGAAGTGCAGACACAGCTATATTCCACACAGTCATTGGTTGCACACTTTAGTAAACCATTTATAACCATTCCTAATTGGTCTAAGCAGAAAAGGTAATAGGGCGGATGCTTTATGGACATTAACTTTACCCTTATTTTTTCAATACTTAGAGAACTAATATAAGTTTTAAAAACATATGTACAAATTATTCTCAAGCTAATCTTTGATCTGAAAACATAATGTATTTATTTTTGTATTTGTTTTTAATTTTTTTTAAAAAACTTGTTTTTGTGACTTCTCAGTTCCCATACCACAAACAAGCAAAAGTAAAGCACTTACTACTGCCATTTGCATCAAAAAAAGGCTTGAAGTCGATCCTGCACATGTGTCGTACAAGAGCCAGAGATTCATATACTCAAATACAGTCACAGTTAGTTAGCCTTGGGTACTATGTGTCGTACTTACAAATGGACGAATTCCCGGTTTTGCTTGTGGCCCTTTGAATCCTTCTATGCCCCTCCGGATATGCCGTAAAGGTTCCTCAGGAAAAGATGAGTTACCGCTCCAGCCACAAGCCGGTTCGTCCCTGTACTCCCGTTCTGACTCCCTCGGCGTGTGACGTCATCTGGCTCTGGACACATGTGATCTGTGGAAACAAGCCTTAAGAATCCTTATCTGTGATACGCTGTCCGGTGCTCACCTCCTCAAATCACTTGACTCGACACAAATAACTTCTCGGGAGCACTCAGGGTTGTATAAAACTTAGAATGTATTCATTATACACGGATAAAAACAACATCTGGGTATTGAGGCAACAAAGAAGGACTTTTGATGGGGGTTACCCCCTGAACCCGCTCACGTGATTGTTACACAGTTTTTATAAAAAATAGAAATTATGAAAGTATAATATTAAAATGTACACAACTAAATTATAAAAATCTAACTGTTCTTTTAATATTGCAGATAAGTGTTTGAATCATGATCTCAAGCTGAAGAGTAGTAGATTCAGGAGTTATTTGTGGAACCACTTGTTTACAGAAAGGGTGATTGATTAATGGAATAAACTTCCACAAGGAGTGGTAATGACACACACTGGGATAAGCATAAGGCTATCCTATGAACTAGATAAGTTTATCACTTTAGGAAACATTGGGCAAACTAGTTTGGCCTTTGGTTCTTATCTGCCGTCAAAATCTATGTTTCTGTTTTTCTATGACTTAAAGGGATAGTCTAGTCCAAAATAAACTTTCATGATTCAGATAGAGAATATAATTTTAAACAATTTCCAATTTACTTTTATTACCAATTTTGCTTTGTTCACTTGGTATTCTTAGTTGAAAGCTAAACCTAGGAGGTTCATATGTAAATTTCTAAGCCCTTGAAGGCCGCCTCTTCTCTCAGGGCATTTTGACAGTTTTTCACCACTAGACAGTTTTTTGACAGTTTTTCACCACGTTTAGCCAGCGGTGAGCTGGCATAACGTGCTCGTGCATAATTTCCATATAGGAAACAATGGGGCTGAGAAGGCTGAAAATAAACCTAACACCTGCAAAAAAGCAGCGTTCAGCTCCTAACGCAGCCCCAATTATTCCTATGGGGAAAGGAATTTTATGTCTGCACCTAACACCCTTACGTGAACCCCGAGTCTAAACACCCCTAATATTACACTTATTAATCCCAAATCTGCCGCCCCCACTATCGCTGACACCTACATTATATTATTAACCCCTAATCTGCCGCTCCGGACACCGCCGCCACCTACATTATCCCTATGAACCCCTAATCTACTGCCCCCAACATTGCTGATACCTACATTATATTTACTAACCCCTAATCTGCCCCCCCCCCCCAATGTCGCAGCAACTATATTAAATTTATTAACCCGTAATCTGCCGCTCCGGACACCGTTGCCACCTACATTATCCCTATGAACCTCTAATCTACTGCCCCCAACATCGCCGACACCTACATTCTATTTATTAACCCCTAATCTGCCGCCGCCAACGTCGCCGCCACTATTATAAATTTATTAACCCCTAAACCTAAGTCTAACCCTAACCCTAACACCCCTCTAACTTAAATATAATTTAAATTAAAAGAAATAATTTTACCATCATTAAATAAATTAATCCTATTTAAAACTAAATACTTACCGATAAAATAAACCCTAAGCTAGCTACAATATAACTAATAGTTACATTGTAGCTAGCTTAGGATTTATATTTATTTTACAGGCAACGTTGTATTTATTTTAACTAGGTAGAATAGTTATTAAATAGTTATTAACTATGTAATAACTTCCTAGTTAAAATGAAGACAACTATACCTGTAAAATAAATCCTAACCTAAGATACAATTACACCTAACACTACACTATAATTAAACTAATTACCTAAACTACCTACAATTAATTACAATTAAATAAAATAAACTAAATTACGAAAAAAAAACCCACTAAATTACAGGGAAAAAAAAGAAATACAAGAATTTTAAGCTAATTACACCTACTCTAATCCCCCTAATAAATTAAAAAAGCCCCCCAAAATAATAAAATTCCCTACCCTACACTAAATTACAAATAGCCCTTAAAAGGGCCTTTTGCGGGGCATTGCCCCAAAGTAATCAGCTCTTTCACCAGTAAAAAAAATACAATACCCCCCCCAAAATTAAAACCCACCACCCACACACCTAACCCTACTCTAAAACCCACCCAATCCCCCCTTTAAAAAACCTAACACTACCCCCCTGAAGATCTCCCTACCTTGAGCCGTCTTCATCCAGCCGGGCACAAGTGGACCTCAAGAGGGGCAGAAGTCTTCATCCGATCCGGGCAGAAGAGGTCCTCCAAGCGGCAGAAGTCTTCATCCAGGCGGCATCTTCTATCTTCATCCATCCGGAGCGGATCCATCTTCAATCCAGCCGACGCGGAGCCGTCCTCTTTCATCAACG
Source organism: Bombina bombina (assembly GCF_027579735.1). Lineage (NCBI taxonomy): Eukaryota > Metazoa > Chordata > Amphibia > Anura > Bombinatoridae > Bombina > Bombina bombina. The sequence goes on along the minus strand of NC_069502.1, from coordinate 895,270,328 downwards.
TCCTAATGAAGAATGAAGGTTCCTTTAAATGACGTCATCCAAGATGGCGTCCCTTGAATTCCGATTGGCTGATAGGATTCTATCAGCCAATCGGAATTAAGTTAGGAAAAATCCTATTGGCTGATCCAATCAGCCTATAGGATTGAGCTTGCATTCTATTGGCTGATTGGAACAGCCAATAGAATGCGAGCTCAATCCTATTGGCTGATCCAATCAGCCAATAGGATTGAACTTCAATCCTATTGGCTGATTGGATCAGCCAATAGGATTTTTCCTACCTTAATTCCGATTGGCTGATAGAATCCTATAAGCCAATCTGAATTCAAGGGACGCCATCTTGGATGATGTCATTTAAAGGAACCTTCATTCTTCGTTAGGACGTCGATGGAAGAGCATGGCTGGATTGAAGATGGATTCGCTCTGCTCCGGATGGATGAAGACTTCTGCCGCTTGGAGGACCTCTTCTGCCTGGATTGGATGAAGACTTCTGCCCCTCTGGAGGTCCACTTGTGCCCGGCTGGGGGAAGACGGCTAAAGGAAGGGAGATCTTCAGGGGGGGTAGTGTTAGGTTTTTTAAGGGGGCATTGGGTGGGTTTTAGAGTAGTGTTTGTGTGTGGGTGGTGGGTTTTAATGTTAGGGGGGTATTGTATTTTTTTACAGGTGAAAGAGCTAATTACTTTGGGGTAATGCCCCGCAAAAGGCCCTTTTAAGGGCTATTTGTAATTTAGTGTAGGGTAGGGAATTTTATTATTTTGGGGGCTTTTTTATTTTATTAGGGGGATTAGAGTAGATGTAATTAGTTTAAAATTCTTGTATTTATTTATTTTTTCTGTAATTTAGTGTTTGTATTTTTCGTAATTTAGTTTATTTTATTTAATTGTAATTAATTGTAGGTAGTTTAGGTAATTAGTTTAATTATAGTGTAGTGTTAGGTGTAATTGTAACATAGGTTAGGATTTATTTTACAGGTATAGTTGTCTTTATTTTAACTAGGAAGTTATTAAATAGTTAATAACTATTAAAATAACTATTCTACCTAGTTAAAATAAATACAAAGTTGCCTGTAAAATAAATATAAACCCTAAGCTAGATACAATGTAACTATTAGTTATATTGTAGCTAGCTTAGGGTTTATTTTATCGGGTAAGTATTTAGTTTTAAATAGGATTAATTTATTTAATTGTAGTAATTTTATTTAGATTATTTTAAATTATATTTAAATTGGGGGGGTTAAGGTTAGGTTTAGACTTAGGTTTAGGGGTTAATACCTTTAAAATAGTAGCGGCTACGTTGGGGGTGGCAGATTAGGGGTTAATACATGTAAGTAGGTGTTGGTTATATTAGGGACGGCAGATTAGGGGTTAATAAAATTTAACTAGTTTAGGTTTAGGTTTTAATATATTTATTAAAGTGGTGGCGATGTCCAATCGGCAGATTAGGGGTTAATATATTTATTAAAGTGTTTCCGATGTGGGGGGGGGGGGCTTGGTTTAGGGGTTAATAGGTAGTTTATGGGTGTTAGTGTACTTTTTAGCACTTTAGTTAAGAGTTTTATGTTCCGGCGTTAGCCCATAAAACTCTTAAAGGGACACTGTACCCAAAAAATTTCTTTTGTAATTCATAAAGAGCATGCAATTTTAAGCAACTGTCTAATTTACTCCTATTCTCAATTTTTCTTCGTTCTCTTGCTATCATTATTTGAAAAAGAAGGCATCTAAGCTTTTTTTTGGTTTCAGTACTCTGGACAGCACTTTTTTATTGGTGGATGAATTTATCCACCAATCAGCAAGGACAACCCAGGTTGTTCACAAAAATGGGGCAGCATCTAAACTTACATTCTTGCATTTCAAATAAAGATACCAAGAGAATGAAGAAAATTTGATAATAGGAGTAAATTAGAAAGTTGCTTAAAATGTCATGCTCAATCTGAATCACAAAAGAAATTTTTTGGGTACAGTGTCCCTTTAACTACTGACTTTTAAATGCAGTTGAAGTCTTGCCAGGAGAGGGTCTACTGCTCACTTCTTCCAAGACTCGTAATACCAGCATTAGGCAAATCCCAATAAAAAGATAGGATACGCAATTGACGTAAGGGGATTTGTGGTAAGCTCAAGTCGCGGAAGAAAAGTGAGCGGTACACCTGTACCTGTCAGACTCGTAATCAGCGGGCGTTAAAAAGCAGCGTTGGGACCTCTCAACGCTGCTTTTTAAGGCTTACGCAAGACTTGTAATCTAGGCGTAAGATTTTCCTATCATAGTGTTTACAAGAGTTGCATTTCCATACCTCCCAAAATGTGCTTTTTGGATGGAGTCACATGTGTTTTGTAAGTGGTACAATGACGAAAGGATAAGAATCACAGACATTCAGTGGATAGGGTTGGGTGGAGTTGGACAGAGTGTGGGTTGGGTAAATGTAGGCATTGGGCAAAGCTGGGGTGGTAGTTGGTTTCACATTGAAAACTGTGATTTTTCTAGTAAAGGGAAAGCTAAAAGAGGGACAATGGGGCAATCTCACAGTAGGTTGGAAGGTTGGGAGCTTTGCTCTTCTAATGGAATGAACAACTATTAAAAATGAAACCAAAACTAATTGACTATGGGTCCAATGATTAACAACTTGACAGCATGGGAAGAAATAACTAAAAAATTTTACTTTTTTTTGGAACATTATATGGTAATGTGAGTATCTTCCCTTTTAACACCCCGAAACCTGAATAAAGCAATCAACATCTCTCAAGCTACAATATGCCTTTTTAAACTTCTTTGAGGGACCTTGCAGTACTGACACGACTTGTTAGACAATCTCCCCAGAGCTGAGAGCTTTAGATGATAAGGCCCTAAGTCTTCATATGGCTAATGAATGGATTTGAATGGGGATGTTACTATACACCATGCATTTAATCGGACTTGTAGTGTTTGGTAATAGTTATATAGAGACTTTACTATAACCACAGGGTTCATATTATCTCCTTATTATATTCTTTGCATACAATTAGCATTTCTACAGCAATTGCTAATATTTTAATACTCTGCCTGAACAGGAACTACTGTGGAAGAGGAAGTGGAAAGAGCATAGTGTTTTCTAGTTAAATGAGCTAATTGTATTATTGTAAGGGCAGCACATACAGTGCTGCTATTGAAATTATGACACATTAAGAATATTGGTATGAGAATATAGAGCAAAACAAACAAAGTACAGGAGCACCGGTAATCATAAAAAAGAAACAGCTTTACTCCCCAGTCTGGGATGCACATAAAAGAAGAGTAGCAAACAGCAACAAAGGAGGGATGCAGGAGCTCTGGTGGGTCACTACTTTACCTGCTGATGCATTCGGCATTGGTGCCATAATCGTAGCATAGGTATTACCTGTGGCTATGCCTCTTTATACCTAAAACAGCCATTCTATTGGCTAAAACCAAAATCGTAAGAGTGACCTCACCAGTTCACCTGTCCGCATATATAATTAGATTACATTTCATGTAAAACATAGAAATGCGTAAAACATAAAATACAGTGAACATTGTGCATGAACAATAATACCCAGTCATCACCTAAATAGAAAGTGGAAGATAACATTTTAATTACTAAATCACAAATCTTCCAATGCACTAATCATTGATCGTTATCTTTTTAAAATAAACAGATATAGCAATGGTTAGTGTCTCATAATGGACACATATACAAAATAAATAAGGGATGACTGGAGTGTTGCAAAACAGTGGCATAAACTATATTGATAATCCCCCCACTTGGGGAGGTTATGACACCGAGTGGTATATACTAGATATAGCTAATACACACTGAGGGAACTGCTCAGAAAATGTTAGCATGATATTATCCAGTATACTTAGATATCCTCTATGATTCGGCAAAAACAGAAGGCTATAACAATGATGGTAATACTAAGGTTATTTGTCCTTTATGTACAAATTAAGTCTTTTTAGGATATGCAATGTCATCAGGAGTCATCTCCCTTTACTTAAAGTGGATGATGAGTTGGTAGATGTGGTTTCAAAGGGATTTAGATTTGCATTTAAAAGGGGTAGAACCATTGGCAATGTGGTTGCTACCACAGAGCTTAAACCTGTACTGCAACAAAGAAGCTCATGGCTCATATGTAGAGGTGTCTACAAGTGCAGCTATCACAAATGTATAGCATGGGAATTTGTTGAGGTAGGAGATCATTTTAAATGTTCACTTACAGGTGAAGCCTTTGAACACAAGGTGAAATTCAACTGCAGGTCTATTTATGCCATCTATGACCTTACTTGCACACATTCACCTAGATTACGAGTTTTGCGTTAGTGTTTTAACGCTGAAAAAAAAGCCATTTCAGCGTTAAAACAGCAACGCAGCCATTACGAGTCTTGTCGGTATAGCTGTACCGCAAGCATTTTAGCCTGTAACGCAACGTCAGTCCCACACTCAAAAAAATGAAATTTTTGCATGATTTCCATAGCCCTGGCTTTACAAGTTTTGTGGTGAGGCTAAAAAGCTGGCGTTAAACCCTATACCGACACAATCCGTTTCGCAATCTGAGACTCATAACTAAAGTGTTACAAAGTACACTAACACCCATAAACTACCTATTAACCCTTAAACCAAGGTCTCCTGCATCGCAAACACTATTTTAAAGTTATTAACCCCTAATCTGTCACTCCCAACATCGCTGCCACTAATAAAATGTATTAACCCCTATTCCACTGCTCCCCGACATCGTCACCACTATACTAAAGTTATTAACCCCTATTCCCCTGCACCCCAACATCGCCCACACTATAATAAAGATATTAACCGCTATTCCTCCGCTCTCCGACATCGCTGTGTAATCATAGCATTGACCATAAGCACCTGTAAATAAACTGGAACTCAAGATAATTGCTATTTTGCTATCGGAGGCAGGCACCCAAGATGGCGACTACCGCGTGGGAAGTTAAAATTCTAGAGCTCCTTGATGAACATTTCCTCGAGCTGAAATGAATACTTGCGGCAACCTTGGAAACTTTATCGTTTAAGAGATCACCTAGATGTCCATCGAAGAAACAGCAAGCCGAGTATGAAGGAGGTACTACAGACGCCGCAGAGCTTTGGGTTAACAACAACAGCATTACAAGTCCCGATACAGTGGAGCATATGGGCTCTATAAATAGTCACACTAAACGCTCTGCTACTATGGAGGATGATGTATTAACTACATTTCAAACAGAGGGAGCCCAGCAGGATGCGCAAACTGACTTTGCAATCTACAACGCCAGCATGGTCTGGCCCTGTGACTCTCATGCTACTTTACTTATGGGTGACACCTACAAACTTTCCCAGAGCAAGACATTAGCTCCTCATGTAGTAAAGGGAGATGTGGAACTACCCCTGCAGCTTTATTTGATCTGTAGGGCATTTTCCATCACTGTTTTGAGAGGGATGCTTGCATCACATCTAGCTTGTACCAGCATTGCTCTTATGGATAACTGCTACAGCCTATACACATTGGGCACCAAGAGAGCAGGAGTTGGTTAAATTGCAGTACTCACGCTTAGTCCTGGAGGATGACACGGCTATGACCTGGACATATACATACACTTGACTGCAAGGTTCCATAACGCTTCTCTTTAATATTTTCCATTGTTCTTTCTAGATGTCCTGTATTATGCTATAAGCCTTATTATTTCATGTTTTATTATGTATAACCTTAGGAAAATTTAAATTGCTGTTATAGTATTATATAAGGTCCATGTACATTCTTTTTGTTGCATTTAGGGGAATGTGCAAAAAAAAAATCTCTCTGGATGTTCAGTATTAAGACACGAGCTGCAGGTGTTGTTATATACAATCTTAAGAAAATGAAGATAGCTGTTATAGTATTATACAATGTCCACGTGCATTTTTCTAGATTACATCCAGGTTATATTGGTATATTTGCATAACAAATTATCTATAATACTCTTACTACTCATTAAGAGGCCATGCATCAAAATCTAATTAATAGGCGCTAGTTTAGAGCTTCTCTTTCCATTGTTCTCTCTAGATGGTCAGTATTAAGCCTTAAGCATTACTATTTCATGTGCTGGTACACATAACCTTAGGAAAAATTGTATTGTTGGTATAGTATATACAATGTTCATGGGGATTACTGATATATACACATAACAAATTATTTACCAAGCTCTACTCAATGAGGTGCCACTCAATATAATTTATTAGGCGCACGTTTACACAGTGTTGCTCTAGACTGGCTGTCGGCGGCCGAGACAGCGGGTCGGGCACTGTTCTGTGTTGCTAACTTTGCGTGTAGACCCTCTACATAAAATAATTTTATAATTACTTTTAGTATACATGACATCGAAGATCATTGTGCACTTCTACTATTTATTATCTGCCTGTAAACAGAAGCATAAAGGTAGACAAATTCCTGGGGAACCAAGAAAAGCACATTCCCACATGGGAGAGTTGTCAAATTCATGCACAGCTCAATATATGCATATGATGTTAAATGTTTTCATATTATAAAAAAAAGTGAAGTCTTCTTTTGAGTGGTCTGTTTAGTGATTGCCTGCATCCGATGATTAGTTCAGTTGAGTTCCTTATATATTTATTTTGGATCAAATATTTGATTTGTTTTACAGTGTGTTAGCATAGAAAGAAAAAATAAAAAGAGGTACACCAATTGAGACCCAAGAGTGGTCTCCTTTTGATTTAGTTTACCTTCTGAACTCTTAGATTCCCCTTAGTACTAGGTGGTCCAAAAGTGGCCACATACATTATCTAGAAGGTATATAATCCAATAGGCAATTCATGTTATACTGGAAATATGTCAGGTAAACATTTAATGTATATCATTTCTACTCTTTATTTATTTTTCCTGTGCTTTTGCTGATGTACAGTATGTTATGATACCAATTGGTTTTACATTTTTTTTGCCTGAAATGTACCTCAATAAAAATATTTATTAAAAAAAAAAAAACTAAATTTAAACTATATATTAAACTAACATTACTATTATACTAAATTAAAATAACTATAAATTAAATAAATTAAATTACAAATTAAGAAAAACTAACACTACTAAAAAAATACTAATCTACAATTACAAAAAATAAAAAATACTAAATTACAAAAAATAAAAAAATACTAGTACAAAAAATAACACTAAATTATGAAAATAACAAACAAATTTATCCAAAATAAAAACAATTACACCTAATCTAATAGCCCTATCAAAATAAAAAAGCCCCCCCAAAATAAAAAAACCCTAGCCTACATTAACTACCAATAGCCCTTAAAAGGGCCTTTTGTAGGGAATTACCCTAAAGAAATCAGCTCTTTTCCCTGAAAAAATATATAAATACCGCCCAACAGTAAAACCCACCACCCAACCAACCCCCCAAAATAAAAAACCTAACTCTAACAAAAACCTAAGCTACACAATGCCCTGAAAAGGCCATTTGTATGGGCATTACCCTTAAAAGGGCATTTAGCTCTTTTTCTTGCCCTTAAAATGGCATTCAGCTCTTTTAAGTCAAGCCCAAACCCTAATCTAAAAAAGAACCCACCCGAAAAAAGTTTAAAAAACCTAACACTAACCCCCAACTATCCACTTACAGTTTCTGAAGTCCAGACATCCAGGCCGCAAGAAGTCTTTATCCAGACGGTGTCTTCTATCTTAATCCAGACGGCATCTTCTATCTTCATCCCGGTAGTGCGGTGCAAGTCCATCCTAAAGACAATGGGAATTTGTTGAGGTAGGAGATCATTTTAAATGTTCACTTACAGGTGAAGCCTTTGAACACAAGGTGAAATTCAACTGCAGGTCTATTTATGACATCTATGACCTTACTTGCACACATTCACCTAGATTACGAGTTTTGCGTTAGTGTTTTAACGCTGAAAAAAAGCCATTTCAGCGTTAAAACAGCAACGCAGCCATTACGAGTCTTGTCGGTATAGCTGTACCGCAAGCATTTTAGCCTGTAACGCAACGTCAGTCCCACACTCAAAAAAATGAAATTTTTGCATGATTTCCATAGCCCTGGCTTTACAAGTTTTGTGGTGAGGCTAAAAAGCTGGCGTTAAACCCTATACCGACACAATCCGTTTCGCAATCTGAGACTCATAACTAAAGTGTTACAAAGTACACTAACACCCATAAACTACCTATTAACCCTTAAACCAAGGTCTCCTGCATCGCAAACACTATTTTAAAGTTATTAACCCCTAATCTGTCACTCCCAACATCGCTGCCACTAATAAAATGTATTAACCCCTATTCCACTGCTCCCCGACATCGTCACCACTATACTAAAGTTATTAACCCCTATTCCCCTGCACCCCAACATCGCCCACACTATAATAAAGATATTAACCGCTATTCCTCCGCTCTCCGACATCGCTGTGTAATCATAGCATTGACCATAAGCACCTGTAAATAAACTGGAACTCAAGATAATTGCTATTTTGCTATCGGAGGCAGGCACCCAAGATGGCGACTACCGCGTGGGAAGTTAAAATTCTAGAGCTCCTTGATGAACATTTCCTCGAGCTGAAATGAATACTTGCGGCAACCTTGGAAACTTTATCGTTTAAGAGATCACCTAGATGTCCATCGAAGAAACAGCAAGCCGAGTATGAAGGAGGTACTACAGACGCCGCAGAGCTTTGGGTTAACAACAACAGCATTACAAGTCCCGATACAGTGGAGCATATGGGCTCTATAAATAGTCACACTAAACGCTCTGCTACTATGGAGGATGATGTATTAACTACATTTCAAACAGAGGGAGCCCAGCAGGATGCGCAAACTGACTTTGCAATCTACAACGCCAGCATGGTCTGGCCCTGTGACTCTCATGCTACTTTACTTATGGGTGACACCTACAAACTTTCCCAGAGCAAGACATTAGCTCCTCATGTAGTAAAGGGAGATGTGGAACTACCCCTGCAGCTTTATTTGATCTGTAGGGCATTTTCCATCACTGTTTTGAGAGGGATGCTTGCATCACATCTAGCTTGTACCAGCATTGCTCTTATGGATAACCGCTACAGCCTATACACATTGGGCACCAAGAGAGCAGGAGTTGGTTAAATTGCAGTACTCACGCTTAGTCCTGGAGGATGACACGGCTATGACCTGGACATATACATACACTTGACTGCAAGGTTCCATAACGCTTCTCTTTAATATTTTCCATTGTTCTTTCTAGATGTCCTGTATTATGCTATAAGCCTTATTATTTCATGTTTTATTATGTATAACCTTAGGAAAATTTAAATTGCTGTTATAGTATTATATAAGGTCCATGTACATTCTTTTTGTTGCATTTAGGGGAATGTGCAAAAAAAAAAATCTCTCTGGATGTTCAGTATTAAGACACGAGCTGCAGGTGTTGTTATATACAATCTTAAGAAAATGAAGATAGCTGTTATAGTATTATACAATGTCCACGTGCATTTTTCTAGATTACATCCAGGTTATATTGGTATATTTGCATAACAAATTATCTATAATACTCTTACTACTCATTAAGAGGCCATGCATCAAAATCTAATTAATAGGCGCTAGTTTAGAGCTTCTCTTTCCATTGTTCTCTCTAGATGGTCAGTATTAAGCCTTAAGCATTACTATTTCATGTGCTGGTACACATAACCTTAGGAAAAATTGTATTGTTGGTATAGTATATACAATGTTCATGGGGATTACTGATATATACACATAACAAATTATTTACCAAGCTCTACTCAATGAGGTGCCACTCAATATAATTTATTAGGCGCACGTTTACACAGTGTTGCTCTAGACTGGCTGTCGGCGGCCGAGACAGCGGGTCGGGCACTGTTCTGTGTTGCTAACTTTGCGTGTAGACCCTCTACATAAAATAATTTTATAATTACTTTTAGTATACATGACATCGAAGATCATTGTGCACTTCTACTATTTATTATCTGCCTGTAAACAGAAGCATAAAGGTAGACAAATTCCTGGGGAACCAAGAAAAGCACATTCCCACATGGGAGAGTTGTCAAATTCATGCACAGCTCAATATATGCATATGATGTTAAATGTTTTCATATTATAAAAAAAAGTGAAGTCTTCTTTTGAGTGGTCTGTTTAGTGATTGCCTGCATCCGATGATTAGTTCAGTTGAGTTCCTTATATATTTATTTTGGATCAAATATTTGATTTGTTTTACAGTGTGTTAGCATAGAAAGAAAAAATAAAAAGAGGTACACCAATTGAGACCCAAGAGTGGTCTCCTTTTGATTTAGTTTACCTTCTGAACTCTTAGATTCCCCTTAGTACTAGGTGGTCCAAAAGTGGCCACATACATTATCTAGAAGGTATATAATCCAATAGGCAATTCATGTTATACTGGAAATATGTCAGGTAAACATTTAATGTATATCATTTCTACTCTTTATTTATTTTTCCTGTGCTTTTGCTGATGTACAGTATGTTATGATACCAATTGGTTTTACATTTTTTTTGCCTGAAATGTACCTCAATAAAAATATTTATTAAAAAAAAAAAAACTAAATTTAAACTATATATTAAACTAACATTACTATTATACTAAATTAAAATAACTATAAATTAAATAAATTAAATTACAAATTAAGAAAAACTAACACTACTAAAAAAATACTAATCTACAATTACAAAAAATAAAAAATACTAAATTACAAAAAATAAAAAAATACTAGTACAAAAAATAACACTAAATTATGAAAATAACAAACAAATTTATCCAAAATAAAAACAATTACACCTAATCTAATAGCCCTATCAAAATAAAAAAGCCCCCCCAAAATAAAAAAACCCTAGCCTACATTAACTACCAATAGCCCTTAAAAGGGCCTTTTGTAGGGAATTACCCTAAAGAAATCAGCTCTTTTCCCTGAAAAAATATATAAATACCGCCCAACAGTAAAACCCACCACCCAACCAACCCCCCAAAATAAAAAACCTAACTCTAACAAAAACCTAAGCTACACAATGCCCTGAAAAGGCCATTTGTATGGGCATTACCCTTAAAAGGGCATTTAGCTCTTTTTCTTGCCCTTAAAATGGCATTCAGCTCTTTTAAGTCAAGCCCAAACCCTAATCTAAAAAAGAACCCACCCGAAAAAAGTTTAAAAAACCTAACACTAACCCCCAACTATCCACTTACAGTTTCTGAAGTCCAGACATCCAGGCCGCAAGAAGTCTTTATCCAGACGGTGTCTTCTATCTTAATCCAGACGGCATCTTCTATCTTCATCCCGGTAGTGCGGTGCAAGTCCATCCTAAAGACAATGGGAATTTGTTGAGGTAGGAGATCATTTTAAATGTTCACTTACAGGTGAAGCCTTTGAACACAAGGTGAAATTCAACTGCAGGTCTATTTATGCCATCTATGACCTTACTTGCACACATTCACCTAGATTACGAGTTTTGCGTTAGTGTTTTAACGCTGAAAAAAAGCCATTTCAGCGTTAAAACAGCAACGCAGCCATTACGAGTCTTGTCGGTATAGCTGTACCGCAAGCATTTTAGCCTGTAACGCAACGTCAGTCCCACACTCAAAAAAATGAAATTTTTGCATGATTTCCATAGCCCTGGCTTTACAAGTTTTGTGGTGAGGCTAAAAAGCTGGCGTTAAACCCTATACCGACACAATCCGTTTCGCAATCTGAGACTCATAACTAAAGTGTTACAAAGTACACTAACACCCATAAACTACCTATTAACCCTTAAACCAAGGTCTCCTGCATCGCAAACACTATTTTAAAGTTATTAACCCCTAATCTGTCACTCCCAACATCGCTGCCACTAATAAAATGTATTAACCCCTATTCCACTGCTCCCCGACATCGTCACCACTATACTAAAGTTATTAACCCCTATTCCCCTGCACCCCAACATCGCCCACACTATAATAAAGATATTAACCGCTATTCCTCCGCTCTCCGACATCGCTGTGTAATCATAGCATTGACCATAAGCACCTGTAAATAAACTGGAACTCAAGATAATTGCTATTTTGCTATCGGAGGCAGGCACCCAAGATGGCGACTACCGCGTGGGAAGTTAAAATTCTAGAGCTCCTTGATGAACATTTCCTCGAGCTGAAATGAATACTTGCGGCAACCTTGGAAACTTTATCGTTTAAGAGATCACCTAGATGTCCATCGAAGAAACAGCAAGCCGAGTATGAAGGAGGTACTACAGACGCCGCAGAGCTTTGGGTTAACAACAACAGCATTACAAGTCCCGATACAGTGGAGCATATGGGCTCTATAAATAGTCACACTAAACGCTCTGCTACTATGGAGGATGATGTATTAACTACATTTCAAACAGAGGGAGCCCAGCAGGATGCGCAAACTGACTTTGCAATCTACAACGCCAGCATGGTCTGGCCCTGTGACTCTCATGCTACTTTACTTATGGGTGACACCTACAAACTTTCCCAGAGCAAGACATTAGCTCCTCATGTAGTAAAGGGAGATGTGGAACTACCCCTGCAGCTTTATTTGATCTGTAGGGCATTTTCCATCACTGTTTTGAGAGGGATGCTTGCATCACATCTAGCTTGTACCAGCATTGCTCTTATGGATAACCGCTACAGCCTATACACATTGGGCACCAAGAGAGCAGGAGTTGGTTAAATTGCAGTACTCACGCTTAGTCCTGGAGGATGACACGGCTATGACCTGGACATATACATACACTTGACTGCAAGGTTCCATAACGCTTCTCTTTAATATTTTCCATTGTTCTTTCTAGATGTCCTGTATTATGCTATAAGCCTTATTATTTCATGTTTTATTATGTATAACCTTAGGAAAATTTAAATTGCTGTTATAGTATTATATAAGGTCCATGTACATTCTTTTTGTTGCATTTAGGGGAATGTGCAAAAAAAAAAATCTCTCTGGATGTTCAGTATTAAGACACGAGCTGCAGGTGTTGTTATATACAATCTTAAGAAAATGAAGATAGCTGTTATAGTATTATACAATGTCCACGTGCATTTTTCTAGATTACATCCAGGTTATATTGGTATATTTGCATAACAAATTATCTATAATACTCTTACTACTCATTAAGAGGCCATGCATCAAAATCTAATTAATAGGCGCTAGTTTAGAGCTTCTCTTTCCATTGTTCTCTCTAGATGGTCAGTATTAAGCCTTAAGCATTACTATTTCATGTGCTGGTACACATAACCTTAGGAAAAATTGTATTGTTGGTATAGTATATACAATGTTCATGGGGATTACTGATATATACACATAACAAATTATTTACCAAGCTCTACTCAATGAGGTGCCACTCAATATAATTTATTAGGCGCACGTTTACACAGTGTTGCTCTAGACTGGCTGTCGGCGGCCGAGACAGCGGGTCGGGCACTGTTCTGTGTTGCTAACTTTGCGTGTAGACCCTCTACATAAAATAATTTTATAATTACTTTTAGTATACATGACATCGAAGATCATTGTGCACTTCTACTATTTATTATCTGCCTGTAAACAGAAGCATAAAGGTAGACAAATTCCTGGGGAACCAAGAAAAGCACATTCCCACATGGGAGAGTTGTCAAATTCATGCACAGCTCAATATATGCATATGATGTTAAATGTTTTCATATTATAAAAAAAAGTGAAGTCTTCTTTTGAGTGGTCTGTTTAGTGATTGCCTGCATCCGATGATTAGTTCAGTTGAGTTCCTTATATATTTATTTTGGATCAAATATTTGATTTGTTTTACAGTGTGTTAGCATAGAAAGAAAAAATAAAAAGAGGTACACCAATTGAGACCCAAGAGTGGTCTCCTTTTGATTTAGTTTACCTTCTGAACTCTTAGATTCCCCTTAGTACTAGGTGGTCCAAAAGTGGCCACATACATTATCTAGAATGTATATAATCCAATAGGCAATTCATGTTATACTGGAAATATGTCAGGTAAACATTTAATGTATATCATTTCTACTCTTTATTTATTTTTCCTGTGCTTTTGCTGATGTACAGTATGTTATGATACCAATTGGTTTTACATTTTTTTTGCCTGAAATGTACCTCAATAAAAATATTTATTAAAAAAAAAACAACTAAATTTAAACTATATATTAAACTAACATTACTATTATACTAAATTAAAATAACTATAAATTAAATAAATTAAATTACAAATTAAGAAAAACTAACACTACTAAAAAAATACTAATCTACAATTACAAAAAATAAAAAATACTAAATTACAAAAAATAAAAAAATACTAGTACAAAAAATAACACTAAATTATGAAAATAACAAACAAATTTATCCAAAATAAAAACAATTACACCTAATCTAATAGCCCTATCAAAATAAAAAAGCCCCCCCAAAATAAAAAAACCCTAGCCTACATTAACTACCAATAGCCCTTAAAAGGGCCTTTTGTAGGGAATTACCCTAAAGAAATCAGCTCTTTTCCCTGAAAAAATATATAAATACCGCCCAACAGTAAAACCCACCACCCAACCAACCCCCCAAAATAAAAAACCTAACTCTAACAAAAACCTAAGCTACACAATGCCCTGAAAAGGCCATTTGTATGGGCATTACCCTTAAAAGGGCATTTAGCTCTTTTTCTTGCCCTTAAAATGGCATTCAGCTCTTTTAAGTCAAGCCCAAACCCTAATCTAAAAAAGAACCCACCCGAAAAAAGTTTAAAAAACCTAACACTAACCCCCAACTATCCACTTACAGTTTCTGAAGTCCAGACATCCAGGCCGCAAGAAGTCTTTATCCAGACGGTGTCTTCTATCTTAATCCAGACGGCATCTTCTATCTTCATCCCGGTAGTGCGGTGCAAGTCCATCCTAAAGACAATGGGAATTTGTTGAGGTAGGAGATCATTTTAAATGTTCACTTACAGGTGAAGCCTTTGAACACAAGGTGAAATTCAACTGCAGGTCTATTTATGCCATCTATGACCTTACTTGCACACATTCACCTAGATTACGAGTTTTGCGTTAGTGTTTTAACGCTGAAAAAAAAAGCCATTTCAGCGTTAAAACAGCAACGCAGCCATTACGAGTCTTGTCGGTATAGCTGTACCGCAAGCATTTTAGCCTGTAACGCAACGTCAGTCCCACACTCAAAAAAATGAAATTTTTGCATGATTTCCATAGCCCTGGCTTTACAAGTTTTGTGGTGAGGCTAAAAAGCTGGCGTTAAACCCTATACCGACACAATCCGTTTCGCAATCTGAGACTCATAACTAAAGTGTTACAAAGTACACTAACACCCATAAACTACCTATTAACCCTTAAACCAAGGTCTCCTGCATCGCAAACACTATTTTAAAGTTATTAACCCCTAATCTGTCACTCCCAACATCGCTGCCACTAATAAAATGTATTAACCCCTATTCCACTGCTCCCCGACATCGTCACCACTATACTAAAGTTATTAACCCCTATTCCCCTGCACCCCAACATCGCCCACACTATAATAAAGATATTAACCGCTATTCCTCCGCTCTCCGACATCGCTGTGTAATCATAGCATTGACCATAAGCACCTGTAAATAAACTGGAACTCAAGATAATTGCTATTTTGCTATCGGAGGCAGGCACCCAAGATGGCGACTACCGCGTGGGAAGTTAAAATTCTAGAGCTCCTTGATGAACATTTCCTCGAGCTGAAATGAATACTTGCGGCAACCTTGGAAACTTTATCGTTTAAGAGATCACCTAGATGTCCATCGAAGAAACAGCAAGCCGAGTATGAAGGAGGTACTACAGACGCCGCAGAGCTTTGGGTTAACAACAACAGCATTACAAGTCCCGATACAGTGGAGCATATGGGCTCTATAAATAGTCACACTAAACGCTCTGCTACTATGGAGGATGATGTATTAACTACATTTCAAACAGAGGGAGCCCAGCAGGATGCGCAAACTGACTTTGCAATCTACAACGCCAGCATGGTCTGGCCCTGTGACTCTCATGCTACTTTACTTATGGGTGACACCTACAAACTTTCCCAGAGCAAGACATTAGCTCCTCATGTAGTAAAGGGAGATGTGGAACTACCCCTGCAGCTTTATTTGATCTGTAGGGCATTTTCCATCACTGTTTTGAGAGGGATGCTTGCATCACATCTAGCTTGTACCAGCATTGCTCTTATGGATAACCGCTACAGCCTATACACATTGGGCACCAAGAGAGCAGGAGTTGGTTAAATTGCAGTACTCACGCTTAGTCCTGGAGGATGACACGGCTATGACCTGGACATATACATACACTTGACTGCAAGGTTCCATAACGCTTCTCTTTAATATTTTCCATTGTTCTTTCTAGATGTCCTGTATTATGCTATAAGCCTTATTATTTCATGTTTTATTATGTATAACCTTAGGAAAATTTAAATTGCTGTTATAGTATTATATAAGGTCCATGTACATTCTTTTTGTTGCATTTAGGGGAATGTGCAAAAAAAAAATCTCTCTGGATGTTCAGTATTAAGACACGAGCTGCAGGTGTTGTTATATACAATCTTAAGAAAATGAAGATAGCTGTTATAGTATTATACAATGTCCACGTGCATTTTTCTAGATTACATCCAGGTTATATTGGTATATTTGCATAACAAATTATCTATAATACTCTTACTACTCATTAAGAGGCCATGCATCAAAATCTAATTAATAGGCGCTAGTTTAGAGCTTCTCTTTCCATTGTTCTCTCTAGATGGTCAGTATTAAGCCTTAAGCATTACTATTTCATGTGCTGGTACACATAACCTTAGGAAAAATTGTATTGTTGGTATAGTATATACAATGTTCATGGGGATTACTGATATATACACATAACAAATTATTTACCAAGCTCTACTCAATGAGGTGCCACTCAATATAATTTATTAGGCGCACGTTTACACAGTGTTGCTCTAGACTGGCTGTCGGCGGCCGAGACAGCGGGTCGGGCACTGTTCTGTGTTGCTAACTTTGCGTGTAGACCCTCTACATAAAATAATTTTATAATTACTTTTAGTATACATGACATCGAAGATCATTGTGCACTTCTACTATTTATTATCTGCCTGTAAACAGAAGCATAAAGGTAGACAAATTCCTGGGGAACCAAGAAAAGCACATTCCCACATGGGAGAGTTGTCAAATTCATGCACAGCTCAATATATGCATATGATGTTAAATGTTTTCATATTATAAAAAAAAGTGAAGTCTTCTTTTGAGTGGTCTGTTTAGTGATTGCCTGCATCCGATGATTAGTTCAGTTGAGTTCCTTATATATTTATTTTGGATCAAATATTTGATTTGTTTTACAGTGTGTTAGCATAGAAAGAAAAAATAAAAAGAGGTACACCAATTGAGACCCAAGAGTGGTCTCCTTTTGATTTAGTTTACCTTCTGAACTCTTAGATTCCCCTTAGTACTAGGTGGTCCAAAAGTGGCCACATACATTATCTAGAAGGTATATAATCCAATAGGCAATTCATGTTATACTGGAAATATGTCAGGTAAACATTTAATGTATATCATTTCTACTCTTTATTTATTTTTCCTGTGCTTTTGCTGATGTACAGTATGTTATGATACCAATTGGTTTTACATTTTTTTTGCCTGAAATGTACCTCAATAAAAATATTTATTAAAAAAAAAAAAACTAAATTTAAACTATATATTAAACTAACATTACTATTATACTAAATTAAAATAACTATAAATTAAATAAATTAAATTACAAATTAAGAAAAACTAACACTACTAAAAAAATACTAATCTACAATTACAAAAAATAAAAAATACTAAATTACAAAAAATAAAAAAATACTAGTACAAAAAATAACACTAAATTATGAAAATAACAAACAAATTTATCCAAAATAAAAACAATTACACCTAATCTAATAGCCCTATCAAAATAAAAAAGCCCCCCCCAAATAAAAAAACCCTAGCCTACATTAACTACCAATAGCCCTTAAAAGGGCCTTTTGTAGGGAATTACCCTAAAGAAATCAGCTCTTTTCCCTGAAAAAATATATAAATACCGCCCAACAGTAAAACCCACCACCCAACCAACCCCCCAAAATAAAAAACCTAACTCTAACAAAAACCTAAGCTACACAATGCCCTGAAAAGGCCATTTGTATGGGCATTACCCTTAAAAGGGCATTTAGCTCTTTTTCTTGCCCTTAAAATGGCATTCAGCTCTTTTAAGTCAAGCCCAAACCCTAATCTAAAAAAGAACCCACCCGAAAAAAGTTTAAAAAACCTAACACTAACCCCCAACTATCCACTTACAGTTTCTGAAGTCCAGACATCCAGGCCGCAAGAAGTCTTTATCCAGACGGTGTCTTCTATCTTAATCCAGACGGCATCTTCTATCTTCATCCCGGTAGTGCGGTGCAAGTCCATCCTAAAGACATCCGGCGCGGAGCATCCTCTTCATACATTCGCCGCCGTATACTCAATGTTCAATGCAAGGGAGCATTGAAGATGATTAAAAGATAGCAATCAATGATTATTGCACCAGAAGATTTGTGATTTAGTATTAAAATGTTATCCTCGACTCTGTTTCTATGTAGGTGATGACTGGGAATTATTGTTCATGCACAATGTTCACTGTATTTTATGTTTTACACATTTATATGTTTACACAAAATGTAATCTAGTTATATATGCAGACAGGTGAACTGGTGAGGTCACTCTCACGGTTTTGGTTTTAGCCAATAGAATGGCTGTTTTAGGTATAAAGAGGCATAGTCAAAGGTGATACCTATGCTATGATTATGGCACCAATGCCGAAACGCCTCAGCGGGTAGAAGAGTGACCCACCAGAGCTCCTGCATCCCTCCTTTGTTGTCGTTTGCTACACTTCTTTTATGTGCATCCCAGACTGGGGAATAAAGCTGTTTCTTTTTTTTGATTACCGGTGCTCCTGTACATTGTTTGTTTTACACTGAAAAGGATTTCCGAATGAGCATGGATCTTATAGTCAGATTTGATGCCCTACGGCACCTGGTTGACTTGGAGTAGTGAGCCACTGAAATGGTCACGCGCCCCGGGAGAGTACTCATGGAATGAGCTGACAGAAGGGTTGCACTAGGTTCCGGTTGGAGGAAACATTCGTGCTGAATGAGGGAATAAGTGAGCTTGTCGGACGGATAACGCAGAGCGTCCCCGAGACTCAAGGAAGCAACTCCCTTAGGAGTGGCACCAGCAAGCTCCAACTGTAAGTTCACGGCTTCACACTGACTGATAGAGGACATGTGTGTTTTTTCTAGCGTTTAATCAGTGCCTCTCACAGTTCATATACAAGACACTCATAGTTTCTGCTATTGTAGACAGGGGATTGATGACTTGGTGACACAGTGGGACTGACCACAAGTGCTGCAGCTTCAAAACATATTATTTATGAGAATATAGAGCCTTAAAATATCAGACAATACCTGTTGAAAAGTGTTAGCCCTAACCATTACCTAAACCATGAACCTTAAAGACCATTAAATACAGTAGAATTGCATAACTGACAAATATATGATTAAAAGAAAATACAATAGACCTTGCTTTGAATTTCAAATGTGTAATGTATTTTTATACAAATTGCACCCTTATCTCAGTTCTTTTGACAGACATGCATTTTAGCCAATCAGTGCTGACTCATAAATAACTCCATGGGAGTGAGCACAGTGTTATTTATATGGCACAACTAGCCTTATCTGACTGTGAAAAACTTTTAAAAAATGCGGCCTTCAAATAAGTTTATGAGCCTACCTTGGTTTAGCTTTAAACAAAGAATACCAAGAGAACAAAGCAAATTTGATGATAAACATAAAATGGGAGATTATTTAACATTGCATACCCTATCTGAATCATAAAAGTTTAATTTTGACTTGACTTTCCCTTTAATTCAATTTTCCCTCCCCTTGTATCATACGACAGTCATCAGCCAATCACCAAAAGCATATAGTGTACGCATGTATTGTGTACTCTTGCACATGTTCATTAGGAACTAGTGCCTCACAAAGATATTTTTGATAATGGAAGTGAATAGCAAATATTTTTAAAATTGTATCCTCTATCTGAATCATGAATGTTTATTAAATTTAGCTTCCCTTTAGGCTCTTATTCAGTGAGATATGAGTGAGAGCCTAAAGTGTGTTATCTGGTAAGGTGGTGTTTCTGTCAAATGCTCTGTCACAATTTAATGGCCCATTATGAGCAAGAGCTCTAATTGTGTTAGAAGTAAACTATTTGTGATCTTCAGGTTACACTCGTATTACGAGTTGAAAGAAAAAAGTTATCGCTCTCGCGCTAACAAGACGTCGGCAAAAGGCCAAACTCACAATATTCCAAGCTCGATAACTTATTCCCTCATAAAAGTCAATAGAGCAAAAAAAAGTGGAAAACCCTACTACTCATGAGCAAACCCAATTGCATATTCTCAAGTGCGCTAACCTGTCATGAAAATATTAATATTTCACATTCCAATGTTCTTCACAAATACATATTCTACATATATCTGATGGTATTTTGGTATAATATATATATAGAAGAGAACACAGTTTATAGTGCAACCTGCAAAGTCAATGTCTGCTATGAGGAATTAAATCCTATCAGTAATACAGGACTTACGTATATACTCCTCCTCCCCCTCGTTCTCCTTTTCTTTCTTTATAATGAGCAACCAAAGGTAAACAAAACAAGTGTGAAATAGTTACACATCTGATAACTGTATAACAATTATACCTTTGAAAATGTTGCTGACGAATCCAAGATCACAAAAGAAAGGCTCCATGTTGATTGAAGTCTTCCTCACAAAGCCAGGGGTGTAATCCGTTTGTGTAACGGACAAGAGCATACTCGGTAGCTGTATCAGCTGTTCCACCGGCGTGGGCTCTTCTCACATGAAGCAGGATCCAGATGATGCTTGTCGATGACGTCACGTATGATGCGTAGACAGGGGGAGTGACTGGTAAACAGACCTTTAAAGGGGTACATTTTGTGACTACATATAGTGCCCAATTTTCTAAAATTTGTAGTATTTTTTACTATTGGCAACAGATGATCAGCTCAAGGACATAGTCCAACAGGGCGTATGCTGTACTTACAATACCCTTGGTTCAATTCTTTCTCCCACTCAATTAAAACAATCAAACAGACCAGAGAGCTCTTGGCTTTCCCACACAGGCATGTTTAGATGTGAGCATAGAAAATCCAAACCTTGCAAATATGTCCAAATTTCGAATACATTTACATAGGCCATAACTGGCAGAGTATATGATATTAAAACATGTCTAAATTGCACTAGTACACATGTAGTATATCTTATCACGTGTATTCAGTGCAAAATTCAATATGTGTGTCTCACCTCCAGGGACATCAATACACGTTTGAGAGAGCATATTTCTACCATAGGTTAGGGAAAATCCACCACACCTTTGGTACAGCATTTTGCTATCTTTCATGATAGCAAACTGGACACATTTAGGTGGATTGCAATTGAAAATGTTACATTAAAAGAGGGGGGGGGGGCATTGATAGTCTCCTGGCTAAATGTGAGATGTTCTGGATCTTCCATCTGAGATCCAGTACATGATTCATTTTTGGGAACGATATTCTGTTATAAGACAGTTTTTTTTAGATTTTGTTGCATATGAGTGCAGTTCTATTCATTTTTGCATTTATTCATCCATGTTTGTATTTTTCTTTATCTCTCTTTGGTGTATTTCCCACTACATTTTGAATATGTCTTAGTACATTTATTTTACCTGGTTAATGATAGTAGTTGCGTTTACTAGCAAGCTATATGCCATTATACTATGATCGCTGCAGTTCTTAAATATATATACATTAGGCATCTATCAGGCATTTAAGTGTTAATGACTATATATAATAGAGGGTGTGTTTGGTTTTAATTATTTCTGTCCAATCAGGTAATACCTTACCTGTTTTAAACTATACCTCCTAGATAGCACCTCATGCTATGATTACGGCCTGAGGGCTGAAATATGTCAGCATTGGTGCTGCGCTCTTTTCTACACTGTGGGATGCTCCATGTTTTTTAACTTTTGTTTGGAACAAATAAAGACTTTTTATTTCTATACAGTGGCTCCAAATCTTTGTTCCTGCAATATATATCTATACATATATATATATATATGTATATATATATATATATATACATACAGTAGATGATTATATATAGGTATATATATATACAGATATATAGAGAAATATCTATTTAGAAATACTTAGAACATATTCATCTATGTGCAGATCATTGGAATGTGAAATATTTACATTAAATACACAATAAAACACTTTGACCTGGAATACAAGTTGTGCGCTCAACCCGGTGCGTAAATAACGCTAAAAGTTTAGTGGTACCGCACTTTCCATAGCGCTGCCATTAAAAGTTGCAAAAAAACCTTCCTGTGTTGTGCAGTATGGTGCGTTAAGCACAATACTGCACAAAAGCCAAGTCCTGACTTGACTTGCTCATGCACGTATTCTCCTGTAGACATCAATGGAGAAAAAATGTTAGAAAAAACTAACACCTGCTATTTTACGGAATGACGATCGCTATAACGCAATCCCCATTGATGTCTATGGGGACAAGAATGTTATGTATAAACCTAACACCCTAAAATAAACCCCTAGTCTAAATACCCCTAATCCGCCGCCCCCCACATCGCCATCACTACAATTAACCTATTAACCCCTAAACCACCAACCACCCGCATTGTTAACACCTAAATAAACCTATTAACCCCTAATCCACCTATTAACCCGGCAAACTAAATTAAACTATTAACCCCTAAATTTAACACCCACTAACTTTAAATTAAAGTTACAATATAACTACCTTAAAATAAATAAACAACTGTGAAATAAAGAAAACCTAAGCTTAAACTATAAATAACTATTTAAAAAAAAAAAAATATATACCAAAAATAAAAAACCTAAATTACAAAACTAAAAAAATACTAACACTACGGAAAAAAAAAAACATTACAAAAAATAACAAACTCTAAAATTACGAAAAATTTAAAAAAAAAACTAAGATTACAGAAAATAATAAACAAAATTATTCAAAATAAAGAAATTAAACCTAATCTAGTACCCCTATGAAAACAAAAAAGCCACCCAAAAATAAAAACACCCCCTAATCTAACACTAAATTACCAATAGCCCATAAAGTTTAACAGCTCTTTTACTTAAAAAAATACTAATTACCCCCTGAAAGTAAAACACCCAACCCACAAAAATAAAAAAAGACCTAACTCTAAAATAAACTGTCAAATAACTGTCACCTCTTAAATTTGGATGATAGATTAAAAGGAGTAGTTGGGGAATACCCTCTCTAACAGCTAGAAAAGCACCTAGCTTAAAATGAGAAAATGTGTCTCTTACACAAAGATTATATCTCCCTTTTGTTTATAAAACCAGTTTAAGGCAATGGATCTCTTTGTTGGGGAGTTTAATCCTTTAACGTTTTGGGAAATGATTGCTATCTCAGGAGTGACCATGTTGAATGGGGATATATGTGGGGTTGGCACAGAGAGCTAAGGTATTTATGTAGTATGTACATGGCTGCAGGCTTACCGGCTGATCTTGTCTCATTGGTGGGAAAAGGTAGATAAAGACAAACCATTTTGAGCTGATGCATAAGCAAGAGTCTTTCGTCTGTGAATAGACAGGGGGAAAACATATAAATAAAACATGCAAACCAAAATACAACCGAATTACAAATGAACAACAAACAAAACTGAATATATTACTTAGAACAGTATTTTAACCTAGTGGGGGGTAACATAGTGAGTTTGAAGTGTCACTAAGATGGGCAATTTCCATCTGATTGGGGTTTTTGAGTTTCGTACCTGGAAGAAGGTTATAGGGTTAAACAGTAGCCATGCTAGGCACAATTGGATATGTTGGGGGTGATGTAAAAAGGGGTAAAACATATGAGGGGAGTATTTGTAGGGGAGTATTTGGAAAGTTCAGCAAAATTTGGTTTAAAGATACACATATACTTCACCAAGGTAAGTCTCTTATTACATCCTAATTAGGAGGAAAAATAGTTCAGGTAGGGTCCTCAATTTCTTGGTTTGCTTGTGTGGCCACTTTAGTGCTTTTCCTTTGGATTGGGGTCCAGCTGGAACGTTGTTGCTATAGGGACGAAGGTGATGGGGCCTTCTCTGCGGTGTCTTCAGATCTAAGTGAGGGTATAGTTGAGGCTTTTGCAGAATTGATCCAAGTCATCAGGAGACCGGTATGTTACTATTTCGGAGTTGTGGAGTACCTTAAGGCAAAAGGGGAGTCCCCATCTGTACAGGATTTTAAGGTCTTGTAGATGGTTGGTCAGATACCTAACTTCTCTTCTTTTTGCTAGCGTGATTGTTTTAAGGTCAGCATATATCTGTAGCTCATTTCCTTCAGAGGTAATTTGACGTAGCCTCCTGGAGGCTAACATTATTGTCTCTTTATCCTTAAAGCTGTGAAATTTAAGGATTACCATATTTTTCGCTCCATAAGACGCACCTGACCATAAGATGCACCTACTTTTTAGAGGAGGAAAACAAGAAAAAAAAGAGCAACAACGATGGAGTAAAAAGAGCGGGAGAGACCACTGAAAGAAGGTAGAGAAAACAATGAAAGTAAGGGAGAGAAACACCACTGAATACACACACAGATACATTAAAATTATGCTTTTAAAAATCTGATTACAGAAGATTTGGGAATATTAAAAGCAAAATACTGTGCCTGTGGTACTCCTTTAAATCACACTGCCCTGTTAATATCATATTCCAACTGTCCCAAGAAGCAGCAGTAACAGGCAGCCTTCCTTTATCTATCTCTAGCTGACAGACACTATAGAAGCTGATACTCACAGGGCTGGAAACATCTATCCATAGATCAGCCTATGTACACAAAAATTTGGAGATTTTCACTTTACCCTCTATTAAATACACACATACTAGCGCAACGGTTAGATTTCATGACATCTAAACCAAATTCACATCTCCATATCCCTATCGTAATGCGCTCCAGCCTGTTGTAATATTTGTACTTTAATACCGTTTGCCAACTTGTCTGTACCTGAAACAATTAGGGGATCTGTATGGAGGAACCTTGCAGCTATCTTCTGAGACAAATTGCTGCATTTTCGTAAAGCCAACCATACTCAGTTACGGTACTTCCTGATGCGAGTGCAAAAAGGGGACTGTCCTCTGATACCGCTTATGGTGTGTCAGAGTGTTTGCATACGTAGCGCTGATCCAGTTGTAAAGGAAGTGCTCTTACTAGCGAATCAGGATCGTTCCTATATCTTCTCCTTACTTGATTGGCTAAACCATATTTTGCTAAAACCTGCTATCTTAAATTATATCAGGGATAACTGTATGCATGGCTCACTCAATACACTTTTGGGGCAAACGTTTATTGCATGAGTGAGCCATGCATACAGTGGAGCCGGTGTGACTGTACATACACTGGGGACCACTTGCCTCAAAAGTGTATTGAGCGAGCCAGGCATACAGCAGTATATGGGACCTACAGACAGAGCTGTTTTCAGGGGCAGGCACTATGGGCAGATGCCAGGGGCACTTTAAGAGTGGGGTGTTCAAATAAAATTAAAAATGCACTTTTTTCTGCAGACCCTAAAACCTTCCCTGGCTGAGCCTCCTCCGTTGCGCTGCGCAGCAACTATATAACAGGTGCTATGTGTATAGCGCTGTAAATGAAAGAAAAACTACACTACCTCGCACAAACGTTTGGGGGCAAGAGGTCCTACATGCATGTACAGCCCACCCCTCTATACAGAAGCCCGCACATCCCTGCGGTACCAGTTAGCCTAAAAATGCAAGTACAGGGCCTGCATTCGCTCCATAAGACGCACAGACATTTCTCCTTACTTTTGAGAGGGAAAAAAGTGTGTCTTATGGAGCGAAAAATATGGTAAGTCCCTAGGAGGTTTGTCATCTGGAGGTTTGGGGCACAGTGACAGGTCTGCCCTTTCTATAGGTAAAGTTAAAGGGGGGTAGTTATCAAGCCGTCTACTTTTCTGCCTTCGCCGGCCCAATACGCCCGCCTAAGCTCGCCTACCTTCGCCGCCGCGGACCTGAAAAAATACGCCTAAGTTATCAAATAAAGCTGTCAAAAAGCTGCGGGGCGATGAGCAGCGGACTGTGAGAGTTATCACTCATCCGATCTCGCTGCTCTTCGGCTTTTTCCCAGCTTTATTGCTAGCCTGTCACTAAGCACCCACACTAAACTACACTGTTCTATCCCTATACCGGCGCCCCCGGAGCCCCCCGCAACTCAATAAAGTTACTAACCCCTAAACCGCCGCTCCTAGACCCTGCCGCAACTCTTATAAATGTATTAACCCCTAAACCGCCGCTCCCGGACACCGCTGCCACCTACAGTATACCTAGTAACCCCTATCCTGCCCCCCCTACACCGTCGCCCTCTATAATAAAGTTATTAACCCCTATCCTACTGATCCCGCACCTCTCCGCAACTAAATAAATAGTTTAACCCCTAAACCGCCGCTCCCTGAACCCGCCGCAACCTATATTAAACCTATTAACCCCTATCCTGCCCCCCCACACCGTCGTCACCTATAATAAATTTATTAACCCCTAATCTGCCTCCCCTACACCGTCGCCCCTATAATAAATTTATTAACCCCTATCCTGCCCCCCACAACGCCGCCGCCACTGTAATAAAATTATTAACCCCTAAACCTAAGTCTAACCCTAACCCTAACGCCCCCCTAACTTAAATATTAATTAAATAAATCTAAATAATATTTTTATTATTAACTAAATTAATCCTATTTAAAACTAAATACTTACCTATAAAATAAACCCTAATATAGCTACAATATAAATAATAGCCAATCGGATTGAACTTGATTCTGATTGGCTGATTCCATCAGCCAATCAGATTTTTCCTACCTTAATTCCTATTGGCTGATAGAATCCTATCAGCCAATCGGAATTGAGGGGACGCCATCTTGGATGACGTCCCTTAAAGGAGCCTTCATTCGTCGTAGTCCGTCGGTGAAGAAGGAGGTTCCGCGTCGGCGGGAGGAAGATTCAAGACCCGGCTTGGAAGATGACCCGGCTTGGAAGATCGCCCGGATAGAAGACCTCTTCAGCACCTCTTTGAAGATGACATCGGCCGGATCGAAGACTTTTCTTCAGCGCCGCCTGGATGATGACTTCATCGGATGGAAGATTTCTTCAGCGCCGCTTGGAGGATTAACTTCTTCCGCTCCGGATGTCCACTTCGGTTCCATCGCTGCTCGGCTGAGTGAAGACAAGGTAGGATGATCTTCAGGGGATTAGTGTTAGGTTTTTGTAAGGGGGGTTTGGGTTAGATTAGGGGTATGTGGGTGGTGGGTTTTAATGTTGGGGGGGGTTGTATTTTTCTTTTACAGGCAAAAGAGCTGTACTTTTTGGGGCATGCCCCCACAAATGGCCCTTTTAAGGGCTGGTAAGGTAAAAGAGCTTTGAACTTTATTTAATTTAGAATAGGGTAGGGCATTTTTTTATTTTTGGGGGGTTTGTTATTTTATTAGGGGGCTTAGATTAGGTGTAAGTAGCTTAAAATTGTTGTAATATTTTTAAAATGTTTGTAACTTAGCTTTTTTTATTTTTTGTACTTTAGTTAGTTTATGTAATTGTATTTAATTGTAGTTATTTGTAGGTAGTTTATTTAATTAATTTAATGATAGTGTAGTATTAGGTTTAATTGTAACTTAGGTTAGGATTTATTTTACAGGTAATTTTGTATTTCTTTTAGCTAGGTAGTTATTAAATAGTTAATAATTATTTAATAACTATTCTAACTAGCTAAAATAAATACAAAGTTACCTGTAAAATAAATATAAATCCTAAGGCCTAGATTTGGAGTTTTGTCGGTAACGACCTGAAAAACTAACGCCGGCTTTTTTCTGGCCGCACCATAAAAATAACTCTGGTATCGAGAGTCCACATAAAGGCTGCGTTAGGCTCCAAAAAAGGAGCGTAGAGCATTTTTAACGCAGCTTCAACTCTCGATACCAGAGTTGCTTACGGACGCGGCCAGCCTCAAAAACGTGCTTGTGCACGATTCCCCCATAGGAAACAATGGGGCTGTTTGAGCTGAAAAAAAACCTAACACCTGCAAAAAAGCTGCGTTCAGCTCCTAACGCAGCCACATTGTTTGCTATGCGGTAACCCTTCCTACGTCTGCACTTAACACTCTAACATGTACCCCGAGTCTAAACACCCCTAACCTTACACTTATTAACCCCTAATCTGCCGCCCCCGCTATCGCTGACCCCTGCATATTATTATTAACCCCTAATCTGCCGCTCCGTAAACCGCCGCTACTTACATTATCCCTATGTACCCCTAATCTGCTGCCCTAACATCGCCGACCCCTATATTATATTTATTAACCTCTAATCTGCCCCCCACAACGTCGCCTCCACCTGCCTACACTTATTAACCCCTAATCTGCCGACCGGACCTCAGCGCTACTATAATAAAGTTATTAACCCCTAATCCGCCTCACTAACCCTATCATAAATAGTATTAACCCCTAATCTGCCCTCCCTAACATCGCCGACACCTAACTTCAATTATTAACCCCTAATCTGCCGACCGAATCTCGCCGCTATTCTAATAAATGTATTAACCCCTAAAGCTAAGTCTAACCCTAATACTAACACCCCCCTAAATTAAATATAATTTAAATCTAACAAAATTAATTAACTCTTATTAAATAAATTATTCCAATTTAAAGCTAAATACTTACCTGTAAAATAAATCCTAATATAGCTACAATATAAATTATAATTATATTATAGCTATTTTAGGATTTATATTTATTTTACAGGTAACTTTGTATTTATTTTAACCAGGTACAATAGCTATTAAATAGTTAAGAACTATTTAATAGCTAAAATAGTTAAAATAATTACAAATTTACCTGTAAAAGAAATCCTAACCTAAGTTACAAATAAACCTAACACTAGACTATCAATAAATTAATTAAATAAAATACCTACAATTACCTACAATTAACCTAACACTACACTATCAATAAATTAATTAAATACAATTGCTACAAATAAATACAATTAAATAAACTAGCTAAAGTACAAAAAATAAAAAAGAACTAAGTTACAAAAAATAAAAAAATATTTACATAACATAAGAAAAATATTACAACAATTTTAAACTAATTACACCTACTCTAAGCCCCCTAATAAAATAACAAAGCCCCCCAAAATAAAAAAATGCCCTACCCTATTCTAAATTACTAAAGTTCAAAGCTCTTTTACCTTACCAGCCCTGAACAGGGCCCTTTGCGGGGCATGCCCCAAGAAATACAGCTCTTTTGCCTGTAAAAAAAAACATACAATACCCAAGCCCCCCAACATTACAACTCACCACCCACATACCCCTAATCTAACCCAAACCCCCCTTAAATAAACCTAACACTAAGCCCCTGAAGGTCATCCTACCTTGTCTTCACCATACCAGGTTCACCGATCGGTCCAGAAGAGATTCTCCGATGTCCTGATCCAAGCCCAAGCGGGGGGCTGAAGAGGTCCATGATCCGGCTGAAGTCTTCATCCAAGCGGGCCAGAAGAGGTCTTCCATCCGATTGAAGTCTTCATCCAAGCGGCATCCATTCGGAGCGAAGCGGCAGCATCCTGAAGACCTCCACCGCGGAACATCCATCCTGGCCGACGACTGAACGACGAATGACGGTTCCTTTAAATGACGTCATCCAAGATGGCGTCCCTCGAATTCCGATTGGCTGATAGGATTCTATCAGCCAATCGGAATTAAGGTAGGAATATTCTGATTGGCTGATGGAATCAGCCAATCAGAATCAAGTTCAATCCGATTGGCTGATCCAATCAGCCAATCAGATTGAGCTTGCATTCTATTGGCTGATTGGAACAGCCAATAGAATGCGAGCTCAATCTGATTGGCTGATCGGATCAGCCAATCGGATTGAACTTTATTCTGATTGGCTGATTCCATCAGCCAATCAGAATATTCCTACCTTAATTCCGATTGGCTGATAGAATCCTATCAGCCAATCGGAATTCGAGGGACGCCATCTTGGATGACGTCATTTAAAGGAACCGTCATTCGTCGTTCAGTCGTCGGCCAGGATGGATGTTCCGCGGTGGAGGTCTTCAGGATGCTGCCGCTTCGCTCCGGATGGATGCCGCTTGGATGAAGACTTCAATCGGATGGAAGACCTCTTCTGGCCCGCTTGGATGAAGACTTCAGCCGGATCATGGACCTCTTCAGCCCCCCGCTTGGGCTTGGATCAGGACATCGGAGGATCTCTTCTGGACCGATCGGTGAACCTGGTATGGTGAAGACAAGGTAGGATGATCTTCAGGGGCTTAGTGTTAGGTTTATTTAAGGGGGGTTTGGGTTAGATTAGGGGTATGTGGGTGGTGGGTTGTAATGTTGGGGGGCTTGGGTATTGTATGTTTTTTTTTACAGGCAAAAGAGCTGTATTTCTTGGGGCATGCCCCGCAAAGGGCCCTGTTCAGGGCTGGTAAGGTAAAAGAGCTTTGAACTTTAGTAATTTAGAATAGGGTAGGGCATTTTTTTATTTTGGGGGGCTTTGTTATTTTATTAGGGGGCTTAGAGTAGGTGTAATTAGTTTAAAATTGTTGTAATATTTTTCTTATGTTTGTAAATATTTTTTTATTTTTTGTAACTTAGTTCTTTTTTATTTTTTGTACTTTAGCTAGTTTATTTAATTGTATTTATTTGTAGCAATTGTATTTAATTAATTTATTGATAGTGTAGTGTTAGGTTAATTGTAGGTAGTTTATTTAATTAATTTATTGATAGTCTAGTGTTAGGTTTATTTGTAACTTAGGTTAGGATTTCTTTTACAGGTAAATTTGTAATTATTTTAACTATTTTAGCTATTAAATAGTTCTTAACTATTTAATAGCTATTGTACCTGGTTAAAATAAATACAAAGTTACCTGTAAAATAAATATAAATCTTAAAATAGCTATAATATAATTATAATTTATATTGTAGCTATATTAGGATTTATTTTACAGGTAAGTATTTAGCTTTAAATTGGAATAATTTATTTAATAAGAGTTAATTAATTTCGTTAGATTTAAATTATATTTAACTTAGGGGGGTGTTAGTATTAGGGTTAGACTTAGCTTTAGGGGTTAATACATTTATTAGAATAGCGGCGAGATTCGGTCGGCAGATTAGGGGTTAATAATTGAAGTTAGGTGTTGGCGATGTTAGGGAGGGCAGATTAGGGGTTAATACTATTTATGATAGGGTTAGTGAGGCGGATTAGGGGTTAATAACTTTATTATAGTAGCGCTCAGGTCCGGTCGGCAGATTAGGGGTTAATAAGTGTAGGCAGGTGGAGGCGACGTTGTGGGGGGCAGATTAGGGGTTAATAAATATAATATAGGGGTCGGCGGTGTTAGCGGCAGCAGATTAGGGGTACATAAGGATAACGTAGGTGGCGGCGCTTTGCGGTCGGCAGATTAGGGGTTAATAAGTGTAGGCAGGTGGAGGCGACGTTGAGGGGGGCAGATTAGGGGTTAATAAATATAATACAGGGGTCGGCGGTGTTAGGGGCAGCAGATTAGGGGTACATAAGGATAACGTAGGTGGCGGTCGGCAGATTAGGGGTTAAAACATTTTTTTCGAGTGTCAGCGATGTGGGGGGACCTCGGTTTAGGGGTACATAGGTAGTTTATGGGTGTTAGTGTACTTTAGAGTACAGTAGTTAAGAGCTTTATAAACCGGCGTTAGCCCAGAAAGCTCTTAACTACTGACTTTTTTCCTGCGGCTGGAGTTTTGTCGTTAGATGTCTAACGCTCACTTCAGACACAACTCTAAATACCGGAGTTATAAAAATCCCATTGAAAAGATAGGATACACAATTTACGTAAGGGGATCTGCGGTATGGAAAAGTCGCGGCTGGAAAGTGAGCGTTAGACCCTATTTTGAGTGACTCCAAATACCGGCGGTAGCCTAAAACCAGCGTTAGGAGCCTCTAACGCTGGTTTTCACGGCTACCGCCAAACTCTAAATCTAGGCCTAAGATAGCTACAATATAATTATTAATTATATTGTAGCTATCTTAGGGTTTATTTTACAGGTAAGTATTTAGTTTTAAATAGGAATAATTTATTAAAGTATATTGTAGTGTTAGGTGTAATTATAACTTAGGTTAGGATTTATTTTACAGGTAAATTTCAGTTTATTTTAGCTAGGTAAGCTATTAAATAGTTAATAACTATTTAATAGCCATTGTACCTAGTTAAAATAAATTGAAAGGTACCTGTAAAATAAAAATAAATCCTAAGATAGCTAGAATATAATTATTATTTATATTGTAGCTATATTAGGGTTTATTTTATAGGTAAGTATTTATTTTTAAATAGAATTAATTTAGTTAATAATAAAAATATTATTTAGATTTATTTAATTAATATTTAAGTTAGGGGGGCGTTAGGGTTAGTGTTAGACTTAGGTTTAGGGGTTAATAATTTTATTACAGTGGCGGCGGCGTAGTGGGGGGCAGGATAGGGGTTAATAAATTTATTATAGGTGGCGACGGTGTAGGGGGGCAGATTAGGGGTTAATAAATTTATTATAGGTGGCGACGGTGTAAGGGGGGCTGGATAGGGGTTAATACATTTAATATAGGTTGCGGCAGGGTCAGGGAGCGGCGGTTTAGGGGTTAATACACTTATTATAGTTGCGGCAGGGTCAGGGAGCGGCGGTTTAGGGGTTAATATGTATAGAGTAGCTTGCGGTGGGCTCCGGGAGCAGCGGTTTAGGGGGTAATAACTTTATTTAGTTGCGGCGGTGTAGGGGGGACAGATTAGCAGTGTTTAGACTTGGGGTACATGTTAGGGTGTTAGGTGCAGACATCTTGCATAGAAATCAATGGGATGTCTGTCAGCAGCAAACTTGTACTTTCGCTATGGTCAGACTCCCATTGATTCCTATGGGATCCGCCGCCTCCAGGGGTGGCGGTTTGAAAACCAGGTACGCTGGGCCTTAAAAGTGCAGAGCGTACCTGCTAGTCATTTGATAACTAGCAAAAGTAGTGAGATTGTGCCGCACTTGTGTGCGGAACATCTGGAGTGACGTAAGAATCGATCTGTGTCGGACTGAGTCCGGCGGATCGAAACTTACGTCACAAAATTCTACTTTTGCCGGTCTCGAGCCTTTGATAACTAAGGCGAATCAGCCTCGCCACAAATACGCTGCGGAATTCCAGCGTATTTGAGGTTGACGGCTTGATAACTACCCCCCAAAGTGTCATCCTTCAGTAGGAACTTGAACAACCATTGAAGGTGTTCTTGCAGAAGATTAGGGTTTTTTTTCCTGAGATCCCTCTAATTCTTAGGTTTTGACACCTTCCCCTATTGACCAAATCCTCTACTTGAGCTTGTAACTGTTGGATTTGTGTATCATGCACTTGAATCGTGCGGTTTTGAAGATCTATGTCATTGTTATATTGATCCATGTTGTCCTCAATTTGCACAACTCTATCGCCGAGGTCTGATAAATCTTTTTTAACCTCTGAGAGTCCATCTTTAAAGGGTTTCTTCACTTTCGTGAAAAAGGAAGCAAAATCAGCTTTTGTTGGCAGATTAAAGATGTTTGCTCTAGTCAAAGGGGATGATGGAGATATGTCTTCAGACGCAGCTTCTAAGGCTTGTGAGTTTTCAGGGTCTGTGGCGGCTGATTCCAGTACTTTAAAAAGTTGCTCACTCTAGTACCTGCTGTTGAAGGTCCTTTGCTGGATTTGTCGGGGCGTGTAGCCCTTCTAGACGCCATCTTGGATAGAGTAGGTGCGTAGTAAGAGCTTATTGTAAGAAGATTGACATAAAGATTAGTAGCAGTATTTTCTTGCAGGGTAAGGGATATTTATCCTCCAAGCATAAATGCTATTGTCTCCTATATTTGATTTGAAGTAAAAAAAAAAAGTCAGGAGTGCTTGCAGCAAGCTTATGTGGTTAGTGATTGCATGTGTCTACTGCCACGCTGAGTTGTTATAATGTCTGAGGTGCTTTAAGGAAGTTCTTGTGTAGTTAAAATCAGACCTGTATTAAACTTTAATAAAAAGGGCAAAATACTGCACAACAATTCAATTAATTTCCAAATTCCGTTGCGTATGTCTTTCACTGGCATATATAATGGCAGTTGTCAGAAATGTCCCTTATTTTAGGTTGTATACCCTGATTAATCCTTGTGGCTCAGAGGAGTTTGCCAAGGGCCCTTACAGTTATATCCCCTATTGTTGGTGTTATATGCAGGCTTTTCAGAATCAGCTCATAATGTTGTCCGTAAAGTGCTTTGCATACTGCCTCGGTTAAGACAGCAGCATGACCTTGCTAGTGTATAGGGCTAGAGGTAAAAAAAAATGCAACAGAGACAAAAACAAAGCGTTTCACCGTTCGTTTTCGGCTTTTATTTACCCCATGAGATGCTCCTAGCTGTCTGGTCTGTGATTATGGCAATTATAGCCGAAGATCTGTACCCGGTGTCAGGAATAACAGTCATGGAAGACGCCCACAATCCGGAGCTACATCACAATGCAGCCATGATGGTCGCTGGCCGGCTCCTTAGGGGGTTTGTATTTATTAAACATAGACTGCCCTCTGCGCAGGCTTATCACCTACAGGGAGTGCAGAATTATTAGGCAAGTTGTATTTTTGAGGATTAATTTTATTATTGAACAACAACCATGTTCTCAATTAACCCAAAAAACTCATTAATATCAAAGCTGAATAGTTTTGGAAGTAGTTTTTAGTTTGTTTTTAGTTATAGCTATTTTAGGGGGATATCTGTGTGTGCAGGTGACTATTACTGTGCATAATTATTAGGCAACTTAACAAAAAACAAATATATACCCATTTCAATTATTTATTTTTACCAGTGAAACCAATATAACATCTCAACATTCACAAATATACATTTCTGACATTCAAAAACAAAACAAAAACAAATCAGTGACCAATATAGCCACCTTTCTTTGCAAGGACACTCAAAAGCCTGCCATCCATGGATTCTGTCAGTGTTTTGATCTGTTCACCATCAACATTGCGTGCAGCAGCAACCACAGCCTCCCAGACACTGTTCAGAGAGGTGTACTGTTTTCCCTCCTTGTAAATCTCACATTTGATGATGGACCACAGGTTCTCAATGGGGTTCAGATCAGGTGAACAAGGAGGCCATGTCATTAGATTTTCTTCTTTTATACCCTTTCTTGCCAGCCACGCTGTAGAGTACTTGGACGCGTGTGATGGAGCATTGTCCTACATGAAAATCATGTTTTTCTTGAAGGATACAGACTTCTTCCTGTACCACTGCTTGAAGAAGGTGCCTTCCAGAAACTGGCAGTAGGACTGGGAGTTGAGCTTGACTCCATCCTCAACCCGAAAAGGCCCCACAAGCTCATCTTTGATGATACCAGCCCAAACCAGTACTCCACCTCCACCTTGCTGGCGTCTGAGTCGGACTGGAGCTCTCTGCCCTTTACCAATCCAGCCACGGGCCCATCCATCTGGCCCATCAAGACTCACTCTCATTTCATCAGTCCATAAAACCTTAGAAAAATCAGTCTTGAGATATTTCTTGGCCCAGTCTTGACGTTTCAGCTTGTGTGTCTTGTTCAGTGGTGGTCATCTTTCAGCCTTTCTTACCTTGGCCATGTCTCTGAGTATTGCACACCTTGTGCTTTTGGGCACTCCAGTGATGTTGCAGCTCTGAAATATGGCCAAACTGGTGGCAAGTGGCATCTTGGCAGCTGCACGCTTGACTTTTCTCAGTTCATGGGCAGTTATTTTGCGCCTTGGTTTTTCCACATGCTTCTTGCGACCCTGTTGACTATTTTGAATGAACCGCTTGATTGTTCGATGATCACGCTTCAGAAGCTTTGCAATTTTAAGAGTGCTGCATCCCTCTGCAAGATATCTCACTATTTTTGACTTTTCTGAGCCTGTCAAGTCCTTCTTTTGACCCATTTTGCCAAAGGAAAGGAAGTTGCCTAATAATTATGCACACCTGATATAGGGTGTTGATGTCATTAGACCACACCCCTTCTCATTACAGAGATGCACATCACCTAATATGCTTAATTGGTAGTAGGCTTTCGAGCCTATACAGCTTGGAGTAAGACAACATGCATAAAGAGGATGATGTGGTCAAAATACTCATTTGCCTAATAATTCTGCACTCCCTGTAGTGTGTGTATGTATATATATATATATATATATATATATATATTTGTGATAATGTTAATGTAAAATAGATT
Organism: Bombina bombina; assembly: GCF_027579735.1. Classification (NCBI taxonomy): domain Eukaryota; kingdom Metazoa; phylum Chordata; class Amphibia; order Anura; family Bombinatoridae; genus Bombina; species Bombina bombina. The sequence continues at coordinate 895,233,990 of NC_069502.1, read as the reverse complement.
TCTATATCTATATATCTATATGTATATGTGAAATAGGAATATAGGAATAGATACACAAATATATAGGAATATATATTTACAATAAAATAAAACATCACTGTATGTAACGAACATTGGAATGTGAAATATCTGCAGTGAATATACTGTAAAACTCATAAATACATATGTAAATATATATATATATATATATACATATATATATATATATATATATATATATATATATATAACAGTCACAGAAGAGGGGGTTGATTCACTGAGCTAGTGGATAGGTAAAGAATACACAACGCTATTGCTTAATTGCTTATCAAACTGTAATCCCAAGTTAAACGTGTTGGACAGTTCAGTGTGTTTCACACAAGAAGCGGTGGCAGATACTGCAAACTTTAGCAGAACTTCACAGATATGTAAATGTTCAGTGTAAGATCAGGGTCAGACCCTGCAGATGCTTGGTAAAAGGCAAACACTCCCAATACACACAGAATATCCAATATAATGGAAGTCAATAAACACATATATGTACGGTAGGAAATAGCAAAAGAAATGGGAGCAACCGGTGCTCCGACAGCCTGTGGCTGTACGTTCCTTACCGCTCCAAAGTGTTTCTCAGCCAAGCTTCACTTCCACATGGCTCTGGAGGACTTGCTCCAATGTTCCACTGTATGCGTCCGTTCAATGGAAGTGAGGAGGGAGGATAGAGGGGTGTGTGTCCAGGCAACCCCACGAAAGCCGTAATGCACCAAAGCTGTCACCGCTCCAAGACAAGTAAGTTACCTTGCTCTCTTTGTTCCTGGATATTCAGGCAATGTAGATATGAAGAAAAGACAAGCAATCCAGGAAAAGTTAAAAGCAGTTCCTTTATTCAAAAATGTTAAAAGGTTCCAGGAGGGTCCGTGATCATGTTAATGAGGCAGCACAGGCAAACTGAAGGCTAACATGTTTCGTCTATACAGCCGTAATAATAGCTAATTCAGTATACCTGTGGTGCCTATTTAAAAGCAAACCTAGAGGATAATTGGCTTACAAAAACAACCAATGCCTATGCAATCTCACAACATTCAGGATTAACCCTTCATAGTAGTTATTCCCAACATTTGGGTAACTTATTAACTCAATAGATAGATACGTTTACATGTTATTCAAAGTAACACAGTTAACATAATAGAGAAATGAAAAGAAAAGAGAAGAAAAGAAAAGAAACTAAAGTAAAAGGCTCATTATGTGTACATAAATAAATAAATATCTCATAGAATATCTATTTGAGACAAATATATTAAATATTTCACAAACAAGGATGGTGTAATCCAAATATATAATAATAATAATGATGGAAATGCTATATCGCTGTATTTAAAATGAGTACAAATCAAAACCTGAAATCCAAAATTTAAAGTCTAAAATACAGGTTTAAGTATTTTGTTTTATTATTGTCATCATCATATTTCATTTAACCCATTATTTACAAACTTAATTCAGAACAAATTTATATTTATTCGAAAAGTCAGAGTTACAAATTCAAAATTCAAAACTGTCTCAAAATTGTGCACACTGTCAGCGATGGGCATCACTACATGTTCATAATTGTTAGATTTGGAAGATGTGCCTTATAAAAGGACACAAGGTGATTCAATAAATATTTCCAGAAGATGACTTAACAGGTTCTAGAGGAAGATTAAGCACAACTCAAAATTGAGTCTGCAGGTACATAAGCTTCCCAAAATCTAGAAAAAGATAACACTATGCTTACTCTCACTTACACAATTAATATTAGGTAATGGGATTATCACTACACATACTGCCATCTTCAAAAAGAATCACTAAAAAACTTAAGTTATAAAGTTTGCATATGCACAATAATGTACACATATACATGTATGTTTATATACATCATTTTAGTTACTGGAGTACTAAGATATGCCTTATCATTAAAACAAATCATTTTCCATAAAGGAATCCAGCTAATTTAAGCCTAGGAAATCCATATAACCTATTCATCATTGACAATGTGCCCAAAATAGACAATAATGTTAAATGACAATAATAAACCAGCGATGCTAAAGACCACTACCTCATTGTACCTGGTACCCTTGTTTAAATTAGAAAAGAAAAAGTTTCCGTGTCAATGTCTTTGCCTTTAGTACTCAACTCAGGGTAAGAAACAAACATACACAGAGCAGTATCTCAATAAAGTGGCAGCTTTTACGATTTATTTCTAATAATTGATTAAATCGTACTCTGAGTTGAGTCCTTTGGGCACCCTGGTCTTTAACTTAAAGACCCAAAACATTTCACGTTTGCCAAGGACTTCATCCCTATCACCTCCCCTAAGGGGGAGCTTAATCCATTCAATGAGACTACTTATGTTGAACAATGTAGGCTAATGAGGGACCGTTTACACCAAAGAGGGTACCCTAAACATATCATTAACAGAGCTCAATCTCAGGTGAATATGATTGATAGGAAGCAATTGTTGGGAGAGTCCAAGGGAGCTAAGCAACTGACCACACGGATGCCATCTAAGGTCACATTTGTCACAGATTACAGTGATGAATACAATGACATCTGTAAGATAGTCAACAAACATTTTTGTATGTTGGCTGCAGACGATAAATTACAGAGTAGTGTTGAGAGAGGATTACGCTGCTCTTACAGACGTAGTAAAACAATAGGCAACTGTGTTGCCCCCTCTGAAATTCCATCAGAAATCAGAGAATGTCCAAGTGCTTGTCTTACACATAGGGGGATGTACAGGTGTGGCAGGTCTAGATGTAGACCTTGTGAATTTGGTATCTTTTCTGATACTTTCTGGTCAGAATTTACTGGAGAAGAATTCAAAATATTGTCTTGCCTCAACTGTACATCCTCCTATGTCATCTATCTGATCACATGTGTCGAATGTCATCTGCAATATGTAGGCCTCACGACAACTGAGGTCAACACCAGAATACGTAACCACTTATCCACCATTAAATTGGGTGAAGCCACGACACCCCTTGTAAAGCACTTTAGGTATGTACACCACAAAAGAAATGATACCTTTAGGTGGCAAGCCATTGAATGGATTAAGCTCCCCCTTAGGGGAGGTGATAGGGATGAAGTCCTTGGCAAACGTGAAATGTTTTGGGTCTTTAAGTTAAAGACCAGGGTGCCCAAAGGACTCAACTCAGAGTACGATTTAATCAATTATTAGAAATAAATCGTAAAAGCTGCCACTTTATTGAGATACTGCTCTGTGTATGTTTGTTTCTTACCCTGAGTTGAGTACTAAAGGCAAAGACATTGACACAGAAACTTTTTCTTTTCTAATTTAAACAAGGGTACCAGGTACAATGAGGTAGTGGTCTTTAGCATTGCTGGTTTATTATTGTCATTTAACATTATTGTCTATTTTGGGCACATTGTCAATGATGAATAGGTTATATGGATTTCCTAGGCTTAAATTAGCTGGGTTCCTTTATGGAAAATTATTTGTTTTAATGATAAGGCATATCTTAGTACTCCAGTAGCTAAAATGATGTATATAAACATACATGTATATGTGTACATTATTGTGCATATGCAAACTTTATAACTTAAGTTTTTTAGTGATTCTTTTTGAAGATGGCAGTATGTGTAGTGATAATCCCATTACCTAATATTAATTGTGTAAGTGAGATTAAGCATAGTGTTATCTTTTTCTAGATTTTGGGAAGCTTATGTACCTGCAGACTCAATTTTGAGTTGTGCTTAATCTTCCTCTAGAACCTGTTAAGTCATCTTCTGGAAATATTTATTGAATCATCGTGTGTCCTTTTATAAGGCACATCTTCCAAATCTAACAATTATGAACATGTAGTGATGCCCATCGCTGACAGTGTGCACAATTTTGAGACAGTTTTAAATTTTGAATTTGTAACTCAGACTTTTCGAATAAATATCAATTTGTTCTGAATTAAGTTTGTAAATAACGGGTTAAACGAAATATGATGATGACAATAATAAAACAAAATACTTAAACCTGTATTTTAGACTTTAAATTTTGGATTTCAGGTTTAGATTTGTACTAATTTTAAATACAGCGATATAGCATTTCCATCATTATTATTATTATATATTTGGATTACACCATCCTCGTTTGTGAAATATTTAATATATTTGTCTCAAATAGATATTCTATGAGATATTTATTTATTTATTTATGTACACATAATGAGCCTTTTACCCTGGTATGTTTAGTTTCTTTTCTTCTCTTCTCTTCTCTTTTCTTTTCATTTTTCTATTATGTTAACTGTGTTACTTTGAATAACATGTAAACGTATCTATCTATTGGGTTAATAAGTTACCCAAATGTTGGGAATAACTACTATGAAGGGTTAATCCTGAATGTTGTGAGATTGCATAGGCATTGGTTGTTTTTGTAAGCCAATTATCCTCTAGGTTTGCTTTTAAATAGGCACCACAGGTATACTGAATTAGCTATGATTACGGCTGTATAGACGAAACATGTTAGCCTTCAGTTTGCCTGTGCTGCCTCATTAACATAATCACGGACCCTCCTGGAACCTTTTAACATTTTTGAATAAAGGAACTGCTTTTAACTTGTCCTGGATTGCTCGTCTTTTCTTTATATATATATATATATATATATAATTCTCCTTGTAGTAAATCCGGCCTCCTGTGTCACCTGCCTGGGTGCTAGCATGTAACAAATATTACCATAGAAGAAAGCACTCACAGGACTTCTTAGTAGTGGGTTAATCTAAATAGGCTAAATTTTATTGACGTTTCGGGGTTCACACAGACCCCTTCTTCAGAATGAAAAAACAGTCGCAAAACAATTCTATATATAGTGTATCACAAAAGAAATCAAATACTCACTACAAACACCTGTGTCCCATAGTGTAGTCCCTATGTGTGTCAGTGGAACGCACACCATGTGTGTCAAGAAAGCCGGAAGTTGTCCCACTTCCGGATATATCATATAAGTAACTTATGTTAATGTATCTCAAACATTCAGAATGTGACTTATGTGCTTGTATCTCAAGCTTAATGTGCATAAATTTCAAATCCAAATACAATATTAAACTGTCAGTAAAAATAAATTCATCTTAATATAACCAGTAACTATGATATGAACGAGTGTGGAACGCATATGCGTTCCAGAATACCAGAAGATACCTCATTTCCGGTTTGACGAATCAGTCTTAATTCTGCTAGTATCGCAAATATTGTGTCTATATAACCTAATGGTCTTAAATATTTAGACCCCATAGGTTCAAACATCCCAGAATATGTATTGCTGCAGGTAGTTCTATCCCAATGCGTGTCACTACACTTTCGTAATACCGGAAGTGACGTCTCCACTCATGATTGACAGCTCCAATAGCCAATCACACGGTCCGTATGACATAAATGTATTGGCATAGGCAGGGGCCATATTAGACCCCATGGCCGTGCCTGTGCATTGAACATAAAAAATAACTTCCTATACGAAAAAATTCCTTGAGAGCCATTAGGGAACATTTAATTGATTTTGATGGCTATGATGGCCCACCAATTGAATTTATTATATCTCTGATTGAGCTTTGCCTCAAAAGGAATTTTTTCAGATTTGAAGATATTTTTTATGTTCAACGCACAGGCACGGCCATGGGGTCTAATATGGCCCCTGCCTATGCCAATACATTTATGTCTGCGTTTGAGAACATATATTTATGGTCAAATCCTGATCCCTCCATTATTTTTTACAAACGTTACATTGATGACGTCTTTCTTATTTGGAGAGGGGGTAGAGATACACTGAGTTTATGGTTTAACAGAATTAATAACACAGACACAACAGTCAGATTTAAGATTAACATTGAGGAGCAAAATTTACACTTTTTGGATATCTTAATTTTCAGTAGTGATAACAAATTGGGTACAACATTGTACTCCAAGCCCACGGATCGCAACTTCCTTCTGAGGGCAGAAAGTTGCCATCCCCCCTCACTATTCAAAGGTATAGTGAAATCTCAATTTATGAGAACTGTCAGAAATAACACAGACAAAGTAGTGGGGGACTCTCAGTTAGAGGGTATGAGAGATAAATTTCTGACTAGAGGATACAAGAGAGCCATGCTTGAAAATATCTTTGATGATGTGAAGAACACAGAATCCATTACAGATAAAGAAAGAGTTGGGGATTCTCGTACACCTCTGATTATGAGCACCACATTTGCCCCAAACAACAAAAGGGTGGGCAGTGTATTGAATAAACACTGGTATAAACAAAAAGGTGTGGGAAATAGTGCGCTGTTGTTAAATATGTGGTATCAGACTCCTTACAATAGTTAGATCCTTCAATCTAAACAATAAGTGCAAAGAAAAAAGTGGGTGTAGTAAGGGCGCTATTTTGCTAAAGATACCAAAAGAAGGGTTATAAGTGGTATTAATATTATATATATAAAAATTCATAAAGGCTTTAAAGTAAAGACATAAAATAATTTAATAAAATTAAAAATGTGTTTCACATAAAAATACCATCAAATATAAAAATTACATTTAGTAGAGACGTCTGTAATTCAAACTTACAGTATTCAGTTGTTCAAAATGTTCAAAATATACTTATTTAATTATTTTAGAGGAGATAGAGAATATAGATACTTTGTATCTAGTTACAAACTGAAAAAATGTTTCTAGTTTGTATAACAGACGTTTTCTTTGTTCTCTAAATAATGGGTTAATTTTCACCCGTGAAATACATATAAAAGATCATATAGCACAATAATTTTCTTATTACTGAGTATAAAAGATTAAAAGAATGTTCATGATAGAGCTTGTTTATTTCTATATCTATCAGGGAGTCCGTTATTTTGATAGTATAGATTGAGCAAGTTCTTAGTAGTGTATATAGTATACCAACTATATACCAACTACAACTGCAAAAATCTGCGTGCATCAGCACTAAGGGCAGGTAAAAAATCTACACTACAAGGAATCTTTTCCCTAAACCATATCTTATATTTTCTATGATATTTATGCAAATATAAGTCTGCAAGAAAATAGACAAAATCAAGACGATCTCTAAAAGAACTGATTGGCAGGCGTGAGTCGAGCCCCCAAAGTACCGGGTATGACATCAGACGCCGACAACACGAGGAATCTGCCAGTCGAGAAACGCTGCAGGACGCATTGGATACCCTGCCGTCTTAGATCTGCAAACCTAAGGTACAATAACTGTTAACAAAGAGCCAACTGTGACACATGTTTGATGTAGACGCAGGATGCATTGGATACCCTGCAGTCGTTGAATAAGTTTAAAGGTATAATCCTTAACAGACTTTTTTACTCTTAACCAATATTGCACCGCCTCACTACTAAGAACTTGCTCAATCTATACTATCAAAATAACGGACTCCCTGATAGATATAGAAATAAACGAGCTCTATCATGAACATTCTTTTAATCTTTTATACTTAGTAATAAGAAAATGATTGTGCTATATGATCTTTTAAATGTATTTCACGGGAGAAAATACAGAAAATGTCTGTTATACAAACTAGAAACATTTTTTCAGTTTGTAATTAGATACAAAGTATCTATATTCTCTGTCTCCTCTAAAATAATTAAATAAATACAGGGAGTGCAGAATTATTAGGCAAATGAGTATTTTGACCACATCATCCTCTTTATGCATGTTGTCTTACTCCAAGCTGTATAGGCTCGAAAGCCTACTACCAATTAAGCATATTAGGTGATGTGCATCTCTGTAATGAGAAGGGGTGTGGTCTAATGACATCAACACCCTATATCAGGTGTGCATAATTATTAGGCAACTTCCTTTCCTTTGGCAAAATGGGTCAAAAGAAGGACTTGACAGGCTCAGAAAAGTCAAAAATAGTGAGATATCTTGCAGAGGGATGCAGCATTCTTAAAATTGCAAAGCTTCTGAAGCGTGATCATCGAACAATCAAGCGTTTCATTCAAAATAGTCAACAGGGTTGCAAGAAGCGTGTGGAAAAACCAAGGCGCAAAAGAAATATCTCAAGACTGATTTTTCTAAGGTTTTATGGACTGATGAAATGAGAGTGAGTCTTGATGGGCCAGATGGATGGGCCCGTGGCTGGATTGGTAAAGGGCAGAGAGCTCCAGTCCGACTCAGATGCCAGCAAGGTGGAGGTGGAGTACTGGTTTGGGCTGGTATCATCAAAGATGAGCTTGTGGGGCCTTTTCGGGTTGAGGATGGAGTCAAGCTCAACTCCCAGTCCTACTGCCAGTTTCTGGAAGACACCTTCTTCAAGCAGTGGTACAGGAAGAAGTCTGCATCCTTCAAGAAAAACATGATTTTCATGCAGGACAATGCTCCATCACACGCGTCCAAGTACTCCACAGCGTGGCTGGCAAGAAAGAGTATAAAAGAAGAAAATCTAATGACATGGCCTCCTTGTTCACCTGATCTGAACCCCATTGAGAACCTGTGGTCCATCATCAAATGTGAGATTTACAAGGAGGGAAAACAGTACACCTCTCTGAACAGTGTCTGGGAGGCTGTGGTTGCTGCTGCACGCAATGTTGATGGTGAACAGATCAAAACACTGGCAGAATCCATGGATGGCAGGCTTTTGAGTGTCCTTGCAAAGAAAGGTGGCTATATTGGTCACTGATTTGTTTTTGTTTTGTTTTTGAATGTCAGAAATGTATATTTGTGAATGTTGAGATGTTATATTCGTTTCACTGGTAAAAATAAATAATTTAAATGGGTATATATTTGTTTTTTGTTAAGTTGCCTAATAATTATGCACAGTAATAGTCACCTGCACACACAGATATCCCCCTAAAATAGCTAAAACTAAAAACAAACTAAAAACTACTTCCAAAACTATTCAGCTTTGATATTAATGAGTTTTTTGGGTTCATTGAGAACATGGTTGTTGTTCAATAATAAAATTAATCCTCAAAAATACAACTTGCCTAATAATTCTGCACTCCCTGTATATTTTGAACATTTTGAACAACTGAATACTGTAAGTTTGAATTAGAGACGTCCCTACTAAATGTAATTTTTATATTTGATGGTATTTTTATGTGAAACACATTTTTAATTTTATTAAATAATTTTATGTCTTTACTATAAAGCCTTTATGAATTTTTATATATATTAATACCACTTATAACCCTTTTTTTGGTATCTTTAGCAAAATAGCGCCCTTACTACACCCACTTTTTTCTTTGAATAAACACTGGACTATACTATCAACAGATAGCAAATTACCCTTTACGCAAAAAATCAGGCCTATGGTGAGCTATAGAAGAAGCACAAATCTGAGAGATTTGTTGGTGAAAACAGACCCCAAATCATGTTACCAAACTTCACAAAAGCCCAACATAAAGGGCTGCTTTAGATGTTTGGGATGCATTACCTGTAATGCCATGATAACCACAAAGTCTTTCCATCACCCACACAGAAACTAGGTTTATTATATTCGACACTTAATTACGTGCACCACTACCCATGTGGTATACCGGTTGGTGTGCCCATGTTCCTCGTTCTATGTGGGTAAGACCCAAGGAACCATGAGGGAGAGAATGGCCAATCACCGTCTAGCCATCAGACAGGCCCTGGATAAGGACACTCTGAACAACCAGTTGCATGCCATTGTCTCATTGAAGCACATCTTGTGGCATCCATCAGGATCATACTGATTGATCATGTCCCCAAACCGGAGAGAGGAGGGGATAGGAACAAATTGTTACTTAAACGCGAAGCAGAATGGATATATCGCCTTGGAACCATCTACCCAGGGGGGATGAACTCTATACCGGATTTTAGGGCCATAATCTAGGTGATGGTACTAGAAACATACTGGAGTGCGTGAGTTGGTTAGGGATGTATACATGCGGCGTGAGGGCGGTCATACACCTTTTGGTGGAGGCATCCCTCATGGGCTGTGTGGTATTGGAGAGTCAAATAAGGCACCACAAGAGTGGACCTGGTTTGTGTCCCTACCACCCCTTTTCCATGACTGGTCACTCTTATCTTCAGTGCCCCCTAGTAGCCTTAGCATTATTAATAGTTCCATAAGGACTGGAGATGGACAATCCATAACGATGTCTTGAGATTACATATTTTCTGTTTTGGGAATGGATGGGATGGGAATAGAGATGGAGTATAGAATATGCAAGTTTTACAAGCTAGAGAATTTCTTTTATATATTTTTTAGTTTTTTTGTTCCTATGTTTTGTCATAATTCCTAATTTCCAAATTTATTGATATACATGTGTGGGTATCTGAAAATCAAGGGAAAACACCAGAATGATACCTTACACAATGTAGATTCATTCATTTATTTATTATTTTATTTTTTATGAGCATTGTGTATCAGTGTTTAGTTTGTTTTTTATTGTTTTGAGACTCCAGAGTGTTTGAATTGACAAGGCAGGGTATGAATTGTAGCTATAGTTTTTTGAAACTAAACAGGGCAGAACAAGATGCTGTATTACTAAGCAATGGTATTTTATCTAGTCTGGGATATATACAAACTAGTGAGCCCATTTAAAAGATTCAAAAACACTTTATTACAATTTACCCCCAGTAGACACATACCAAACCACGACTTACAAGGCACACATTAGATACATTCAGTCTAAACACTCCAGTGTGGACCGGCATGATTGGCTATTGGAGCTGTCAATCATGAGTGGCGACGTCACTTCCGGTATTACGAAAGTGTAGTGACACGCATTGGGATAGAACTACCTGCAGCAATACACATTCTGGGATGATTGAACCTATGGGGTCTAAATAATTAAGACCATTAGGTTATATAGACACAATATTTGCGATACTAGCAGAATTAACACTGATTCGTCAAACCGGAAATGAGGTATCTTCCGGTATTCTGGAATGCATATGCGTTCCACACTCGTTCATATCATTGTTACTGTTTATATTAAGATGAATTTCTTTTTACTGACAGTTTAATATTGTATTTGGATTTGAAATTTATGCACATTAAGCTTGAGATACAAGCACATAAGTCACATTCTGAATGTTTGAGATACATTAACATAAGTTACTTATATGATATATCCGGAAGTGGGACAACTTCCAGATTTCTTGACACGCATGGCGTGCGTTCCAATGACACACATAAGGACTACACTATGGGACACAGGTGTTTGTAGTGAGTATTTGATTTATTTTGTGATGTTTTGCCACTGTTTTTTCATTCTGAAGAAGGGGTCTGTGTGAACCCTGAAACGTCAATAAAATTTAGCCTATTTTGATTAACCCACTACTAAGAAGTCCTGTGAGTGCTTTCTTCTATGGTGATAAAATAGAATATTGGCGCACATCCACTTAGAATATTGGCGCACATCCACTTCTATATTATCAAAATATTGTAATTATTGCAAAAATCACCTATACTCATATATCAAAATTGGGATCTTAGTTACACAATATGGCCATATTGTACTTTTGCCAGTCACCATCTTACAAGGTGTCCCAACGTTGACTGGTCCTAACACTGCAATCCGCTGCCTTTCTAGGCTGAAACATTCCTGCTTTACCTATGCATTTAAGAGTTATAAAAAATAGTTGAGTGGAGCGCTAGACTCAACCCACTTTGCCAACCTCTGATACTACCTGAATAGAATCTGAATATGTGGAGTGTAGGTGGCGCTAAAAGTACACTAAGTATACCTAGCTATGGGTTAATAAACTAACGTTAAAAATAGCCCAGCAGAATATATATCTTAGGAAAGTAAACTATCTGGTTAAATAAATGGAGGTACATGCAACTGAATATGAATTTTGTACAAATTTATTCTTAGTTGAAATAGTATAAAAAAATAGTATAAAAAACCATCAAAAATTCTCTCATACAAATGGCCCACACTCTTCACTCGCAACAACTTCCAAGTCTAAATAGCTACCACAAAGAATAATAGCAAAACTAGAACAATTTAATACTAAAATAATGTTAAAACATTGTGGTGATAAATACAGTGAAAAGACAGTCGTCTAAGATCAATATGCACAATTGAATATTTTAAGCCGTTTGATTATAGTATGACTTTCTGGCTGGGGTTCTATTTCCTTTACAAGTCTCTGCTTGTTAAACACTTTCTCTTATTACGGCCACATTCGAACAAACAAGGCCTGTCTCCAATGGGCTATGGCAACCCGTAAAACAAATAGTTCCTGTCACAGAGGAGAATCCAGCTTTCACCTTTGCAGAGTGGGTTATTGCTGTATATCCTCCTTGTTTGTCTTTCACCTTTCTACGCATTTCACCCCTAAGGTATGGGGCTTTTTCAAGATACAGTGTGAGAGTGAAGTCTGCCTTTTATCTCCCCTAGTTGCCTTCAATTCGCTATCATCTTTTCACTTCCTCTGGTCACTCTGGAAGTGAATTTTTCTTAAAAGGTGGGATCCTCATGTCTGCACAGGTAACTTTTCCTTTTATCGTTTCCTTGCTAATAACCCCAAATTAACTTCAGAAAAGTCATACATCTTAATCTTTATAGTTACATTGAAAAAATCTTACATAAAATCTTAAATAAAAATCTTTTAATCTCATAGTTTAAAATATAAAATATAGACTTAAAAAGCCAGACAAAAATCAGGAGAAATACTTTTGAAAACTATACATATTTCCCTTGGGGGATCGAACCTAGGATCCCCAGGGCTTGGGGCTAGGATGTTACCTCTAAGCTACTTCCTACTGACGAAACTATGTCAGGATATCAATTGTATATATTTGTCTTATTTGAACCTATAGATCATAAACCTAGCTGTCAATTTAAATCTAGCTGTCCTAAAACAGTATACTTATATCGGAAGGTTCTAGTTAAATCCTAGACTCCTGCTGTGCTAGAGTTTATAGTAATAACAAAAATAAAAAAATAAAAATAAAAATAAAGCTTACCTCCTTCCTTACACCTAGGGGATTCGAACTCGGGGACTTGGCTTTAAAGACTAACGACCTTACCACTATGCTATAGATGTGCCCAATAGTCAAACTGACATTTTGGAATATAAATAGAAATGATGAGTTCCTTCCTATACTATCAGTATAATTTTGAGTTCGATATAGTATATTTTAGATATCTTCTAAATAACAAAAATATATATAATTCTATAAAAATATATGTATAATTTCTGGAGTCCCTAGGTTAGCATTCCAATTAGGGAAAAAGAAGTTAATTGTGTTTTGGGAGCAAGATATTGAGTGTTATTAATTTATTACTCTGATTATGATAAAAACGGATTTATATCCAGTTCAGAATTTAAACCGTTCGGGTATAAGGTGTTAAAGTTGTAAATCATTTCCGCCTCCTTTTTCAGGAGTAAAGTGTCCAGATTTCCCCCTCTCCAATTGCCTTTTATTTTACATAGGCCCCAAAACTTGAGGTCTTTAGTGTTGTTTTTATGCACCTCTCTAAAGTGCTGGTACAAATGCGTCTCCAAAATGCCTTTTTCAATGTGCCAGAGGTGCTCACTGATTCTATCTCTTAACATTCTTGATGTTTCTCCGATATATATCAGGCCACATGAGCACTGTAACATATATATCACACCCCTACTATTACATCTTAGGACATCTTTAATTTTAAAATGAATATTTAAACCTGGAATACTGATGTTTTTCTTTTTTGTACTATGCTTGCATGACTTGCATGAAATACACGGTTAGAATCCGTTTAGTTCTTTACCCCATAAGTCTCTTTCTTTACCTTTTTGACACATTTTACTTTTTTTGAATTCGCTTGGGGCCAGCATAGATTTGAGATTTTTGGTTTTTTTAAATACCATTCTAGGGAAAGGTGGTAATTTATCTCCTACTATAGGGTCGCTTTTGACAATATGCCAATGTTTCCTCAGTATTTTCCTTATCCTATTGTGGTCGTCACTGAATTCGGTTACAAATGGTACATCATATTCATCTCTAATTAAATTGGTTTTAGTTTTATAAGTAAGTAGTGTATCCCTATTTGTTTCTCTAGCTCTTATAACTGCATTATTTATAATCTCCTCTTTGTAGCCTCTTTCAACAAATTTTTCCTCTAGTAATTTAATTTGTTCTTCAAAATCACCCATTTCAGTACAATTTTTCCTGATTCTCAGGCATTGTCCTACTGGAATATTATTTTTCCACTTTGAAAAGTGGCAACTGGACGCATGGATATAGTTATTGGAATCAGTTGGTTTGAAATGGGTCTTTGCTATTAGTTTATTATTTTCCACCCTGATATCCAGATCTAAAAATGTTATAGTGTCCTTGCTTATTTGATAAGTAAAAGATAATCCTTTATCATTATTGTTCATTATTCCAAACATATTAGTCAAGTCTTCTTCGCTCCCTTTCCATAGGATGATAATATCATCGATATATCTTTTAAAAAGCACGAGATTCGCACCGAGCCCCGCAAACTGGAGAAATCTATTTTCCCAGTCTCCCATAAACAGATTTGCGTAGCTCGGTGCGAATCTCGTGCCCATTGCTGTTCCTTCTATTTGCAGATAATAGTTGCTGTCGAATGAGAAATAGTTATGTTCTAGAATGAAGCGGATGCATTCTATTAGAAAAGTCCCCTGCTCTTTTTTAGACCTGAATCTTGTTGTAAAAATCCCTCTATTGCCTCTATACCAAGAGTATGGTTAATATTAGTATATAACAATACCACATCACAGGTAGCTAATAGATAGTCTTCCTTCCATTCTATTTCATTAAGTAATTTTAGTAAGATGGTAGAATCTTTTAAATAGGTGTCTAATTTGACTACATATTTCTGTAGAAACTTATCGACATATTCAGATAAGTTGGCCGTAAGAGATCCTATGCCGGAGACAATAGGTCTTCCGGGTGGATTCACTAAGTTTTTATGTAAAAAATAGGAATTATTGGATATTGTGGTTTTAAATATATATATTCTTTGTCTGTTAAAATTCCCTCATCTTGTCCTTTCAAAAGTATCTTATTTAATTTCTCTAAATATTTATTTGTTGGATCCAAAGCCAACTTTCTATATGTCTTCTTGTCATTCAATAGTCTATCTGCTTCTTCTTTATATTTTACAGTATCTAGAATAACTACCCCCCCCCCCCTTTATCTGCCATTTTTTATGGTAATGGTCTCATCATCTTGTAATTCCTTTAATATTTCTCTTTCTTTTTTAGTCAGATTTTTCTTATTATGTTTACCTGATCCCTCCAATTTCCTTAGGTCGGCTAGGACCATCTTCTCAAATGTTTCTAGGTTGCTACCCTTATCGTTACTAGGGTAGAAATTAGACTTAGTCTTCAGAGAAGTATGTTGATACATCTCTTCTTTCTTATTACTATTAACATTAATGTTGTATCTATCAATAGGATTTTTCAGAAAAAACCTTTTAAGAGTTAGATTTCTTACGTATTTCCTCACGTTGACATGAGTTTCAAATTTATTTAGTGGTTTCGATGGTGCAAAAGAAAGTCCCAGTTTTAATATCTTTTCCTCATTTTTGCTTAATTCTCTTGCACTTAAGTTAAAGATCCCTTTACTCGTTTTTATTATTTCTGTCTTTTTGCCTCCATTCTTTCCCCTTCCTCCTCTGACTCCTCTTTTTGTCTTTTTCCTATTCTTGGTGTGTCTAATCTTTGATTTTTAACATTTCTTAATGAGGGTCCTTCTCTTGGGGGGCTTCGACCCAAAAAAGCCAACTCGTCTGTTGTTAATTCTATTTGTTCCTCATTTGTATTAGTAAGCGGGCCAAATCTGTTATTTGTTGGAATAGTCATCTGTTTCGGTTCTGTCTTTTTATTTTCCCTCCTATTTGATGGATTATTCCTCTCTGAATTCATTCCCTCTTTATGGTCTATTCTGTCTGGCCTATAGTCTCTCTCTGGATATATTTCCTTTCTTTCATCCCTTCCGTGTCTTACTTCGTCTCTAAAATTATTATAATTCTTGTGTCTATTCCAACCTGTATTGTCCCTTCTATCATAGTGGTAGTATCCCCTACCTTGATTATATGGTCTATTGGGAATAAATTCACGGTAAGGCCTCATGTATTGGTTATAACCCTGGTTGTAGCCTTGATTATACCTTCTCTTTTGATTATAATTTCTGCCATGATATGTGTAATCTCTCATATTATTTCTATGGTCATTATAATTTCTTTGAAAATTCCCCTGTATGGTTCCCTGGGTGTTTCCTTGTCTAATTTGATCTCTGGGAAACTCTCGGTTAGTATATCTCACATCTTCCCACCCTATAGTGTTATTACTGGTACTTACTGTATTTGTGTCTCCCCTTATATTGATTTCCTGCTCCTCTGTCTGGTTTGATTCCTTCAAGTCTCTCTCAAATTTCTTACATTTGGTTAATACTAGATCTCTTTTTACGTTTTCCAGTCCGTCTATTAATATTTTTTGTTTGTCCTTTAACAATTGGTCCTCTTTCACCGGGTCTAATTTCTCTTTAATGATTAGAATCTCATTATTAATGGACTCTAAACTCTCATTTCTGGATTTTTTAATAATTTTGATCAATCTTTTAGAGGCCCCTACTAGGACCTCATCCCATTCATTTTGTAAAACTTCACTTAATTCAAAAGTACATTTCTTTTTTAATTTTAACCCTCTAGGTATGATATCTTGTTCTAGATATCTATCTAGGAAAATTAATTCCATTTTTTGCCTTATTTCTTTGTTCATCACCTTTTCTAAATCGCCCACCCATTTAATGATATCAACCTTATCGGTTTCCTCATCTAGCTTTTGAAATTCTTTTTTTGATAGTTCAGAATATAATTTATCTCTATACGAAAAAATGTCCATAATAATTAAGTTTTAATTAAGTTTATTTAGTCCCTGCCGCTCCTACTTCTTAGGAAGAAAAGAAATTAGAGTTATAAAAAATAGTTGAGTGGAGCGCTAGACTCAACCCACTTTGCCAACCTCTGATACTACCTCCTTCCTAGGTAGTTTGAAAATCAAAGAATCTGAATACGTGGAGTGTAGGTGGCGCTAAAAGTACACTAAGTATACCTAGCTATGGGTTAATAAACTAACGTTAAAAATAGCCCAGCAGAATATATATCTTAGGAAAGTTCCATATAAATTAGTGTGTAAACTATCTGGTTAAATAAATGGAGGTACATGCAACTGAATATGAATTTTGTACAAATTTATTCTTAGTTGAAATAGTATAAAAAAATAGTATAAAAAACCATCAAAAATTCTCTCATACAAATGGCCCACACTCTTCACTCGCAACAACTTCCAAGTCTAAATAGCTACCACAAAGAATAATAGCAAAACTAGAACAATGTAATACTAAAATAATGTTAAAACATTGTGGTGATAAATACAGTGAAAAGACAGTCGTCTAAGATCAATATGCACAATTGAATATTTTAAGCCGTTTGATTATAGTATGACTTTCTGGCTGGGGTTCTATTTCCTTTACAAGTCTCTGCTTGTTAAACACTTTCTCTTATTACGGCCACATTCGAACAAACAAGGCCTGTCTCCAATGGGCTATGGCAACCCGTAAAACAAATAGTTCTTGTTATAAGCCCTGTCACAGAGGAGAATCCAGCTTTCACCTTTGCAAAAAGGGGGAGTTCCTCAGTTTGAAGTCTGCAGTCTTATGCAAATGGGGGCGGATTCCCCAGTATCAGATCAGCAATCTTTTGAGGGTTCCTAAATAGGAACAATAATAACAAACACTACAGTCTATTTTTGTTAAAATCCCACAGACAATCTTAGTCCGGTTTGAATGTTACTTAGCGGGGAGTAATTGACAATACAGATACTCTCACCTGCGGTTCCTTGTCTGGGTATGTCAGCTCCTGTATGGATTTGTTGTTTAGGATAAGTTGCGGACCTCCTAGTCCCTGAATGTAACTTTCTTCACTTGCGCAAGTCTTATCTAAGTTACCTTTGTACCACAGCCTCTCAACGATTCTCTGCTCTTTAAGTACTGCTTTACCTATGCATTTAAGAATCAGCCTCTTTCTTTATACACACTTCCAATGTGCTATAATGAGAGCACCTGAGTAACTGGGTGGGGTGCTATAAATCAAGAAGATGGTTAGTTTTTCTTAAAATACAAATACAAATGTTGATAAGAACAAATGTTCATTACAGTTTTCCAATATCACTTTCATTTTTCGAATGTTCATAATTAGATTGAAGGTCCGCATTCAAAATTTTTAATGTAACATTCGATTTAACAAATACTATTTAGAAGTTCAATAGTTCATGTGGCAGGGAATTTAGAAAATTGATACATAATAGATACAAATATATCAATTCAAATGTTTTTATTTTAAATATTGCATTTAAGAAAGCATTATAAAACATAATATAAGTAAGAACTTACCTGATAAATTAATTTATTTCATATTGGCAAGAGTCCATGAGCTAGTGACGTATGGGATATACAATCCTACCAGGAGGGGCAAAGTTTCCCAAACCTTAAAATGCCTATAAATACACCTCCCACCACACCCACAACTCAGTTTGATGAATAGCCAAAAAGTGATGTGACAAAAAATAAGGAGTAAAAAAGCATACAAAAAAAGTAACTGGAAATATAATTGTGCTTTTATACAAAAAATCATAACCACCATAAAAGGGGTGGGTCTCATGGACATGCTAATATGAAAGAAATGAATTTATCAGGTAAGTTCTTACATAAATTATGTTTTCTTTCATGTAATTGGCAAGAGTCCATGAGCTAGTGAAGTATGGGATAGAAATACCCAAGATGTGGAAGTCCACAGAAGAGTCACTAGAGAGGGAGGTATAAAATAACAACAGCTATTTCCAAATTTCAAGAAAAAAACTTAAATCATAAGCAGAAGAATCAAACTGAGACAGCTGCCTGAAGAACTTTTCTACCAAAGACTGCTTCTGAAGAAGCAAATACATCAAAATGGTAAAATTTAGTAAATGTATGCAAAGAAGACCAAGTTGCTGCTTTGCAAATCTGATCAACTGAAGCTTCATTCTTAAAAGCCCAAGAAGTGGTGACTGATCTAGAAGAATGAGCTGTAATTCTCTGAGGTGGAGACTGTCCCACCTCTAAATAAGCCTTGTGAAGAAATGGCAGAGGCTTTCTGACCTTTCCTGGAACCAGAAAAAAACAACAAATAGACTAGAAGTCTTTCTGAAATCCTTAGTAGCTTTGATATAGTATTTCAAAGCTCTTACAACATCTAAAGAATGTAAAGATCTTTCAAGAGCATTCTTAATATTATGACACAAAGAGGGAACAACAATTTCCCTACTAATGTTATTAGAATTCACAACCTTAGGAATAAATTTAAAATCAGAAAAGGAGACTCGCAAAAGAGAGCAGACAATTCAGAAACTCGTCTAGCAGAAGAGATAGCCAAAAGGAACAACTTTTTCCAAAAAAGTAGTTTAATATACAAAGAATGCATAGGATCAAATGGAGGAGTCAGCAAAACCTTCAAAACCAAATTAAGACACCAAGGAGGAGAGATTGATATAATAACAGGCTTGAAACGAACCAAGGTTTGAACAAAACAGTGAATATCAGGTAACTTAGCAATCTTTCTATGAAATAAAACAGAAAGAGCAGAGATTTGTACCTTTAAAGTACTTGCAGACAAACCTTTATCCAAACCATCCTGAAGAAACTGTAAAATTCTAGGAATTCTAAAAAAAAGAGAATTTATGAGAAAAACACCATGAAATATAGGCTTTCCAAACCCGATAATAAATCTTCTTTGAAACAGACTTACGAGCCTGTAGCATAGTATTAATCACTGAGTCAGAGAAACCTCTATGACTAGGCACTAAGTGTTCAATTTCCATAACTTTAAATTTAGCGATTTTGAGATCCTGATGGAAAAACGCCTTTGACACAGAAGGTCTGGCCTTAAAGGAAGTGGCCAAGGTTGGCAACTGCTCATCTGGACAAGATTTGCATACCAAAACCTGTGAGGCTATGCTGGTCAGAAACACATGCAATTGTTCCATTATGATCTTGGCGATCACCCTCAGAAGAAGAACTAGAGGCAGAAAAATGTAAGCAGGTTGGTAAAACCATGGAACTGCTAACGCATCCACAGTATCTGCCTGAGGATCCCTGGATCTGGAAAGGTACCTGGGAAGCTTCTTGTTTAGATTGGAAGCCATCAGATGGATGGAGAGACCACTCCCCTGGATGTAAAGACTGACGGCTGATAATCCGCTTCCCAATTGTCTGCACCTGGGATATGTATCACAGAAATTAGACAGGAGTTGGATTCCGACCAAGAAAATATCCGAGATACTTCTTTCATCGCTAAAGGACTGCGAGTCCCACCCTGATGATTGACATATGCCACAGTTGTGATATTGTCTGTCTGAAAATGAATGAATGATTCTCTCTTTAATAGAGGCCAAGCCTGAAGAGCCCTGAAAATAGCACCGAGTTCTAAAATATTGATTAGTAACCTCGCCTCTTGAGGATTCAAAACTCCTTGAGCTGTCATAGACCCCCAAACAGCTCCCCAACCTTTGAGACTTACATCTGTTGAAATCACAGTCCAGGAAGGATGAACAAAAGAGGCCCCTTGAATAATCCGTTGATGGTCTAACCACCAAGTCAGAGAGAGTTGAGTGTTGGGATTTAAGAATATCAATTGTGATATCCGAGTATAATCCCTGCACTATTGATTAAGCATGTAAAGCTGCAGAGGTCTCATATGAAAACGAGCAAAATGGGATCATGTCCGATGCTGCAGTCATGAGACCTAAACCTTCCATGCACATAGCCACTGAAGGGAATGATCGAGACTGAAGGTTTAGACAGGTTGAAACCAACTTCAAACATCTCTTGTCTGTTAAAGACAGAGTCATGGACACTGAATTTATCTGGAAACCTAAAAAGGTGACCCTTGTCTGAGGAACCAAGAAACTGTTTGGTAAATTGATCCTCCAACAATGTCTTTGAAGAAACAACACAAGTTGATTTGTGTGAGATTCTGCTAAATGAAAAGATTGAGCCAGTACCAAGATATCGTCCAAATAAGGAAGCACCACAATACCCTGCTCTCTGATTACAGACAGAAGGGCACCGAGAACCTTCAAAAAGATTCTTGGAGCTGTCGCTAGGCCAAATCTAAAGAGCAACAAATTGGTAATGCTTGTCTAGAAAAGAGAATCTCAGAAACCGATAGTGGTCTGGATGAATCAGAATGTGAAGATATGCATCCTGCAAGTCTATTGAGGACATGTAATGACCTTGCTGAACAAAAGGCAGAATAGTCCTTATAGTCACCATCTTAAAAGTTGGGACCCTTATAAATTGATTCAAAAACTTCAGATCGAGAACTGATCTGAATGAATTTTCCTTCTTCGGGATAATAAATAGATTTGAATAAAAACCCAGACCCTGTTCCAGACGTGGAACTGGTACAATTACCCCTGAAAGCTCCAGATCTGAAACACACTTCAGAACGGCCTGAGCTTTCACAGGATTTGTTGGAATGTGAGAGAGAAAACATCTTCTCACAGGAGGTCTTATTCTGAAACCTATTCGATACCCCTGAGAGACAATATTCTGAATCCAATGATTCTGAACGGAACCTGCCCAAATGTCTTGAAATCATTTCAATCTGCCCCCCACCAGTAGAACTGGATTGAGGGTCACACCTTCATGCAGTCTTGGGGGCTGGCTTTGATTTCTTATAAGGCTTAGATTTATTCCAACTCAAAGATGGCTTCCAATTGGAGCCCGAGTCCTTAGGGGAAGGAGTGGTCTTCTGTTCTCTATTCTTATGAAAGCAACGAAACCGATTAGAAGCTTTAAATTTACCCTTAGACTTGTTATCTTGGGTAAAAAAAAACTCCCTTCCCCCCAGTAACAGTGGAAATAATAGAATCCAACTGGGAACCAAATAAATTATTACCCTGAAATGATAGAGATAGCAACCTAGATTTAGATACCATGTCAGCATTCCATGATTTGAGACATAAAGCTCTTCTAGCTAAAATAGCCAAATACATAGATTTAACATCAATATTGATGATATCAAAAATAGCATCACAGATAAAATGATTAGCATGTTGAAGCAAACGAACAATGCTATGCAAATCAGATTTTTTTTCCCATTGTGCTAAGCTATCCAACCAAAAATTTGATGCAGCCGCAACATCAGCCATAGAAATGGCAGGTCTGAGAATATAGCCAGAATGTAAATAAGCTTTCCTTAGATAAGATTCAATTTTCCTATCTAAAGGATCCTTAAAAGAAGTACTATCTTCCATAGGAATGGTAGTACGCTTAGCAAGAGTAGAAATAGCCCCATCAACCTTAGGGACCTTTTCCCAAAACTCTAATTTAGCCACTTGCAAAGGATACAACTTTTTAAACATTGAAGAAGGAACACAAGAAGTACCAAGCTTAGACCATTTCTTAGCAATCACATCAGAAATAGCATCAGGAACAGGGAAAACCTCAGGAGTAGTAACAGGAGGTTTATAAAACAGAATTTAAATGTTTACTGGATTTATTATCAAGAGGACCAGACTTCTCAATATCCAATGTTATCAACACTTCTTTTAACAAGGAACAAATATACTCAATCTTAAAAAGATAAGATGATTTATCAGTGTCAATGTCTGAAGTAGGATCCTCATCAGAGGTGGATATATCAGTATGTTGTCGGTCATTACAAATTTCATCAGTAGTATGAGAAGTTTTAAAAGACCTTTTACGTTTATTTGAAGGCGGAATAGCAGACATAGCCATCTGTATCGTATCAGAAATATAATTTTTCATATCAACAGGGATATCATGTACTTTAGATGTTGAGGGAACAACAGATACTATACAAGCACTAATAGAAACCTTTTCTGCATGCAAAAGCTTATCATGAATAGTGTTACATACTACAGCTTAAAATATAATCTCCACTAGTTTACAACAGATACACTTAGCTTTGGTAGAACTGTGTTCAGGCAGCATGGTTCCTACAGCAGCTTCTGAGACAGGATCAGATTGAGACATCTTGTAAAATGTAAAAGAAAAATAAAATTTAAACAACAATATTTTATCTCCACATAAAATTGGCAAAAAAGCAAATAGCATAGCCCTCTGAGCATAAAGAAGGCAAGGAGCATATAGGAAGTGAGGTAAAAACCGGCGGCTACTGAGATACTGAAAGAAGGTACTTTATTCCAGTTAAAAAGTAGACATGAAGCAAAAAGGGTAAATATGACACAACAAACCAGGGAGGGAACAGCAGACTTACATGTTTCGCGCTGGCTAGCGCTTAATCATAGAAGCTGTTAGACAAGTGAAACCTGCTGTGGCTTTTAAAGGGACAATACACCAATCAAAACACCTAGTATCAAAATTAGAACAAAACAGGTGTTACATGAATAAATTATTTCAAAATATATGTCCCTTGAAGTAGCCACAGATCAGATAAGAATAAAAACATAATAATGGAAAAACTTGTGAAGATAAGCAATCCTACGAAAAACACCCGTATATTTGAAGCTAACAGTATATTATGTACACTTATGTGGTATTTATCACATATATGTAAATTTCAAAAAAAGCACCATATACAGTGATGACAAATTATTGATAAAGCAAAACTAGATATAACAACAGAATATAACATATACATTTCCCATATGATTTTTCAAAAAAGGAAAAATAAAGAACAAGGATAAAGCAGAAAAAAATCTCTTAATGATTTGAAAAAACCTCTAAATGATCCATTATAATTTTCTTAATAATCTAGAGAAGATAATGCTGCCAAACACTTAAAGTAATATTAGTTTTACAAAAACCAAAAAATTCCAAACTCCAAAAAATTAGTCATCTAGAATTATTACATAATTGAAAATCATTAATATGATAATGTAATATATGATAATATGTAATACATGGACAAAAATCTTTTGGAATTATGAAATTGAAGGAATAAGCAAAAAGAATAAAATAGAAGTGGAATTAAAAAATGTATGTTAGTGGATATGGAGAATTATACTAATATGAAGATATATGTACTGACATCCATTAACCAATAACAACTTGTAACAACTTATGGATCTAGTCCACAAAGTATCTCATATCCCACTCTAAATTCATACCTAAAGGTGACCTGGTTTTTAACTTGTAAATCCAGTATAACTCTTTTTTATCTAAAATCTTACATATATCACCCCCCCGGTACGGGGTTCTGGCTATATCTATGATCTTGATTTTTAACTTTGGTATGTTTGTAAAATGAAATAAATTAAAATGTTTGGCAACCGCTGAGTCCTTATTGTAATTTTTGATGTCCCTAAGGTGCTCTCTTGCTCGATCTCTCTGTTTTGTTCTAATTTTGATACTAGGTGTTTTGATTGGTGTATTGTCCCTTTAAAAGCCACAGCAGGTTTCACTTGTCTAACAGCTTCTATGATTAAGCGCTAGCCAGCGCGAAACATGTAAGTCTGCTGTTCCCTCCCTGGTTTGTTGTGTCATATTTACCCTTTTTGCTTCATGTCTACTTTTTAACTGGAATAAAGTACCTTCTTTCAGTATCTCAGTAGCCGCCTGTTTTTTCCTGTACCTTTTTGCGGCTGTCCACCGTTTTTTTTTGGGCTGGCTCCATACTCTCCCCTATACAGAGTGGGTCTGTTTCCCTCTTACCCGACGGACGTTTCCTGCAGCAGCACCGGTTTTACTAAACAGCATTTTGCACCCTCGCGAGCCTAATTTGCCTACAAGATTTTAAAGAGAAAACAAGTCAAATTGGAAAAAAGACTGTACCCCAGGTAAGACAAACTTCCTAAAACATGATTCACATAATGAAACTGCCAGACTGCAAAGGGAAATACATAGACCTGACTCATGGCAAATATAAGTAAATACATATATATAGAACTTTATATAAATACATAAAGCGCCAACAGTAGCTTAGAGTGTCTTAAATAATGATACATACTTACCGAAAGACACCCATCCACATATAGCAGATAGCCAAACCAGTACTGAAAACTATCAGCAGAGGTAATGGTATAAGAGTATATTGTCGATCTGAAAAGGGAGGTAGGAGATGAATCCCTACGACCGATAACAGAGAACCCTTGAACAGATTTTCTGTGAGAAAAACCATAAAAATTCAATAGGCGATACTCTCTTCACATCCCTCTGACAAACACTGTACTCTGAGAGGAATTGGGCTTCAGAATGCTTAGAAGCGCTTTTCATAGAAGAAATCAAGCACAAACTTACTTCACCACCTCCATAGGAAGCAAAGTTTGTAAAACTGAGTTGTGGGTGTGGTGGGAGGTGTATTTATAGGCATTTTGAGGTTTGGGAAACTTTGCCCCTCCTGGTAGGATTGTATATCCCATATGTCACTAGCTAATGGACTCTTGCCAATTACATGAAAGAAATACTATTATAAATATATAAATTCAAATTTTTCAAATTCGAAGATTTTTTAATTTTAATTGAATTATTAGAAAAATTTGAATCGAATTTTACATTTAAAAAAGTATTAGAAATACTATTACATTAAACAAATGTTAAAATGTTGTGCAAACATTCAAAATTTGAAATGAACGAATGTGTTAAAATTGGTTTCATTTTTCAAATCTTGCGAAACATTTGCCCATACCTTTTGTTAACTATTAGCATTATATGCATTAAAAACAATCGGCCAGATTACGAGTCTTGCGTTAGCCTTAAAAAGCAGCGTTGAGAGGTCCCAACGCTGCTTTTTAACGCCCGCTGGTATTACGAGTCTGGCAGGTACAGGTGTACCGCTCATTTTTTTTCCGCGACTCGAGCATACCGCAAATCCCCTTACGTCAATTGCGTATCCTATATTTTCAATGGAATTTTCCTAACGCCGGTATTATGAGTCTTGGAGGAAGTAAGCGGTAGACCCTCTCCTGTCAAGACTCCTACCTCATTTAAAAGTCAGTAGTTAAGAGTTTTATACGCTGTAACATAAAACTCTTAACTAAAGTGCTACAAAGTACACTAACACCCATAAACTACCTATTAACCCCTAAACCGAGGCCCCCCCCACATCGCAAACACTATAATAAAATGTTTAACCCCTAATCTGCCGAACCGGAAATAGCCACCACTATAATAAATGTATTAACCCCTAAACCGCCGTACTCCCGCATCGCAAACACTAGTTACATTTTATTAACCCATAATCTGCCGTCCCTAACATCGCTGACACCTACCTACATTTATTAACCCCTAATGTGCCGCACACAACATTGCCGCCACTATATTAAAGTTATTAACCCCTAAACCTAAGTCTAACCCTAAGTCAAACCCACCCTAACTTAAATATAAGTTAAAATAAATCTAAATAAAATTACATTATTAAATAAATTATTCCTATTTAAAATTAAATACTTACCTATGAAATAAACCCTAAGGCCTAGATTTGGAGTTTGGCGGTAGCCGTGAAAACCAGCGTTAGAGGCTCCTAACGCTGGTTTTTTACGGACTCCGGTATTTAGAGTTCAGTTACTGACACTCAAAAATCACCCAACGCTCAAATCTCTACCGACAGCTCAAACCCAGTAGTTAACATATACCGACAAAATAAACATCCACGAATCAAAAAAACAAATATTACACAAAGTACACTTACACTCATACAAACACTACACTATATTTATTTTTAAGATTTAATAATTTTTCATCAAAATACAAAGGATCAAAGTTGTGAGATCTCGGGTGTTAGAAAAAAAACAACACAAATCCATTTTGCCATTGACTTACATTGACACACGGGAAAAGACCCTCATATACAAACATCTAACTAATAAGATTATCACAAACATACACTCATCGATGCATACAAACAATATACACCACATTACATACACAAAAAAGTTATTTATTACAAAATGAACACGATTTAGTTACTTTTTCACACAAGCTCATGACGTCACTCACTTTACGAGGAAAACCAGTCTTTGAAAAAAAAAATTACCAAAATTTTGAGCCTCCATTGACTTCTATGGGGAAGACGTGCTCGTGCACGCGAAACACAGATTTCCCTAACGCACGCAAATAGCGTAGACAAAAAAACTCCAAATACCAGCGCTAGAAATAGGAAAAAAATACATGCTTTTCTGCGTTAGACCCAGCTATGATAAATAGATCAAGAAATGACTATTTCCCTATGGTGGACTTATGGATTGTACTTATTGAATATTCACAACAGCATTAAATTGTTTCATACTTTTACATTACATCAACTATAAATCAACATCACTAGTAACAAACATTTTTATCAAAAAAATCAAATTTAAACGGACACAAAAATAATTAAAACATTTCAGTATTCACAAACAGTACACAATGGGAAACACCTCTCATTTACCTTTATTATTGCATTTCATTTATTCAACTCATATGCTTGCAGCAACTGCATATCTACATAGGCTTAACACATGATCAGTCATGGATGCACATACTTTACTTTTACCATACACTCATACATGTCCATTCAAATGATGGGGGGAAAACACATTACATTCTCTCTAGGAATCACAAAACAGAACATATGGATTTTACTGTACTTTTAACATCATGATTCCATCACAAGAAACCATTAGGAATGACGTACAAGAAGAACATCATTACACCAGATTACAGATGTCACTTTATGGGAAGGAACAACAATGCCAGACCGCTATATAGAAGTCAGCATATGTGGGACACAATCACAATATATACGTACATGTACATAACACGCATCACCCATCACGCAACCACAAAGCACACATTTAGATTTTATTCAGCACACAATAACAATGTAGCACAATACAACAACACAATGAGGATTTCAGAACTACATAGGCAGGTTAATAATATCATGACGTCATTAGAAGATTCAACCATACACATTACAGATTCACGACTGTACCGCCCCTTTCTGAACTTTAACACTCAATACTACAATACAACATATACGTAAATAACAGTTTGGAACAGCATTATTAGGGCGATTTCAATGGGACAATTAATAAATATTGTCAGATCGCAAATCACTTAGATATATATAATACTACAGATGACAGCCAGAAGTTATTCAGTATTAGTGCGATTTTAAAGGGACGCATACAATATTGACAGCTCGGCAATCACTTTTATATACAATACTACAGATGACAGCCGGAAGTTCTTCAGTATTAGTGCGATTTGAATGGGACGTATACAATATTGACAGCTCGGCAATCACTTATATACACAATACTACAGATGGCAGACGGGAAGTTCTGAATTATTATTGCGATTTGAAAGGGACGCATACAATATTGACAGCTCGGCAATCACTTATATACACAATACTACAGATGGCAGACGGGAAGTTCTGAATTATTATTGCGATTTGAAAGGGACGCATACAATATTGACAGCTCGGCAATCACTTATATATACAATACTACAGATGACAGCAGGAAGTTCTTCAGTATTAGTGCGATTTGAATGGGACGCATACAAAATTGACAGCTCGGCAATCACTTATATACACAATACTACAGATGGCAGACGGGAAGTTCTGAATTATTATTGCGATTTGAAAGGGACGCATACAATATTGACAGCTTGGCAATCACTTATATATACAATACTACAGATGACAGCCGGAAGTTCTTCAGTATTAGTGCGATTTGAATGGGACGCATACAATATTGACAGCTCGGCAATCACTTATATACACAATACTACAGATGGCAGACGGGAAGTTCTGAATTATTATTGCGATTTGAAAGGGACGCATACAATATTGACAGCTCGGCAATCACTTATATATACAATACTACAGATGGCAGACGGGAAGTTCTGAATTATTATTGCGATTTTAAAGGGACGCATACAATATTGACAGCTCGGCAATCACTTATATATACAATACTACATATGACAGCCGGAAGTTATTCAGTATTAGTGCGATTTGAATGGGACGCATACAATATTGACAGCTCGGCAATCACTTATATGTATAATACTACAGATGACAGCCGGAAGTTATTCAGTATTAGTGCCATTTTAATGGGACGCATACAATATTGACAGCTCGGCAATCACTTATATATACAATACTACAGATGGCAGACGGGAAGTTCAGAATTATTATTGCGATTTGAAAGGGACGCATACAATATTGACTGCTCGGCAATCACTTATATACACAATACTACGGATGGCAGACGGTAAGTTCGGAATTATTATTGCGATTTGAAAGGGACGCATACAATATTGACATCTCGGCAATCACTTATATATACAATACTACAGATGGCAGATGTTACTTTATCGTTTACAAACAATATTGCAGCAACATTGATAGATCACATTCGATGCACATTATACACAAATATGCACTTTCATTCATGTTAGCCTGGACGTGTGCTTGTTACTATAAGATCGCGTTTAAGAAATATTGATTACGCATATGATCAAACATTACAAACATGCACTGTATGTGTGATATTTGACACTTTCACATTGAGATTCATTGTGGGAAAACAACATTTCAGCAAACAACAAAAAAACGCCCACTGTGAAAGCATTCGCGCCGCTCACATACAAACAAGTGAATACAATCAGCAATCATTACAAACTCAATACCATTGGACTAATTGTGCTATAAATCCCCCAAACAACATGGCCAATGCATCACTTGTGATCCACATCAGATCAAGTGCATACCTTGTTACGCTGTTTTGAAAGATGGATGACGATGACATGGTAGACACTGCTGGTGCTGCTATTGGCGAACTAGCTGTTGATCGAATCAGGCAGCCTCGGCGGCTCAGACTGAGACGAAGGGGTCGTCTGGTTCGAGGTCCTCGTGTCTACAGGGTGAGACCCACCTTGGAAAACATGAGTGACTTTGAGGTTTATGATAAGTATCGGCTCAATCGCGAACAGCTCATTGGCCTTTACGATCTTCTTAAACCTCATTTGGAGCCACGTATAAGAATAAGGACTGCTGTTCCCGCCATGAGTAAGATGCTAAGTTGTCTATACGTCCTGGCCTCTGGGAGTTTTCAATCCGGAGAAATGTACATGCATGGCCTGGCTCAAGGTACATTTTCTGTGGTGTTTGATAACTTTCTGGACGCCATGGTACGTATCAGTAAGCAATACATAGGATTCCCACAGAATCATGGTGATTGGAGGCGCCTGAAGCGGGAATTCTTTGCTATTGCTGAATTGCCCAATGTCTTGGGAGCCATAGATTGTACCCACATTGCGCTGCGTGCTCCAATTGATGACTTGCCCTTCAGAAATCGCAAACATTTTCATAGCCTCAACGTGCAGTATGTTTGTGACGCACAGATGAGGATTATGCATGTGTGTGCGAATTTTGGAGGAGCTTGTCATGATGCCCGCATCCTCGCTCAGTCGTCCCTGTGGAGACCGTTTGAGGAAAGACAAATGCCCCCTGGTTATCTTGTTGGTGAGTATTTGTGCACAACATGGTTAATTAGTTAGACAATTGCCACTATAGTTTTAAAATGTTCAGCTATAGGATGCAATTTAAACATTTTAAATTTTGTAAAGATAATGTCTAGTTTTAGTGCAATGCAGATATATAGCCTTAATATTACCTTAAATGCTCAGATAGAGAATGCAATGTAACCATTTCGTTTCCATTTTACACAAGGTCTGGTTTAGGAGAAATACGCATATGTAGCATGTCTTAGCTGAAATGGGAAGATATTAGCTAATGCAATTTAACCATGTCATTGTCTCTTTCCGCTAATGTCTAGTTTTAGTGCAATGCAGATATGTAGCATGTCTTACCTTAAATGCTCAGATAGAGAATGCAATGTAACCATTTCGTTTCCATTTTACACAAGGTCTGGTTTAGGAGAAATACGCATATGTAGCATGTCTTAGCTGAAATGGGAAGATAGAGAATAATATTGAACTAGATTATTCTTTTTAAAAATAAACATTTGTTAGTGGATTATCGTGTACAAAAACTTTTATTGGACTCAAAATACTATTTTGAGGATTCATTTTGAATTATGTTCTGTTCATAATTTATAGGTGATTCTGGGTACATGTGCCGGCCTTGGCTTATTACCCCCTTGCGTAGCCCGACTGATGTGTCTGAGGAGCGCTACAATAGGGCTCATAAGAGAACCAGGGCGGTGGTTGAACGGATGTTCGGGCTCCTGAAGATGAGGTTCAGGTGCCTGGACAGGTCGGGAGGAGCCCTCCAGTACAACCCAAAGAAGGTGGCTAAGGTCCTTGTAGCCTGTAGCGTCCTGCATAATATTGCACAGCGGGCTGGGATGCTGCAGGGCGTCCCGGCACACTGAAACCTCCTCAGAGATGAGGAGGATGATCCTGTTCTAGAGGGGCCATTCCGGGACGAGGGGCTCGATGTCAGAGCAGACATCATCAACCGCCACTTTTGACGGTAAATAATAGAAGTTAAACTGGAGTATTGTCAATAGATGTGAACTCTAGGGAAATGAAAAGTAGAGAATTGTGCAAACATGTTAGGATTGTTCATCAAATGCTAAAAATGTGTTTCATTTATTAATATAGGTGATGCTCTGGGCATTGGGTCCTGTAGCGAGTCTTTGCCACCTGGTAAGTATAAATGTATGGACTGTTGCTGGCATGAATTGTACACAAATACATCATATGGCATACATTTTCTAAACTAGTATTTAGTTTACACATTACTTAAAATGTAAATACTCAGAAAGGGATACTCTAGCATAACTATCCTCTAGCATGACTATGGTTCAATATCACACATTAGAGGTTCGTTCTTGTCAATATGACTCATCTTCACACAAGATGCTACACACGCTTAGTAAGCTAGTGACAGAAATTGATTCAGAAATGGGGGGGTGGGAGAGGGCTACAGAACTGATTCACACACTTGTAGTAGTAGATTTCTTTAAAAAATTTATGCCATTAGGGAGATGACTTCATGTAAAGACTGAAAGGGAAGAATTCGAAGAATGACAGTGAAGAATTCCCAGACTGACAGTGGAAAAAGACAAGATTGAAATTGAAGAATACCAATGGCATTATCTTTCAAATCTGCTGACCTTGAAAACCATACAAAGACATGTTCACATGGTAAGTGCCAACTATTTGATAGAATAAGGCTGTGGAGGTATCCTATTGGAGACACTTAGATTATTTTTTAATTTTTAGATGGTATTTCACAGTTCTCTATTTTTGAAATGATGAATAAGACACCTATTGAAGATCAACTGTTTACCCCTGAATTAACTTTCAAAGACCATGCATTATCCAGGTTGGTTTACCAATGCATGCTAGTTAAGAATCACAGCAAGAATGTTGAATATTAGTAGCTTACATACATTAGTCATAATTAGATATTTAGGGATCACAATCAGACACTTAGATTATTTTTTAATTTTTAAAATGGTATTTCACAGTCCTCTATTTTTGAAATGATGAATAAGACACCTATTGAAGATCAACTGTTTACCCCTGAATTGACTTTCAAAGACCATGCATTATCCAGGTTGGTTTACCAATGCATGCTAGTTAAGAATCACAGCAAGAATGTTGAATATTAGTAGCTTACATACATTAGTCATAATTAGATATTTAGGGATCACAATCAGACACTTAGATTATTTTCTAATTTTTAGATGGTATTTCACAGTCCTCTATTTTTGAAATGATGAATAAGACACCTATTGAAGATCAACTGTTTACCCCTGAATTGACTTTCAAAGACCATGCATTATCCAGGTTGGTTTACCAATGCATGCTAGTTAAGAATCACAGCAAGAATGTCGAATATTAGTAGCTTACATACATTAGTCATACTTAGTTCATAATTACATATTTAGGGATCACAATAAGAAAAAGGAATACATATTATAGTTGATATAGAGGTATTTGAATGGACATGAAATATTACATTTATGTTCAGCATACATATATATTTATTATTGAAATGTGATATACATTATTATGTATAATTAGAAAATATGATATTTAAATTTAATTTTTATTACACAATATAATGGTGTATGGTTTGTTTGGTTTTTAATACAAAAATTCAATTCATAAATATCTTTATAAAATTATGCACAAAGTTAGAGCATAGACACAAGATGATTGTAAATGTATTTTATGAATATTTTAAAACGTGTGTATTAACTTATTAAAATTGTGTTTTTTCATTTCAGATTGTCATCTGATGACTTCCAGTAATATTTTTTTGTTTTTGTTAAAAATTAAATTATTTTTAAATGGTAATAATCAACATTTGATTATTAAATACCCTCTTTTGAACAGATTATAATAAATATCCATATAATCTGTCAATAAAAAACAATTTGACTCCCATGACTGGTAGTTGTCTATTTGACAAGCACATGCATAAGATCAAATTAGGCATTAATTTTAGCAAATCCACTGATTCAGAGAATATTAAATTAAACTATCTTTTTAAAATTAATTGGGGAGTGAGATCCATCGATGCTTTTCTTGTGAAATTCTTCGATGTAAAAATAATTTCGGATATGTAGTCAGAATGTGACAAAAATGTTTTTGGTTTCACTTTTAAGAAGGGAAGTGGTTCACTTACATTAAAGTGACAGTGTTGTTGAATGTAAAATTAATTTTATAAGATCTTGTATCTTCCTTAGGTATCTAAAAACATTATTTAATTAAATTTATAAATTTTAAATAAAAAAATGGTATGTCATTTAACTTCATATTTTGCACAAGCTAGTTATTGGATGCCATGTTAATAGATTTTATTTTCTAGTGGAGTCATTTAAAGGGACATTTAACTATAGTTATTAATATTATGTATTTATTAAAATCTTACCTCTTGGGTTAGACATCACATATCTATATATAATTTTCATTCCCCTTTAGTTTCTTTCAACAATGTTAAATCAACATTCTGAATGTTTTTGTCCTTAAAGGGACATTCACAAAGTATATTGTGTCTTGAATTTTAAAAAATCATTCAAGAATTTAAACATATTTAGAAAGTACTATAGAATTACATTCAGTCTTGAAATATACTTAGAAAAAGATACATCAATGCACATATCTTAGTCAATTACATAAGGCATCTATGTGCAACCAACAATCAGCATCAAAATAGCCTATGTA
Source organism: Bombina bombina (assembly GCF_027579735.1). Lineage (NCBI taxonomy): Eukaryota > Metazoa > Chordata > Amphibia > Anura > Bombinatoridae > Bombina > Bombina bombina. The sequence goes on along the minus strand of NC_069502.1, from coordinate 895,199,887 downwards.
GATATGTATTTAATCCAAGATAATATATAATTACAATCTAATGATTGAATAACAAAACATATTAAGTTGTTCAAATATTATCATCTTATCCAAAATGCATAAATAACATACAGCTTAATGTCCCTCGAAGCTGAAGACTGCGAAATACATCCATTACAATATATATTTCAGTCAGTGTGTAAAACAATCCAGAATTTAATCTAAATATGCTTTACTCATATGTTATACTAATTTTGGAAAAGGAAGGTGCCTAGGTTTATGATGTTTAAAGCATTATTGTGAAATGTCTCCTTAAAGGGACATGAACTCAAAATATACTTAAAGGGAGACAGTTAAAAAATTAATGATTTATACATTCAGAACGAGTATTCTATTTTAAGCAACTTTAAAAATTGACTCATATTATCAATGTTCCTCGTGATGTTGCTTTCATTACTTAAAAAATAAGGCATTAAATTGATAATTTATTTGCTTCAGTACTCTGGACATAATTTATTTTGTTTTGGGTGGATTAATTTATCCAACAATCATCAAGGACAACCCAGGTTTTTTGCCAAAATTGTCCGTAATCTAAAATATCATTATTGATTTGCAAAGAAAGATAACAAGATAATTCTTAACATTTGAGAATCGATTTAATTATAAAGTTGCTTAACATTTCATGCTCAATCTGAATCACCAACGCTACATTTGTTTGGACAGTGTCCCTTTAAGAGATTTAAAGAGTGTATTTACTTCTCTTCTTATCTTGACATACTTTGCTTGAAAAGCATATCGAGATAGGCTCAGTAGATGAAGATTGGTGGATGCACAGAGATGCCTTATGTGATTGGCTCAACCATGTGCATTTAAATGTCTTATGTTGAGGATATCTAAATACAAAGATAAATTGATTTTCATTTTAAAGTCTAAACAATTTTCTATCTCTACAGATCATTTGATACAATTGTTTGTTTGTAATGTCTATTTAAAAATAAAGACGCCATTGCACAATAACATATATGAGCAGTTCAGACAAATACAAGCTCGAGGTTTATTTACTAATAACAAACAAACAAACAGTTTAACATCTATAAACAGATTATCCAAGTTACTGACATTATAACCTGAATTTGAACATTCAGAAATGTAGCGTGGGAAACGGATCTTGAAACACCAGATTTGCATCTTTAAACATTAGAGTCTAATGTCACGCAATAGCACACAATCAATGTGCATTATAAATACATTTAATAGAGCAATGTCAATACTTCACAATAAGTCAACAAATTGATTTTATGAACAATAAAGACATACAATATTAAATTTGTATTTGTATTAAAGAAACAGACCGTTATTAAACCGAAAAATGTCGACAACATTTAATAATGTGACAGTATTAGATTTTAAAGAGAATTTAAACATTAATATTTAACGGATCACGGATATTAAATCTGCGTCACACATATCCGCATGACAGGCCCATGAGTTACAAATACTTCTACATGAAAAATGAAGTAACAGCACCACCAGGAGGTATGTGTATGGAAGTTGCTAAGATATGAAACATTAAGGAACGGCCAATCAGAGTTCATCACACAAACACAACTTGAGTCAGGATGGTCTCACAGACATTCTAACAATATTTCAAACTTTTATCCAATCAGATGTACAGATAACTTGTCCCATGGTGCATCTCATGTTTACTTCACCATATAAAAGTCCATTACACGTTGTCATCTTTGTCAGTTCTCTAATGCCTGCAGGCAGTATATATTATATCCCTACATATATTCTACAACCCAGCAGGCATGTCACCTCCCAGGTTCACCAAGCAGGAGAGCGCTGCACTGGTCAACGCCGTCCAGGACTTTTATCCCCAGCTGTTTGGGAACAAGAGGAGGTCGACAGATGCGCCTGTTAAGAAGGCCCTCTGGGAGTCTATCACCAATGCGGTTCAATTGGCGTGTGGCGTCCAGAGGACCCAGGATCAGATCATGAGGAGATTCGGAGATATGAGGTTGCGGTTGACAAAAAAAGTCAACCTCATAAGGGAGTGGGTACAAGCCCGTAAAAGAGGGGGCAAAAGAGAGGCCCCGCGGAAACTCTACCTACTCCCTTATGAGGTGGCTTTATGCCAGCTCCTCACTCTCCTGGTCCCCAAAAGATTCAGATCCTTGCCATCCTCTGCCTCCTCTTCTTCCCTCCCAGCTGCTGGATCTGAAAGTCCTGACCCGGGGGCCAGGGCAGCTGCTTCTCCGTCCGGTGGCCTGGGAGGAGCTGATGGAGAATCTGAACCAGGTAACTATCCAACTTCATATAATATCTTACTATTTGATTATTTTTAAAAAAATGTGTATATAGTCAGATACTAAACCTATACAGATCTCACAACATACACTACATATGATGTTTAGATATCTGATTTTAGATTAGTGACACATGAAATAGGAATGATGTTTCTTGCACTCTACAGAATATGCGTTACAGATCGAAAATGGAATTGCACATACACGTTAACATGGGTTTGCTGTAAGTGGCATTGCTTTATACATGTTGGTCAAATGATGGATGCGTAATTCCGCTTGGAATCATTGCGCAATGATCGCGAAAATGGAATTGCGCATACACGTTAACATGGGTTTGCTGTAAGTGGCATTGCTTTACACATGTTGGTCAAATGACGGATGCGTAATTCCGCTTGGAATCATTGCGCAATGATCGCGAAAATGGAATTGCGCATACACGTTAACATGGGTTTGCTGTAAGTGGCATTGCTTTACACATGTTGGCCAAATGACGGATGCGTAATTCCGCTTGGAATCATTGCGCAATGATCGCGAAAATGGAATTGCGCAAACACGTTAACATGGGTTTGCTGTAAGTGGCATTGCTTTACACATGTTGGTCAAATGACGGATGCGTAATTCCGCTTGGAATCATTGCGCAATGATCGCGAAAATGGAATTGCGCATACACGTTAACATGGGTTTGCTGTAAATGGCATTGCTTTACACATGTTGGTCAAAATGAAATGTGAATTATTATATATGTGAAGAATACAGTATTCTTATTTTCAATATTATACATAATAAAAAAAGAAAAAAGCAGAATCCAAATAAATTATAACATATGCCCATCAATTGATGAAAATGAAATAACACAAAAAAATAATGTAAGCTACAGTAAACAACACAACTGATTGAAAATAAGAGTACAGGATATATTTATCATGAATTTAATTGAGCAAACAATTAACTCATGGGACTACCAAAGGATTAATAGTTTTTAATTGATTTGCTAATAATGTAAAGATTTTAAACATGGCATGATTTGTATTAATGATATCCAATCCTCATTTAATATATTACAGATCTGGATGTTGGTGCTGGATCCTCAAGCCAGGGCTTGTCACAGTATGGTATGTCTCATTTTAATTGACATTTGTCTTAGAAACATGGACAGAACATTACATACTAAATCCACATTGTTCAATATTTATATGTATCTGCAAAATGGATTTTTAAAATATTTACAAATAAGAATAAATAAAACAAAAATATAGGATTACATTGTAAGACTACTCTGATTTTTTTTGGAATTTAAGATATCCCATCTATTCTGGATGTCTTAATTTTAATGTAAGATTCTTTGAATTTACAATTTATATTCTTCCCTTGTGTATTGCTTAATCTTATTTGTATACATTTTTTAAAAATACACACACTTTTGCATATGTTTTGATTGTAAAAATATAGATTCCATTTTGGAACTTGATCACGTCATTTAAGGGACATGCCAACTAAATTTTACATTGAATGATTTTTAAACGTGATTTTATTGTTTTGTTTAAACATTTTATGAGCTACATTGGTTCAGTCTATTGTTTAAGTTCTTCTAAAAAAAAAATGGTTTTTGGTTTAGGTTAAACAATGCATTACTGGTATTATCCGGCTGTTTTTTAATCCATAAATTGGCATTTTGAAAAAAGTTAAAATCATGTGTTCAGATAACAGTAGTACATAGTTTCAAAAAGTATACAATTACACATTTAGAGCTTCATGTCCCTTTAATAGATGAAAATTAAATAATTCTTAGGATATCCTTAAATAACATATTAGATTGGAATTGCATGCTCAATCCCATTCATTACATCAACATATGGAGTAGAGAATTCATTAACACCAACATTGTCAAATCAATATATTTTTATATTAAAGGGACACTGAGCTAAAATTATTAATGTTGTCATTCAGATAGAGCATGCAATATTAATCCACATTTAAATATAATACTATAATCATATGTGAAATATTCTATTGCTAAATGTATTTTAAAATCAAGAATGTACGTTTATCTGCAGCTCAATTTTGGTTGACCAACCTGGGTTTTTATTGATGATTGGTGGATACCTTCAACAAACAATATTTATTGAATCCAATATTGCTTATCTGCCTTTAAGATTAAATTGTAGCAACATTCAAATTATAATAGGAGTCAATGTTAAATCATTTGGAACATTTTGAAAAGTGAAATCAATGATTGAAATAAATCATGTCAGTGTCCCTTTAATAAACAATAGATTCATTAATCTTTACATTCTTTGGATTAGACAATATTGATATATAATTCACATATTCACTGTTGGAGTTACTTTATAGATATAAGCATACTCTAACAGCACCATGATTACATATTTGTACTAATCAATTTGGTTTGGTATTGTGATCAATATGTGTTGTGTCCTAAACAAGATTACTGTACATTGCACAAATGGCTCGATGTGCCACATGTCTTTGTTTATATTTGTCAACAGCTGTTATTCAAAATGTGGTTTGTGTGTATTCTTTTAAGAACATTGATCAATGGGTATATTTATATATGCAATAGCATCGTATGAGATGAGTTTGATGTCTAATATAGTCAGAAATTAAACATATGTTCAATACATCATTTTTAACAGAATCCCCTTGATTCAATCAAGCATTTATTTGGCTAATGACTGCTCTATTCTTCACATTTTCAAGTTGATTATTCTTAAAAATCGCTACAGATGTGATTTAGTGCTATCCCAAATGTGTTCACTAATATATATCTATATCATTCATAGAGAGAGTTGGTGTGGGGAGCCCAGAGGAATCCAGCACTGACACAGAGCTGCCTTTGTGGTGTTCTGGTCAGTCCATTGACTCATTTATATGTCATTGAAGGTGTATTGGTAATCAATATTATGAGCATGATTCTGATGAAGCCTAACATTTGAAACAAACATATAATTTACTCCTCTGATTATATATTCATTTTCTTGGAATATTGAAAGATTAATAATTAAAGATTTCTTAGTCAACACCTTTGTTATTCAGAAGATGTATAGCATATGTTTGTTTCCATGTTCATTTTTGACAACAGTCATCAAGTGATACACACATGAGAAATCTTAAATGTTCTATGTACTATGCTTTTATGATTTTAAAATTAATACAAACAATAAATCGAAAATCTGAATCATTGAGAATAACAAATCTAATGTCATTTATATGCTCCATCAAAATGATGTAAATCATAACTTTGGGTGTGTATATCTTTAATGCAACATTGATGTGTGTCTTTGAGCAACAGTAACATATGTTATAATATCTGATCTTAACGTGTACACAACATGTTATGTTTTACAGAGATTGATTTAACATGTGGGACGGAGGAGGAAGAGGCTCCCTTGAAGTCTGATGGTATGTGAAATATATCTATCATGTTTCCAACATGTTGCTTTATTGGAAATCATTTTATTGAAGACATTCAAATTCTACAGCTTTTGCACTTTAAAAAGGAATATTATTTGTCTGTTCAAATACACTACTGCCCCCTTTCTATATCAGGCAGCATGAAAATATGCTTGGATTATTTATTTATTTATTTTTATTTCTAATTCATGCCATCATGATGTCACATGCATATTCCAGGCCAAACCACAATAATAATTTTATAATTGTACAGACAGTCATTGATATTCATCTGAGTGCCTATATGCATACCATATCCTCATGTCATCATTGTTTAGAAATTCAAACACACTTCTAAGTATATTGAAAACATAATCAATTTGAAATGCGTTGATTTGATTTCATGATGTATGAGATGTTAATATATTTGTATTATTTATTTCAGATGGATCCTTCACCTCTGGTCATCTGTTTTCCACCCCTGCCCAGTCCCCTGCCCAGTCACAGACCCCTGCCCAGTCCCCTGCCCAGGCCCAGGCCCAGACCCCTGCCCAGGCCCAGACCCCTGCCCAGGCCCAGACCCCTGCCGGCCCTTCACATGTTTCCTATCCTGTCCCTCCCAAAAAACACCCCTTCCCCCCCCCATCGCCACTCTCCCCGTATTTTGGCCCGTACAGCTACCCCAGCTGCCCAGACCCAACTCACCACTCCCCAGCTGTACGGCCTACCCCGGAGCAGCAGCTCATCCCTCCCCAACCCAATCCCATCCCTCCCCCCTGTCTCAACCTTCATTGTCCTGGGTGTCGGATTGTCCTTCCCAGGCACAGCTGTAAGTATCATTCAAAATCCACATTATAAGATACTTAAAGGTACACTGAAGGCAAATTGTTTCTATTGTGATTCAAATAGAGCATGCAATGTTAATCAAATTTATAATTTACTACTCTTATGAATTATTCTTCATTCTCTTGCTATCTTTATTGAAACAAAGAAATGCCTAGAATTAATTTTAAATCGAAAATAAGTCTGGACATCATTTATTTATTGTTGGATGAATGTATCCATCAATCAGCAGGGACAACCAAAGTTGATAAACAAAAATGGCCTGCCCTATAAACCTACATTCTTGCATTCAAAATCTAGCTAGAGAATTCTAACATTTAAAGAATATGTGTAATTTGTTATTATTTTTAATGTCATGCTCTATCTGAATCAGTCAATTAAATATTTAGGTTCAGTGTCCCTTTAATTTGATATCACTACATATACCAATCACCACTACTTGGATCCAACTATTTATGTACAAATGTTGAGACATTATCTCTTGTCTAACCCAGTGGGAATGTAATTTCTTCAGGTTGCTATGTTTACACAGCTTGTCCTCAACGCCAAAATGTTTAAGGATAGTTGTGCCTACCACAGTATAATTAAAATATTTAAATTGCTAATGTAAGTACAATGTAAATCCTTTAACAAGATTTTATACACTCAAGCTGTATAAGTGGATCATCGAAAACCAATTAAAGGGGACAACATGTTTGAGTAAACTGTCCCTTTATTGATTTTGGTCTGTCTGAATAACATATTTAATGTGTAAAGAATCAATTTCAACAAATTGATGTAAAGAATGATTTGTCTTTATGATGACAATGTATCTTTGCTTATTTTTTCTTCTGTTGTGTAATTATCCTTAATATTTTATTTATTCTTTATTTTAGGCTGTGACTCAACATGGCTCATGCTAGAAGGTATAGCACATGTAGAACAGGCCGTGTTGAGGAACGCAGCTGTCCTGAGAGGGATGAACGACACCATGCAGGCCCAGCTCCAGGTTCAGCATTTGACTCTACGGCAGATTATGCGCTTAAATTCAAGGCCTGAATCTGGAGCTGGACATGCACAGTACGATGAAGGGGATGACCAGTAAGTGGAGGATCTGGAGATGCTCCAAGGGCACAGATAAGAATCCTCCGTCCACATGTTGATGTTTTTTTTATGGTTGCCATTTGGCCTTTTTTTTCTGTTTATTGTTGTGCCTGTTGCACTCTTTTACCTTGTCATATATCTACAATGGGGCTATGCTGGCCCTTGGCAACTCTCTTCATGGACTGTGATGCACTCTGTTACCTTGTCATATGGCTCCAATAGGGCTATGCTGGCCCTTGGCAACTCTCTTCATGGACTGTGATGCACTCTGTTACCTTGTCATATATCTACAATGGGGCTATGCTGGCCCTTGGCAACTCTCTTCATGGACTGTGATGCACTCTGTTACCTTGTCATATGGCTCCAATGGGGCTATGCTGGCCCTTGGCAACTCTCTTCATGGACTGTGATGCACTCTGTTACCTTGTCATATATCTACAATGGGGCTATGCTGGCCCTTGGCAACTCTCTTCATGGACTGTGATGCACTCTGTTACCTTGTCATATGGCTCCAATGGGGCTATGCTGGCCCTTGGCAACTCTCTTCATGGACTGTGATGCACTCTGTTACCTTGTCATATGGCTCAAATTTTCCTTATTTTTACAAGATTATTTATAAACGTTGTTGATGTTTTCTGACATACTAATAAAAGACATGTAATTGCACGATTCTTTGTCCTCCTTATTCATTTTATTGATTGAAAGCTCTAGTTTATCTGGTTGATCCTTAAAGGGACCTACCAAAAATAATGGTTTTTCCAGAATCATATATGTAATACAATTGTAAATGACTTTAAGATTAACATCTCCAATGTAATTTTATTATTTGTCTTTATATATTTTTCTCAAAGCTTTATCATTGCATGATTATGATTAGCATAGTAATTATTTTATATATGTATATATAGATTGTTATTTGTGTATATATGTATATTTCAATGTTCACATCCATGTGTGTATTTATAAACTCTGCATGAATTGATGCACCTTTAACAAATGATCTGAGGATTGATACAATGATATAATCCCTGTAAAGTGTTCATTTTATTGAAATAGTATTGTCTCTGTGTATCCTCTTTTTAAAAATAAAAATCATGTCCCTTTAAGTGATGGTGAGCACAATTGTTAATGAATGTATTTCCATTTCTAAAGCGTTTTTGTCCTTTTTACATGAACAAGGACATATAATCTTATTAATAAACAATCTTATTGTAATGTTGACAGCACATGTATTTCATTTTCAATTCTATCTTATTGTAAAAGTGTAACCAAATAAATCTCTGTGTGTAATGCACATATTTTAGATGAGGAATATTGTTTTCCAAATATTTGAAAAAATACTTCTCCTCCCATATATGGCTATAGGTAGGCTGACCATATTTCAACTTGAATAAATGAAACGTTTGATCAATACATGTGTCATTATTGTTATTCCAAAACAATCTAAACATATCTTAAAACATCAATGGCATATGTATTTCTCATGTGTATCTTTTAAATGTTAAAGATATACACCATAGCTATAGTTCAAGGGACAGTCAAGTCCGAAAAGATGATTCATGATTTCGTGACATTCCTAGATAGCAATCTAGACACATACTAGTTACTAAAATATAAATACGTTTCTTAGTGATATGCCAAGCTGTCAACTGAGTCCTTGTATTGGCTGCTGTTTTTCAGCGATCTCAGATGCGCCATGTTGCTTAAGACGTCACCTGCCAGGCTGTCCAATGATTCCTTGTATTGACTGACGTTCTTACGTGATCAAGAATGTGCCTTTTATTGGATGGCATTTTGACGCGATCAAGGATACGCCTTTTTTTGGTTTGCGTTCTTACGTGATCAAGGAAGCGCCATTATAATTAAGACGTCACATGCAAAGGTAAAAAAAACGTCTGATTGTATTACGTAGTCCCGCAATATTTGTTTGTGCACGTTAAACACGTTTGTGAATGAGAAGACAGGTTTAAAAACATGGCGAATATGGATTGTTTGCATCATGTTACATTGTTGAGCCATAGCTGATAAAGACCACCACATTCTCTTTTGCTGGATGTCTGGTTGAATAAACGAACGAAAGCAAAATGTTTTCATGCATATTTCGAGGCAAGTGCAAATCTCTATAGTCCATGTTGTTTAATATGTTGGTCAACAATATGTTCCTTTTTATGAAAAATGACTGTTGTGTGTAATGTTAAAGATATCTAATTCATAAATATGCACTATTGTGTTAGAATAAAGTAATCAATATGCATTTATCTTTATCATATGCTAAATATATGATGCCGACTTCTTCTAAATGTAATTTCGTCGTATAATTTATTAAAGGTTCATTAGACACTCACATTATAAATCAAAATATTTTATTTTGTCTCTAGTTAGATAGTCCATTGTTTTCCAAATACACGTCTCATTTTGCTTCTGTTCAAATAAAATGTAAGTAATTTTCAGACTCCTCGCCAAGCCTCAAAGTTTCATGTGAGTACCATCTCCAGCTTTCTCCTGTTTGTGTAAAGGGTCTTTTCATATGTTAATGATGGGGTATTGTCTTGTTTTACAGTTGTAATGGGGGTTCATCTATATTTTCAATAGAGATAACCCAATTTTCTTCAAAAGTTTTTAAAGCTTTGTAATATTGATATCAGTATATGTTAATCTTGTTGTTTCTAGTAGTGTCTATTACATGCAGTTCTGTTAAAAAGATAGTATACTGTCCCTTTAATGCAAATGTTTATTTTTGTATCATGTATGAGTTCCACATTGGTTAATCTCCAAATATATTATTGTTAGCATATTTTTCACCCCCACTCCTAAAAGGACTTTAAACCATATTCATTGTTAAAACAAATGTCTTTCGAAAAAGAAATTAACACAATAATGTCTCTTTAAGAAAATAGACTTTATTTAACACGTCAATATAAATCAGTTTTCAATATTTATTGTTTGAACAAGTACATGTAGATATACCAACAATCTGCAAATATTCTATGTTCGCATATGTAATTTTGTTAAAGGGACAGTTTAGAAAACAAATAATGTTTTGCATTATTAACAAAGTCAATTTTGTAATATCAATGATATCAAAGGTTTCTCACCAATTAATCATTTGTCTGTGTTTATTTTAATTTGCTAGCTAAACGTATGAGGTTTGTGTGCTCATTTCTTAGAGCTTGAAGAGTGCATGTAATCATTATGCAATTTGACCACTAGAGGGCATTTGGATAGCATTTGTATATCTAAAACCTTGAGCTCATACAACATATTTACCATGTATTGATCATTGATTGTGTAAAATGTTGTTATGTCAGAACAACAAATAAGTGGTCATTTTTCATAGGCATAGATACAAGGGTAAGCACATAAGTCACACGTATTTCTCCATGTTTTGTTGTTTCCAACTTGAAAATGCGTAATACAGTGTTTTCTTTGTAATCAATAATGTTCTGACTGTCCCTTTAAGCTGTGTTATTGGCATTCAAACAGTAATATGCCATCATGGATAATTGTAATGGTAATTTTGTTTGCGATTAGGGAAGCAGTTTGGACATCACATCACAGAAACCAATCAATATCATGAACAAGGATAGGTATGTGATGATGTGGTTTTCACACACTTATAACCCACACTCTGCAAACAATCTGCCTCCATGGACCCGGTCCCATAGAAGTAGATTATATACAGAGTGTGGTCCACAAGTGTATGAAAACCCCATCATCACATACCTATCCATTACACATTAAATAAAAAAAAAATTAAACATGAAAACAAATACTTACTTCCTCTTCCTTCCCCTCTTCCCACGGGGCTGAGGCTCTGGGAGGGGCAACTGCCGACTCCGACGAGTTCTCCTTGGAGATGTTGTGGGAAGAGTACTGGGACGACCAAGGTGAGGAGGAGGAGATGGCCCGGCAGGAGGAGATGGCCCGGCAGGAGAAGATGGCCCGGCAGGAGAAGATGGCCCGGCAGGAGAAGATGGCCCGGCAGCAGGAGGTGGCCCGGCAGCAGGAGGTGGCCCGGCAGCAGCAGGAGGTGGCCCGGCAGCAGGAGGAGGTGGACCAGGAGGCAGACCAGCATGCGCCTCCCGGAAGAAATTAAACATCTCTTGTTGTAGATTAAAGGTTCTGTTTTGGCCTTCTTCTATTCGAGTAAGGATGTTTATTATTTGGTTTTGGCCTTCAATTATTTTGTTTTGTCCTTCAAGAATTCGAGTTCGGCCTTCTATATTTTGTATCCTGGAGTTACGCATCTGGTCAATGTAGTCTAGTAGAACCCGCACCTCTGCTATTTCCTCTTGTTGTGCTTGGCGGGGTGCCCGTGCACAGCGGGGTGCCCGTGCACGGCGGGGTGCGGGTCCTTGAGGGGCCTCTGGTTCCGCGGCCTCTTCCTCTGGTTCCGGGGCCTCTTCCTCTGCTTCCGTGGTCTCTTCGTCACGGGGGGCATCTTCCCTCCGAGGTGGAGATTCATCCCCACCACTCTCATCCCGGGGAACAGGAGGAGCCTGTATTTGCTGTGCTGCCTCCTCCCCAGACTCTGTATATTTGAAAAATAAAGAAATGTATATATTAGCATATTTCCAAATAAAGCTTTAAATGACTTAGCTTACGATACAATTACAAATGCAGCCTCATTAATCCACTTTGAAATCTAACAATCAATACGATTTCCGCATTTTCTAAACCGTGTTTGTGATATCTCTGGTCAATCTGAATGTTTTCGCATTTGTTTTCAGTCTGTTTAACTGCACACCTAACCTATAGCCTAGATACTGATGTAACCGCAAAGTAATTGTGAATGCGTGTAAACAACGTTATAGCATTAATCTGATCCTTAAAGGGAAATGAAACCCAATGTTTTATCTTTCATGATTTAGAAGCATACAATTATAATCAACTTTCTAATGTACTTTTCTTATCTAATTAGCTTCATTCTCTGGATATTCTTTGCTGAAAAGCATATCTAGATATGCTTAGAAGCTGCTGATTGGTAGCTGAATATAGCTGCCTCCTGTGATTGGTTCATCGTGTGCATGGCTATTTCTTCATTAAAGTATATCTAAAGAATGAATCAAATTATGTTATATAAGTAAATTTGAATGTTTTGTCAAATTGTATTCGCTACCTCAATCATGAAAGTAAAGGTTTGCGTATAGTGTCCCTTGAAATACATTCGGATGTTAATTTATTCTTAAATGAGCTTACCGTCAGATGAAAATGGCAGGTTCCCGGTATCAATTCCTCCGATACCGACTACATCCACCTCTGAGATGCTGGGACGCAACATTTCCTCCCATCGGCAGTAATCGATTTCCAGTGCAGGGCCGCCACCGGTTCCTGCGGAATGTCGGACCTCCAGGCTTAACTTTTTCTTAAGATCCATCTTGCAGTCCCGGTATCAATGTTTTATAGAGTCCATATCTCTGTTCCGTCCACCCACTGCATTGACTGCATTCCTTATCTCATGCCAGAGCTTCCTCTTCTCAGTCGGGTGGTCTTCTGATGCTGCAGCCTCCTATACCTGGCCATATAGGCTTCTACGAGGGCCTCCTTCTCCTCCATCGAAAACCTCGCCTCCCTAGTCGCCTTGGCCTTCCCCTGTGACGATGCCCTCTGTTTCCCGGACTGTGAAGCCCTACTCTGTCCACCACTGGGCCCAGCCACTTGTTCATCTTGAACAAAGTGGCTGGGTCCACCCACCGCTTCCACCCCCGCTTCCTGCCCCCCTTCCTTCCCTGTTCCTCTCCCCCTCCCTCTCCTCCCCCCTCTACCTCTCCCCTGCCTGCCCTCCATCTCTTCCCTAAACTAAACCCCAACTAAGCAAACAAAAAGTGAGTGTGATCAAATGAAAGGGGGTCAAAATAAAGAACTAAAAAGACCAAAATAAGTGCTGAAAGTGTGAAAGGGATCTAAATAAAAGAGGGTAAGGAGTATTTAAATGAACAAAATGAAGAAGAAGACTAAAAGGAGGATATGTAAACTAAATGTAACTAGGGGATGGGTATGGGATGGGGTATGGGATAAGAGTAAATGGGATGAAAGGGAATGGGATGAAAGGGAATGGGGTATGGAGTGTAGTATGAGAGGGTATGGGGTATGGAGTGTATGTAGTGTTATTGATAAGTGTATGTATGTATTGAATGTGTTTGCGTGTAATTGTGTTAAGTGTACAGAAAAAGCACTCGCTCGCTAACTCACACTACTACTAATTCTCACTAACTCACACTATTACTAATTCTCACTAACTCACACTACAAATAATTCTCACTAACTCTCACTACCACTAACTCTCACTAACTCCCACTACCGCTAACTCACGCTCCCACTAACTGACTCTATCACACTACCACTAACTCTCACTAACTCCCACTACCACTAACTCACTCACGCTCCCACTAACTCCCACTCACTCACTCACGATAACACTAACAATTGACTCTCTCACACTAACACTAACTCACTCACAATAATGCACAAACTCTCTAATCTTAAACCTCCAATCTCCAAAGACCCACCAGCAACACAGTCAAAGAAGCCATGCTTGTGTGGTGCTTATATACCCTGTGTAAATGTTTAATGATGTACCGATTTGCGTTGTAAATTGTGTTCAGGTGTGCTTTATTATCAATTATTATTTGTGCAATGTGTATTAGGTGTGTGAATTTGCGCATGCTCATTTGGAGTTAGTATTTGTGGAATGTGTAGAATGCGATGATGTCATAGTGCTCGTTTTCGATAACATTGACCAATAGTATTATGTTTAAATGTGAATTTGCGATGGTGTGGTATTAGTGAAGTGTTGTATATGTATGTTTGTCCTAATATATAGTGATATTGAATGCGATTATTTTGCTAGTGTATTTTTTTTTATTTTCCTTGTGGTTATTTTGCGTATTTCCGCATCTTAAAGTATATGCGTATTCCCTGTATTTTATTTTATTAAAATTTCCCCCGCTTCTGAATGTGTAATGCTTCTGTGCTTTGTTTAGTTATTGTTGTTGTGACATTTGCGGCGTGTTATTGTTGTGCATGATGTGGTATGCGTCATATGACCAAGCCGTGCGTATTTCTCGCGAGATCGAGTGTTAGGTGAAAAAAGCGTGTTTGTTTGTTTTTCCATTGATCTCTATAGGAGACTGTCTAACGCGGGCAGGATTCCGCATGTGAAATACACGCATTAGGAGCATCGTTAGATGGTCTTTTTTGAACTCTAAATCCCGGAGTCAAACAATGCTGTGCGTTAGACATAAACCACGCGTAGCGTTAGCACACCATCTACCGCCAAACTCCAAATCTAGCCGTAAGATAGCTACATAGCTACAATATAATTAATAGTTACATTGTAGCTATCTCAGGGTTTATTTTTATTTTACAGGCAACTTTGTATTTATTTTAACTAGATAGAATAGTTATTAAATAGCTATTAACTATTTAATAACTACCTAGTTAAAATAAAGACAAATTTACCTGTAAAATAAACCCTAACCTAAGTTACAATTACACCTAACACTACACTATCATTAAATTAATTACCTAAACTAACTACAATTAAATACAATTAAATTAAATAAACTAAAGTATGGAAAAAAAATACTAAATTACAAAAAATAATAAAATAATTACATTTTTTTTAAACTAATTACACCTAATCTATTCCCCCTAGTAAAATAAAAAAGCCCCCCAAAATAATAAAAATCCCTACCCTATACTAAATTACAAATAGCCCTTAAAAGGGCCTTTTGCTGGGCATTGCCCCAAAGTAATCAGCTCTTTTACCTGTAAGAAAAAATACAATACCCAACACCCACACACCCAACCCTACTCTAAAACCCACCCAATACCCCCTTAATAAAACCTAACCCTAACCCCTTGAAGATCCCCCTACCTTGAGACATCTTCACCTAACCGGGCAGAAGTGGTTTCCAGAGGGGCAGAAGTCTTCATCCGATCCGGGCAGAAGAGGACCTCCAGACGGGTAGAAGTCTTCATCCAGGTGGCATCCTCTATATTCATCCGGTGCGGAGCGGGTCCATCTTCAAGCCAGCCGACGCGGAGCATCCTCTTCCATCCTCTTCAACCAATAGGATTTTTCCTACCTTAATTCCGATTGGCTGATAGAATCCTATCAGCCAATCGGAATTCAAGGGACGCCATCTTGGATGACGTCATTTAAAGGAACCTTCATTCTTCATTTGGATGTCGTTGGAAGAGGATGCTCCACATCGGCTGGCTTGAAGATGGACCCGCTCCGCTCCGGATGGATGAAGATAGAAGATGCCGCCTGGATGAAGACTTCTGCCCGTCTGGATGTCCTCTTCTGCCTGGATCGGATGAAGACTGCTGCCCCTCTGGAGGACAACTTCTGCCCGGTTGGGTGAAGACGTCTCAAGGTAGGGTGATCTTCAAGGGGTTAGTGTTAGGTTTTATTAAGGGGGGATTGGGTGGGTTTTAGAGTAGGGTTGGGTGTGTTGGTGGTGGGTTTTAATGTTGGGGGGGTATTGTATTTTTTTTACACGTAAAAGAGCTGATTACTTTGGGGCAATGCCCCGCAAAAGGCCCTTTTAAGGGTTATTTGTAATTTAGTATAGGGTAGGGATTTTTATTATTTTGGGGGGCTTTTTTATTTTATTAGTGGGATTAGATTAGGTGTAATTAGTTTTAAAAAAAAAGAAATCATTTTGTGTAATTTAGTGTTTTTTTTTCGTACTTTAGTTTATTTTATTTAATTGTATTTAATTGTAGTTAGTTTAGGTAATTAATTGAATGATAGTGTACTGTTAGGTGTAATTGTAACTTAGGTTAGGATTTTTTTTACAGGTATATTTGTATTCATTTTAACTAGGAAGTTTTGCCAGCTCACTGCTACAGTAAGCAGCGCTGGTATTGAGGTGAGATGTGGAGCTAAATTCTGCTCTACGCTCACCTTTTTGTGGCTAACGCCGGGTTTAAAAAAAACGTAATACCAGCATTGTCTGTAGGTGAGCGGTGAGGGAAAACTGCTCGTTAGCACCGCACACCTCTGTTACCGCAAAACTCATAATCTAGGTGATTGTTATGCTTAATTAGTTGCAATATTATCAGCATATTACAAGCTTGCATATGTTGTTTTATTACAGGATTGTCAATATTGCAATAAAATATTTTAGGTTCCTGGAATTGCCACAATAATTATCCATCCCTCTAGGAGTTTTTTGTTTTTTTATAATTCAGTTTTAATGTTATGAAAAATGACTCATTATAAGAATAGTTCATTTGCTTTAATGGGCAAATGGAAAGTCCATTAAAATAATTCTGTTTTCCTTAATTTAAAAATGACCTTTTATATCAAAATAGATAATTGAAGTTTATAGCAGCTAACACAACAAAAAGTACTTTTCCATTTTTCCCCTTTCCTTAACAATTATAGTATTTATTAATTTTATTAAAGATAATTATCATGACTTTCTTAGCTTTACCACTACACAATAGTAATTATACATTTCTATTCACAGCAAATGCATTCAAATTGGCAATGCTTATGTAGCATATTTGTTTTCTTTTTTGTATAGCATACAGATTTTACTCAAGAGTTTTTAATGCACTCATAGACATGCTGTTGCTTTACAAGTGCATAAAACTCTAGAAAATTATATTTTAGCACATTTTTTATTCTACTATCACTGTTTAATTAACTACACACAAACAAAATGTCAGAGATTTTTTTATGCAAACTTATATGACCTTGTTTTATTAATAAATATGTTTTTAAAGTTAACAGTCCAATGTTTTACATAAATACATTTTTGTTAGTTTTTTTCATTTGTAGGAAATTTAGAATATATACCCTACACATCAAATGTATATAACTGTATTAGACACAAGAAGAAATGTATGCGTTCACCCACAAATATAAAATAATAAAAAAAAAACATTCTGCTAGATTACGAGTCTTGCGTTAGCCTTAAAAAGCAGCGTTGAGAGGTCCCAACGCTGCTTTTCAACGCCCGCTGGTATTACAAGTCCTGCAGGTACAGGTGTACCGCTCACTTTTTTGGTCAGACTCGAAAATACCGCAAATCCACTTACGTCAATTGCGTATCCTATATTTTTAATGGGACTTGCATAACGCCGGTATTACGAGTCTTCCAAAAAGTGAGCGGTACACCCTCTCCTGTCAAGACTGATACCGCATTTAGAAGTCAGTAGTTAATAGTTTTATGGGCTAACGCCGTAACATAAGACTCTTAACTAAAGTGCTAAAAAGTACACTAACACCCATAAACTACCTATTAACCCCTAAACCGAGCCCCCGACCCCCCACATTGCAAACACAAAAAAAAAAAAATGAACCCCTAATCTGCCGAACCGGACATCGCCACCACTATAAAAAATATATTAACCCCTAAACTGCCGCACTCCCGCATCGCAAACACTAGTTACATTTTATTAACCCCTAATCTACCATCCCTAACATTACCGACACCTACCTACATTTATTAACCCCTAATCTGCCGCCCCCAACGTCGCTGCAACTATATTAAAAGTATTAACCCCTAAATCTAAGTCTAACCCTAACACCCCCTAACTTAAATATAATTTAAATAAATATAAATAGATATCCCTATCATTAACTAAATAATTCCTATTTAAAACTAAATACTTACCTATAAAATAAACCCTAAGCTAGCTACAATATAACTAATAGTTACATTGTAGCTAGCTTAGGGTTTATTTTTATTTTACAGGCAACTTTGTATTTATTTTAACTAGGTAGAATAGTTACTAAATAGTTATTAACTATTTAATAGCTACCTAGTTAAAATAAATTCAAATTAACCTGTAAAATAAATCCTTACCTAAGTTACAATTACACCTAACACTACACTATAATTAAATTAGTTATCTAAACTAAATACAATTAAATACAATTTAAAAAAATTATCTAAAGTACGAAAAAAAAACACTAAATTACAGAAAATAATAAAATAATTACAAGTTTTTTAAACTAATTACACCTAATCTAATCCCCCTAATAAAATAAAAAAGCCCCCCAAAATAATAAAAAGCTCTACTCTATACTAAATTACAAATAGCCCTTAAAAGGGCCTTTTGCGGGGCATTGCCCCAAAGTAATCAGCTCTTTTACCTGAAAAAAAAAGTACAATACCCCTCCAACATTAAAACCCACCACCCACACACAAAACCCTACTCTAAAACCCACCCAATACCCCCTTAATAAAACCTAACACTAACCCCTTGATGATCACCCTACCTTGAGAAGTCTTCACCCAACCGGGCTGAAGTCCTCAACGAAGCCGGCAGAAGTGGTCCTCCAGACTGCAGAAGTCTTCATTGAAGTCGGGAAGAAGAGGTCCTCCAGATGGGCAAAAGTCTTCATCCATCCGGCGCGGAACGGCTCCATCTTCAAGACATCCGACGCGGAGCATCCTCTTCAAACGAAGTCCAACTGAAGAATGAAGGTTCCTTTAAATGACGTCATCCAAGATGGCATCCATTGAATTCCGATTGGCTGATAAAATTCTATCAGCCAATCGGATTTAGGGTAGAAAAAATCCTATTGGCTGATGCAGTCAATCAATAGGATTGAAGTTCAATCCTATTGGCTGATCCAATCAGCCAATAGGATTGAGCTGTCATTCTATTGGCTGATTGGATCAGCCAATAGAATGCAAGCTCAATCCTATTGGCTGATTGCATCAGCCAATAGGATTTTTTCTACCTTAATTCCGATTGGCTGATAGAATTCTATAAGCCAATCGGAATTCAAGGGATGCAATCTTGGATGACGTAATTTAAAGGAACCTTCATTCTTCATTTTGACTTCGTTTGAAGAGGATGCTCCGCGTCGGATGTCTTGAAGATGGAGCCGCTCCGCGCCGGATGGATGAAGACAGAAGATGCCGTCTGGAATAAGACTTCTGCCCGTCTGGAGGACCTCTTCTGGCCGGCTTGGATGAAGACTTCTGCCCGTCTGGAGGACCACTTCGCACGGCTTCGTTGAGGACTTCGGCCCGGCTGGGTGAAGACTTCTCAAGGTAGGGTGATCTTCAAGGGGTTAGTGTTAGGTTTTATTAAGGGGGTATTGGGTGGGTTTTAGAGTAGGGTTGGGTGTGTGGGTATTGGGTTTTAATGTTGGGGGGGTAATGTCCTTTTTTTCCAGGTAAAAGAGCTGATTACTTTGGTGCAATTCCCCGCAAAAGGCCCTTTTAAGGGCTATTTGTAATTTAGTATAAGGTAGGGCTTTTTATTATTTTGGGGGGGCTTTTTTATTTTATTAGGGGGATTAGATTAAGTGTAATTAGTTTAAAAAACTTGTAATTATTGTATTATTTTCTGTAATTTAGTGGGGGTTTTTCGTACTTTAGATAATTGTATTTAATTGTATTTAATTGAATTTAGTTTAGGGAATTTATTTAATTATAGTGTAGTGTTAGGTGTAATTGTAACATAGGTTAGGTTTTATTTATTTTTTTGTATTTGTTTTAACTAGGTAGCTATTAAATAGTTAATAACTATTTAATAACTATTGTACCTAGTTTAAATAAATACAAAGTTGTCTGTAAAATAAAAATAAACCCTAAGCTGGATACAATGTAACTATTAGTTATATTGTAGATAGCTTAGGGTTTATTTTTTAGGTAAGTATTTAGTTTTAAATAGGAATAATTTAGTTAATGATAGTTATTTTATTTAGATTTATTTAAATTATATTTAAGTTAGGGGGTGTTAGGGTTAGGGTTAGACTTAGATTTAGGGGTTAATAACTTTAATATAGTAGCAGCGACGTTGGAGGCGGCAGATTAGGGGTTAATAAATATAATGTAGGGTTCGGTGATGTTGGGGGCATCAGATTAGGGGTTCATAAGTATAATGTGGGTGGCGGCGGTGTCCAGAGTGGCAGATTAGGGGTTAATAATATAATGCAGGTGTCGGCGATGTCAGGGGCGGCAGATTAGGGGTTAATAAGTATAATATTAGGGGTGTTTAGACTCTGGGTTCATGTTAGGTGTAGAAATAAAAAGTGTTTCCCCTTAGGAATCAATGGGGCTGCGTTAGGAGCTTTACGCTGCTTTTTTGCAGGTGTTAGTTTTTTTTTCAGCCGGCTCTCCCCCATTGATTCCTATGGGGAAATTGTGCACGAGCACGTTTTGCCAGTTCACCGCTACCGTAAGCAGACCTGGTATTGAGGCGAGATTTGGAGCTAAATTTTGCTCTACGCTCACTTTTTTTGCGGCTAATGCCGGGTTTGTAAAAACTCGTAATACCAGTGTTGTCTACAAGTGAGCGGTGAGGGAAAACTGCTTGTTAGCACCGCACAGCATTACCGACAAAACTTGTAATCTAGGCGATTATTATTTCATCATTAGATGGATCCTAAGTATCAGTAATAAAAGATTAACTACACCAAAAGGTCATAAAATGAGAGTGCGGATGATATAGTCACTAAGAGTCTCCTCCTATTCTATAGTAGAGATGCAGTAGTGTTTATAAATGAATGTCCCAGAACAAATATCCCTTTTCGTCTGCTGCTCCTAAATGTTAGGAGAATTCCAAACATGTAGTAACTAGATACCTAAAACAGAATGTGAGAAGCGCAACTATGATTAAAGGGATTTTATTAATAAAAAAGCAGCGCAAGAAAACATATTGCACTTACTTCACATAAAAACAAGAACAGCATAGCATAAGTCCTGGAAGTAACGCTGCTGGGCAATCAGGGTCCATCTCGGTTAGTTTGTTACGCCTAGATTTAGAGTTTTGCGGCCAAAGGGGTGCGTTAGCTACGCGTGTTTTTTTTCCCCCGCACCTTTTAAACAACGCTGGTATTTAGAGTTCTAAGAAGGGCTGCATTAGGCTCCAAAAAGGGAGCGTACAGGCATATTTACCGCCACTGCAACTCTCAATACCAGCGTTGCTTACGGACGTGGCCAGCTTCAAAAACGTGCTCGTGCAGGATTCCCCAATAGGAAACAATGGGGCAGTTTGAGCTGGAAAAAAACCTAACACCTGCAAAAAAGCAGCGTTCAGCTCCTAACGCAGCCCCATTGTTTCTTATGGGGAAACACTTCCTAAATCTGCACCTAACACCCTAACATGTACCCCGAGTCTAAACACCCCTAACCTTACACTTATTAACCCCTAATCTGCCGTCCCCGCTATCGCTGACCCCTGCATATTATTTTTAACCCCTAATCTGCCGCTCCGTACACCGCCGCAACCTACGTTATCCCTATGTACCTCTAATCTGCTGCCCCTAAAATGCCAACCCCTATATTATATTTATTAACCCCTAATCTGCCGCCCCCAACGTCGCCGCCACCTACCTACAATTATTAACCCCTAATCTGCCAACCGGACCTCACCGCTACTCTAATAAATGTATTAACCCCTAAAGCTAAGTCTAACACTAACACCCCCCTAAGTTAAATATAATTTTATTCTAACGAAATAAAATAATTCTTATTAAATAAATTAATCCTATTTAAAGCTAAATACTTACCTGTAAAATAAACCCTAATATAGCTACAATATAAATAATCATTATATTGTAGCTATTTTAGGATTAATATTTATTTTACAGGCAACTTTGTATTTATTTTAACTAGGTACAATAGCTATTAAATAGTTAATAACTATTTAATAGCTACCTAGTTAAAAAAATTACAAAATTACCTGTAAAATAAATCCTAACCTAAGTTACAATTAAACCTAACACTACACTATCAATAAATTAATTAAATAAACTACCTACAATTATCTACAATTCAATCAACTAAACTAAATTACAAAAAAATCCCACAAAATTACAAAAAAAACCCACTAAATTACAAAAAATAAAAAAAAATTACAAGAATTTTAAACTAATTACACCTACTCTAAGCCCCCTAAAAAAATAACAAAGCCCCCCAAAATAAAAAAATGCCCTACCCTATTCTAAAATAAATATTTTACAGCTCTTTTACCTTACCAGCCCTTAAAGGGGCCTTTTGTGGGGCATGCCCCAAAGAAAACAGCTCTTTTGCCTGTAAAAAAACATACAATACCCCCCCAACATTACAACCCACCAATCAGCCAATCAGATTGAGCTCGCATTCTATTGGCTGTTATGATCAGCCTATAGAATGTGAGCTCAATCTGATTGGCTGATCGGATCAGCCAATCGGATTGAACTTGAATCTGATTGGCTGATTCAATCAGCCAATCAGATTTTTCCTACCTTAATTCCGATTGGCTGATAGAATCCTATCAGCCAATCGGAATTCGAGGGACGCCATCTTGGATGACGTCATTTAAAGGAACCTTCATTCGGACTTAGGACGTCGTTAGAAGAGGATGGATCCGCGTCGGCTGCTTCAAGATGTCCCGCTCCACGCCGGATGGATGAAGATAGAAGATGCCGCTTGGATGAAGATGTTTGCCGGTCCGGATCTCCTCTTCTTGCCGGATAGGATGAAGACTTCGGACCCTCTTCTGGACCTCTTCTTTCCGGATAGGATGAAGACTTCGGACCCTCTCCTGGACGGATCGGTGATACCCGGCGTGGTGAAGACAAGGTAGGAAGATCTTCAGGGGCTTAGTGTTTTTTAAGGGGGGTTTGGGTTAGATTAGGGGTATGGGGGTGGTGGGTTGTAATGTTGGGGGGGTATTGTATGTTTATTTAAATGCAAAAGAGCCATTTTCTTTGGGGCATGCCCCGCAAAAGGCCCTTTTAAGGGTTGGTAAGGTAAAAAAGCTGTTAAATTTTTATTTTAGAATAGGGTAGGGCAATTTTTTATTTTGGGGGGCTTTGTTATTTTTTTAGGGGGCTTAGAGTAGGTGTAATTAGTTTAAATTCTTGTAATCTTTTTTATTTTTTGTAATTTAGTGTTTGTTTGTTTTTGTAATTTAGTTTAGTTGATTTAATTGTAGGTAATTGTAGATAGTTTAGTTAATTAATTTATTGATAGTGTAGTGTTAGGTTTAATTGTAACTTAGGTTAGGATTTATTTTACAGGTAATTTTGTAATTTTTTTAATTTTAAAAGAGCTGTAAAGTATTTATTTTAGAATAGGGTAGGGCATTTTTTTATTTTGGGGGCTTTGTTATTTTTTTAGGAGGCTTAGAGAAGGTGTAATTAGTTTAAAATTCTTGTAATCTTTTTTTTTTTTTGTAATTTATTGTTGCTTTTTTTGTAATTTAGTGTTTGTTTGTTTTTTGTAATTTAGTTTAGTTGATTTAATTGTAGATAATTGTAGGTAGTTTATTTAATTAATATATTGATAGTGTATTGTTAGGTTTAATTGTAACTTAGGTTAGGATTTATTTTACAGGTAATTTTGTAATTTTTTTTAACTAGGTATCTATTAAATAGTTATTAACTATTTAATAGCTATTGTACCTAGTTAAAATAAATACAAAGTTGCCTGTAAAATAAATATTAATCATAAAATAGCTACAATATAATGATTATTTATATTGTAGCTATATTAGGGTTTATTTTACAGGTAAGTATTTAGCTTTAAATAGGATTAATTTATTTAATAAGAATTATTTTATTTCGTTAGAATAAAATTATATTTAACTTAGGGGGTGTTAGGGTTAGGGTTAGACTTAGCTTTAGGGGTTAATACATTTATTAGAGTAACGGCGAGGTCCGGTCGGCAGATTAGGGGTTAATACTTTAAGTTAGGTGTCGGCGATGTTAGGGAGGGCAGATTAGGGGTTAATACTATTTATTATAGGGTTTTTGAGGCGGGAGTGAGGCGGATTAGGGGTTAATACATTTATTATAGCAGCGGTGAGGTCCGGTCGGCAGATTAGGGGTTAATAATTGTAGGTAGGTAGCAGCGACGTTGGGGGGGCAGATTAGGGGGTAATAAATATTATGTAGGGGTCGGCTATGTTAGGGGCAGCAGATTAGGGGTTCATAGGGATAATGTTGGTTGCGGCAGTGTGCGGTCGGCAAATTAGGGGTTCAAAAAATGTAATAGAGTGGCGGCGATGTGGGGGGGCCTCGGTTTAGGGGTACATAGGTAGTTTATGGGTGTTAGTGTACTTTAGAGCACTGTAGTTAAGAGCTTTATGAACCGGTGTTAGCCCATAAAGCTCTTAACTCCTGGCTTTTTTCTGCGGCTGGAGTCTTGTCGTTAGATTTCTAACGCTCACTTCAGCCAAGACTCTAAATACCAGCGTAAGGGGATCTGCGGTATGGAAAAGTCGCGGCTGGAAAGTGAGCGTTTGACCCTTACCTACAAGACTCTAAATACCAGCGTTAGGACCCCCTAACGCTGGTTTTGACGGCTAACGCAGAACTCTAAATCTAGGCGTTAGTTTGTATAGGAGTACTTCTCTTTCTTTTACTGGCCGGTATACTCCAAACACTTAAATGCTAAAAGCCATGGTAGTCTACACAGTACAAGCCCCTACGTGTTTCATCTGCCATATGTGCAGACTTTCTCAAGGTTTAATAGCGCTAGCAAATCTTGAGAAAGTCTGTTTTTTTAATAATAAACTCCCTTGAATCGTAGTTGCGCTTCTCACTTGCCTAGATTTAGAGTTCTGCGTTAGCCGTCCAAACCAGCGTTAGAGGGTCCTAACGCTGGTTTTGGCCGCCCGCTGGTATTTAGAGTCTTGTAGGTAAGGGTCTAACGCTCACTTTCCAGCCGCAAATTTTCCATACCGCAGATCCCCTTACGTCAATTGCGTATCCTATCTTTTCAATAGGATCTGCCTAACGCTGGCATTTAGAGTCTTGGCTGAAGTGAGCGGTACACCATCTACCGACAAGACTCCAGCCGCAGAAAAAAGTCAGGAGTTAAGAGCTTTCTGGGCTAACGCCGGTTCATAAAGCTCCTAACTACTGTGCTCTAAAGTACACTAACACCCATAAACTACCTATGTACCCCTAAACCGAGGTCCCCCCACATCGCCGCCACTCTAATACATTTTTTTAACCCCCTAACCTGCCAACCGCACACCGCTGCAACCTACATTATCCCTATGTACCCCTAATCTGCTGCCCCTAACATCGCCGACCCCTATATTATATTTATTACCCCCTAATCTGCCCCCCCCAACGTCGCCGCTACCTACCTACACTTATTAACCCCTAATCTGCCGACCGGACCTCGCCGCCACTATAATAAATGTATTAACCCCTAAACCGCCTCACTCCCGCCTCAAAAACACTATAATAAATAGTATTAACCCCTAATCTGCCCTCCCTAACATCGCCGAAACCTAACAAAGTTTTAACCTCTAATCTGCCGACCGGACCTCGCCGCTACTCTAATAAATGTATTAACCCCTAAAGCTAAGTCTAACCCTAACACTAACACCCCCTAAGTTAAATATAATTTTTATCTAACGAAATAAAATAAATCTTATTAAATAAATTAATCCTATTTAAAGCTAAATACTTACCTGTAAAATAAACCCTAATATAGTTACAATATAATGAATAATTATATTGTAGCTATTTTAAGATTTATATTTATTTTACAGGCAACTTTGTATTTATTTTAACTAGGTACAATAGCTATTAAATAGTTAATAACTATTTAATAGCTACCTAGTTAAAATAATTAAAAAATTACCTGTAAAATAAATCCTAACCTAAGTTACAATTAAACCTAACACTACACTATCAATAAATTAATTAACTAAACTATCTACAATTATCTACAATTAAATCAACTAAACTAAATTACAAAAAAAAAAAACACTAAATTACAAAAAAAAAAAGATTACAAGAATTTTAAACTAATTACACCTACTCTAAGCCCCCTAAAAAAATAACAAAGCCCCCAAAATAAAAAATTGCCCTACCCTATTCTAAAATAAAAATTTAACAACTCTTTTACCTTACCAGCCCTTAAAAGGGCCTTTTGCAGGGCATGCCCCAAAGCAAACAGCTCTTTTGCATTTAAATAAACATACAATACCCCCCAAAATTACAACCCACCACCCACATACCCCTAATCTAACCCAAACACCCCTTAAAAACCTAACACTAAGACCCTGAAGATCTTCCTACCTTATCTTCACCACGCTGGGTATCACCGATCCGTCCAGAAGAGGGTCCGAAGTCTTCATCCTATCCGGCAAGAAGAGGTCCAGAAGAGGGTCCGAAGTCTTCATCCTATCCGGCAAGAAGAGGACATCCAGACCGGTAGACATGTTCATCCATGCGGCATCTTCTATCTTCATCCATCCGGCGCGGAGCGGGACCATCTTGAAGCAGCCGACGCGGATCCATCCTCTTCCGGCGATTCCCGACGAATGAAGGTTCCTTTAAGTGACGTCATCCAAGATGGCGTCCCTCAAATTCCGATTGGCTGATAGGATTGAAGACTTCGGACCCTCTTCTGGACGGATCGGTGATACCCGGTGTGGTGAAGATAAGGTAGGAAGATCTTCAGGGGCTTAGTGTTAGGTTTTTTAAGGGGTGTTTGGGTTAGATTAGGGGTATGTGGGTGGAGGGTTGTAATGTTGGGGGGGGGTATTGTATGTTTATTTAAATGCAAAAGAGCCGTTTTCTTTGGGGCATGCCCCGCAAAAGGCCCTTTTAAGGGCTGGTAAGGTAAAAGAGCTGTTAAATTTTTATTTTAGAATAGGGTAGGGCAATTTTTTATTTTGGGGGGCTTTGTTATTTTTTTAGGGGGCTTAGAGTAGGTGTAATTAGTTTAAATTCTTGTAATCTTTTTTATTTTTTGTAATTTAGTGTTTGTTTTTGTAATTTAGTTTAGTTGATTTAATTGTAGGTAATTGTAGATAGTTTAGTTAATTAATTTATTGATAGTGTAGTGTTAGGTTTAATTCTAACTTAGGTTAGGATTTATTTTACAGGTAAATTTGTAATTATTTTAACAAGGTAGCTATTAAATAGTTATTAACTATTTAATAGCTATTGTACCTAGTTAAAATAAATACAAAGTTGCCTTTAAAATAAATATAAATCCTAAAATAGCTACAATATAATTATTCGTTATATTGTCGCTATATTAGGGTTTATTTTACAGGTAAGTATTTAGCTTTAAATAGGATTAATTTATTTAATAAGAGTTAATTTATTTTGTTAGTTAAAAATTATATTTAATTTAGGGGGGTATTAGTGTTAGGGTTAGACTTAGCTTTAGGGGTTAATACATTTATTAGAGTAGCGGCGAGGTCCGGTCGGCAGATTAGGGGTTAATACTTGAAGTTAGGTGTCGGCGATGTTAGGGAGGGCAGATTAGGGGTTAATACTATTTATTATAGTGTTTTTGAGGCGGGAGTGAGGCGGTTTAGGGGTTAATACATTTATTATAGTGGCGGCGAGGTCCGGTCGGCAGATTAGGGGTTAATAAGTGTAGGTAGCGGCGACGTTGGGGGGCAGGTTAGGGGGTAACAAATATAATATAGGGGTCGGCGGTGTTAGGGGCAGCAGATTAGGGGTACATAGCTATAATGTAGGTTGCGGCGGTGTACGGAGAGGCAGATTAGGGGTTAATAATAAAATGCAGGGGTCAGCGATAGCAGGGGCGGCAGATTAGGGGTTAATAAGTGTAAGGTTAGGGGTGTTTAGACTCGAGGTACATGGTTAGGGTGTTAGGTGCAGACTTAGGAAGTGTTTCCCCATAGGAAACAATTGGGCTGCGTTAGGAGCTGAACGCTGTTTTTTTGAAGGTGTTAGGTTTTTTTTCAGCTCAAAGCACGTTTTTAAAGCTGGCCGAGTCCGTAAGCAACGCTGGTATTTAGAGTTGCAGTGGAGGTAAATATGCCTGTACGCTCCCTTTTTGGAGCCTAACGCAGCCCTTCAGAGAACTCTAAATATCAGCGTTGTTTAAAAGGTGCGGGGGGAAAAAAACATGCGTAGCTAACGCACCCCTTCTAACGCAAAACTCTAAATCTAGGTGACTGTTTTTTATATGTATACTGTATATAAATGGAATTCCTGAGAGAAAAATATAATTGGTCTATCTTCACACAAGATAAACAATTTAGGACTAGATTACAAGCGATGCGCTAACTGTAGCATGCAAGCGATATGGGGTATTACTCAGGTTTTCTCACGCAACCAAAATAATTGAAAGTAAACTTTTTGGCTTAAAGGGACACTGAACCCAATTTTTTTCTTTCGTGATTCAGATAGAGCATGCAATTTTAAGCAACTTTCTAATTTACTCCTATTATCAAATTGCCTTCATTCTCTTGGTATCTCTATTTGAAAAGCAAGAATGTAAGTTTAGATGCCGGCCCATTTTTGGTAAACAACCTGGGTTGTTCTTGCTGATTGGTGCATAAATTCACTGACTAATAAACAAGTGTTTTTCATGGTGCTGAACCAAAAAAAAGCTTAGATGTCTTCTTTTTCAAAGAAAGATAGCAATAGAACGAAGACAAATTGATAATAGGAGTAAATTACAGGGGTGCATTGCCTGGGCAGTGTACATTGTAACAATAGCATATGTTCACATTTCCAAAGTGAATATTTTATAACTGAGGCATTAGCAATAGAATTATACAAGAACTGCACTCACTACTCAGCACAGTGCTGCTTATTAAGACATCATGCTGCCTATTGACATCTGATGAAGAATTGCACACTACATCAAGCTAAACCTATTCTCTCTCCTCTGCTTTCAGGTACGTGAATAGAGACCCTGTCAATCTGCAAACTATTCACTGCGCTCTGGTGTTTTTTTACTCTCCTGTAACTCTCTTCTGGTATGTGAATAGAGACCCTGTCAATCTGCAAACTATTCACTGTACTCTGGTGTTTTTTTACTGTCCTGTAAATCTCTTCTGGTACGTGAATAGAGACCCTGTCAATCTGCAAACTATTCACTGCACTCTGGTGTTTTTTTAGTCTCCTGTAACTCTCTTCTGGTACGTTAACAGAGACCCTGTCAATCTGCAAACTATTCACTGCATTCTGGTGTTTTTTTACTCTCCTGTAACTCTCTTCTGGTATGTGAATAGAGACCCTGTCAATCTGCAAACTATTCACTGCACTCTGGTGTTTTTTTACTCTCCTGTAACTCTCTTCTGGTACGTGAATATAGACCCTGTCAATCTGCATACTATTCACTGCACTCTCGTGTTTTTTTTACTCTCCTGTAACTCTCTTCTGGTATGTGAATAGAGACCCAGTCAATCTGCAAACTATTCACTGCACTCTGGTGTTTTTTAACTCTCCTGTAACTCTCTTCTGGTACGTGAATAGAGACCCTGTCAATCTGCAAACTATTCACTGCACTCTGTTGTTTTTTAACTGTCCTGTAACTCTCTTCTGGTACGTGAATAGAGACCCTGTCAATCTGCAAACTATTCACTGCACTCTGGTGTTTTTTTACACTCCTGTAACTCTCTTCTGGTACGTGAATAGAGACCCTGTCAATCTGCAAACTATTCACTGCACTCTGTTGTTTTTTAACTCTCCTGTAACTCTCTTCTGGTACGTGAATAGAGACCCTGTCAATCTGCAAACTATTCACTGCACTTTTGTGTTTTTTTACTCTCCTCTAACTCTCTTCTGGTACGTGAATAGAGACCCTGTCAATCTGCAAACTATTCACTGCACTCTGGTGTTTTTTTACACTCCTGTAACTCTCTTCTGGTACGTGAATAGAGACCCTGTCAATCTGCAAACTATTCACTGCACTCTGTTGTTTTTTAACTCTCCTGTAACTCTCTTCTGGTACGTGAATAGAGACCCTGTCAATCTGCAAACTATTCACTGCACTCTGGTGTTTTTTTACTCTCCTGTAACTCTCTTCTGGTATGTGAATAGAGACCCTGTCAATCTGCAAACTATTCACTGCACTCTGGTGTTTTTTTACTCTCCTGTAACTCTCTTCTGGTACGTGAATATAGACCCTGTCAATCTGCATACTATTCACTGCACTCTCGTGTTTTTTTTACTCTCCTGTAACTCTCTTCTGGTACGTGAATAGAGACCCAGTCAATCTGCAAACTATTCACTGCACTCTGGTGTTTTTTATCTCTCCTGTAACTCTCTTCTGGTACGTGAATAGAGACCCTGTCAATCTGCAAACTATTCACTGCACTCTGTTGTTTTTTAACTGTCCTGTAACTCTCTTCTGGTACGTGAATAGAGACCCTGTCAATCTGAAAACTATTCACTGCACTCTGGTGTTTTTTTACACTCCTGTAACTCTCTTCTGGTACGTGAATAGAGACCCTGTCAATCTGCAAACTATTCACTGCACTCTGTTGTTTTTTAACTCTCCTGTAACTCTCTTCTGGTACGTGAATAGAGACCCTGTCAATCTACAAACTATTCACTGCACTCTGGTGTTTTTTTACTCTCCTCTAACTCTCTTCTGGTACGTGAATAGAGACCCTGTCAATCTGCAAACTATTCACTGCACTCTGGTGTTTTTTTACTCTCCTGTACCTCTCTTCTGGTACGTGAATAGAGACCCTGTCAATCTGCAAACTATTCACTGCACTCTGTTGTTTTTTAACTCTCCTGTAACTCTCTTCTGGTACGTGAATAGAGACCCTGTCAATCTGCAAACTATTCACTGCACTCTGTTGTTTTTTAACTCTCCTGTAACTCTCTTCTGGTACGTGAATAGAGACCCTGTCAATCTGCAAACTATTCACTGCACTCTGGTGTTTTTTTACTCTTCTGTACCTCTCTTCTGGTACGTGAATAGAGACCCTGTCAATCTGCAAACTATTCACTGCACTCTGGTGTTTTTTTACTCTCCTGTAACTCTCTTCTGGTACGTGAATAGAGACCCTGTCAATCTGCAAACTATTCACTGCACTCTGTTGTTTTTTAACTCTCCTGTAACTCTCTTCTGGTACGTGAATAGAGACCCTGTCAATCTGCAAACTATTCACTGCACTCTGTTGCTTTTTAACTCTCCTGTAACTCTCTTCTGGTATGTGAATAGAGACCCTGTCAATCTGTAAACTATTCACTGCA
Organism: Bombina bombina; assembly: GCF_027579735.1. NCBI lineage: Eukaryota > Metazoa > Chordata > Amphibia > Anura > Bombinatoridae > Bombina > Bombina bombina. Next base: position 895,168,348 of record NC_069502.1, on the reverse strand, counting down.
CTCTGGTGTTTTTTAACTCTCCTGTAACTCTCTTCTGGTACGTGAATAGAGACCCTGTCAATCTGCAAACTATTCACTGCACTCTGGTGTTTTTTTACTCTCCTGTAACTCTCCTCTGGTACGTGAATAGAGACCCTGTCAATCTGCAAACTATTCATTGCACTCTGTTGTTTTTTAACTCTCCTGTAACTCTCTTCTGGTACGTGAATAGAGACCCTGACAATCTGCAAACTATTCACTGCACTCTGTTGTTTTTTAACTCTCCTGTAACTCTCTTCTGGTACGTGAATAGAGACCCTGTCAATCTGCAAACTATTCACTGCACTCTGGTGTTTTTTTACTCTCCTGTACCTCTCTTCTATACGTGAATAGAGACCCTGTCAATCTGCAAACTATTCACTGCACTCTGGTGTTTTTTTACTCTCTTGTAACTCTCTTCTGGTACGTGAATAGAGACCCTGTCAATCTGCAAACTATTCACTGCACTCTGTTGTTTTTTAACTCTCCTGTAACTCTCTTCTGGTACGTGAATAGAGACCCTGTCAATCTGCAAACTATTCACTGCACTCTGTTGTTTTTTAACTCTCCTGTAACTCTCTTCTGGTATGTGAATAGAGACCCTGTCAATCTGCAAACTATTCACTGCACTCTGGTGTTTTTTTACTCTCCTGTAACTCTCTTCTGGTATGTGAATAGAGACCCTGTCAATCTGCAAACTATTCACTGCACTCTGTTGTTTTTTAACTCTCCTGTAACTCTCTTCTGGTACGTGAATAGAGACCCTGTCAATCTGCAAACTATTCACTGCACTCTGTTGTTTTTTAACTCTCCTGTAACTCTCTTCTGGTACGTGAATAGAGACCCTGTCAATCTGCAAACTATTCACTGCACTCTGGTGTTTTTTTACTCTCCTGTAACTCTCTTCTGGTACGTGAATATAGACCCTGTCAATCTGCAAACTATTCACTGCACTCTGGTGTTTTTTTACTCTCCTGTACCTCTCTTCTGGTACGTGAATAGAGACCCTGTGAATTTGCAAACTATTCACTGCACTCTGGTGTTTTTTTACTCTCCTGTAACTCTCTTCTGGTACATGAATAGAGACCCTGTCAATCTGCAAACTATTCACTGCACTCTGGTGTTTTTTTTACTCTCCTGTAACTCTCTTCTGGTACGTAAATAGAGACCCTGTCAATCTGCAAACTATTCACTGCACTCTGGTGTTTTTTTACTCTCCTGTACCTCTCTTCTGGTACGTGAATAGAGACCCTGTCAATCTGCAAACTATTCACTGCACTCTGTTGTTTTTTAACTCTCCTGTACCTCTCTTCTGGTACATGAATAGAGACCCTGTCAATCTGCAAACTATTCACTGCACTCTGTTGTTTTTTAACTCTCCTGTAAATCTCTTCTGGTACGTGAATAGAGACCCTGTCAATCTGCAAACTATTCACTGCACTCTGTTGTTTTTTAACTCTCCTGTAACTCTCTTCTGGTACGTGAATAGAGACCCTGTCAATCTGCAAACTATTCACTGCACTCTGGTGTTTTTTACTCTCCTGTAACTCTCTTCTGGTACGTTAACAGAGACCCTGTCAATCTGCAAACTATTCACTGCACTCTGGTTTTTTTTTACTCTCCTGTACCTCTCTTCTGGTACGTGAATAGAGACCCTGTCAATCTGCAAACTATTCACTGTACTCTGGTGTTTTTTTACTCTCCTGTAACTCTCTACTGGTACGTGAATAGAGACCCTGTCAATCTACAAACTATTCACTGCACTCTGGTGTTCTTTTACTCTCCTGTAACTCTCTTCTGGTACGTGAATATTTACATAGAGCAAATGATTTTAGTTTGTTAATTTAGTCCTACATCTGTTGTACTGTTATCCAATGTCTTATTTCTAATGTTCAGTTAATTGCCATGTGATGTTCGATCCTTATCAATACTTGCTATTATTCTAAAATGTATAGCTGTCTTATTCCATAGTTTTAACCTCCCCCAAATTTTATTGTCTGTTTACTTAACATCTCACCCTGACCAGACCAGAATCTAACTTTTCAATTGGCCTTTCCAATTGTCTTTGATTAGCAATCAACTAAATTTAGTGGACTCAGCTGACTGCCCTGCCTGCATATATTTCACACTAGTTTGGGATGTGCATTGCACAGGGGTGCATTGCCTGGGCAGTGTACATTGTAACAATAGCATATGTTCACATTTTCAAAGTGAACATTTTATAAGTGAGGCATTAGCAATAGAATTATAAAAGACTATAAGAAACAGGTTAAACAATGGCACTATTAAGGCTTTCCCCACTAATATCTATATCCTAAGTGTATTAGGAATTTTGTACATTTCTATATATAATAAAAATATATATTTTTGTTGTGGGTGGGTTGGTGCTATGCATAAATTGAAATTCAAACTAGAAGTGTGGTAGTATAGACACTACCACGGGACAGTATGCATCTCCAGCACTCTAGCCCAGACTATAGGGTGATGCTTTTTGTGAGGAATATTAAAATATAACTTTTATTCAATTTATTTAAAAACTGTACACACATAACACATAACATACAATTTTAAAAATTCTCAAAGTAAGTTCTGTTAAAGTTTGAATAGTGACCACTAATATTATATGAATGCCTGAATTATATTGTCTCAAAGTGTCACTAAAATTATAGCACCTTGCAATAATGTCACTCCTATGCTGAATTGGTAGTCTTGGCAAAGCTGTTATATAGTTGTGTAAGTGCCCTATGGTAGTATGTTCACCAGTTAGTGCATACTGTGGGTCACAATGGAAATAACAGCTTAATATGATCGTTTGATTCTATGTGAATACTAGTGTATCTGTATCAAACATTTACATGATAGTAGCGTCAGTTACCAAGAATATAACTGTCTCATCTGTGTAAGTATACAGTTGATCTGAGAGCAATGCTCATAAAGTACTGCTAATCGTTTAATAGGTACAGATTATGTAGCAACATTACTCACTGGTTCTAGTATCAGAGGGATGAGAAAAAACTCAATTTTGTGAATAGTTAAGATACCATATATATTATGTTATAAGTTGGTACTGTATAGAGGTGACTGTTATATCTCCTCTAGAAATTTTGTGATCACCAGTGTATCTAGGTTGTTGTGCAATCTCACTCCTGTTGGATCATATAAATGTTTGTGGTTATTATAGGTATACGGATATTAGGGGCTTCTATAGATGTGGGTAAAGTGACCTTGTGTAGTCTCACACACCGAGATTGTATAACTGGCTGTGTTCTGTAACTATCAGCACTCTAGTTGGCCACTATATTTCTAGGTAAATATTTACTAGAATCTGTGCTTAGTTAGTATATCCCACTAGAATAGCCTCCCAATAGTGATGGCGAATATATATACTCGCTTGATTCTGTGAGAGTATAGGTATGAGACTGTCAGACGTATATAGATGATAACGTGGTCTGCTTAATTATTTCAAAGTGGTTGCTTAGTATATATGTCAGATTCTATAGCCCCTCTTATGTTGCCGGATTATTGATTCCTTGTTAACTTGTGGAATTAACCTTAAATTCGCCAAAGAGGTAGTTTTTAGCAAACTAAGCTTGAGTATATATCATAATAATGTCAATTTATTTGGCAACCAGTGGATTTTAGATCGAATATTAAAGTCTTATATCTGTGTGACTTTTGTTGTGGAGTTCATTTGGTTTTTTATATATATTTTTGTAGTGGAGCCGTTAGATTGTGTAAATGGCCCGGATGTTATCCAAACTTGCACTATTTTCCTTATTTCTGTATAACCCCACAACCTGTATGCTGGTTATTTTTCTTTTTTTATAAACAATAAATTGGTGATGGTTTAGCTCTAATCGTGAGCTTAGTGTTACACTGCTTATGTAACAAACAGTTTTCTGAGCCTCTTAATAGTGCCCGGCTGTGATTACATGGGAGTCATATGCCTGTATCTAAATATTGAGCATCAATTATAGAATTTATTAATTTATGCTACTACGTTATCTTCAAAGCATAAGGCTAATTATAACATCCGTATTCCCTTAGCTAGCTTGTATAGCAGCTTAGAAAAAGTTCTTAAACATATATGTTGAAAAGATTTTTTGTCTGTCACTATAGCCCGGATGTAATGCAATGTTACCCAGTGTAGTTAATTATTCGAATACTCTATAGTCACTCAAATTGAGTGTTGGCTATATTGTTAGATTCCCATTACCTGATTTGTTATTGTTTAGTGAAATATTTGCCTCCTATAGTGTGTTCTGTATTACACTATTTCAATTACAAACTGTCTCGTTAGTCTATAGTACCCGGATGCTGCTCGAATCTAAGCCGTGTACCTCTATTTTCTACATATATAATCAACGATCGCTGTATTTTCAGCCGCATCAATATCCCCTTGTGTACCTATATTTTCTACATATATAATCAACGTTAGCTGTGTGCTCCGCCGTAATACTATCCCCTTATCCTGTGGTTGAATATTTCAACAGTGTACACTGGCGGTGTTCGCTAGGCAGCTTGCTACACCGCTTTACCTATATTCATTAGCATGGAGCTTTATGTACGAATGGCTCAGAACTTTACTTTGACATAAATTTAAAAGGCGTCTGTCACTACTGACGCGTTTTGCCCGTAGAGGGCTTTCTCAAAGGCAGCGAGCCGCCAATTTTTCAAATATTTATGTGCTCTATCCTCTAAAGGACCACCCCTTGATTTTTCTGATTGGTTGATGACTCAATGGGTGTATGTAGGCTATTTTTTAAGGTAGTATATACCTATTATGGTCGATTGTATTGAACAGCATTTATTTGTTGTATTTGTGACAGTGTTATTGTTCTTTTTAGACTTTCTAAAACAAGTTTATTGCACATACGTTTCTTGTTTCACTTGGAAAGCGCTATACTGTTATTATTCTTGTTTTCCACAAGGTTCCCCATCATTCTTAATGGTATGTTCCTATGTCATTTATTTTGCTCTCACGATTGTTATTATTACAAGCAAAGATGCATTGGAAAACGTCTGGTTAGAATGTTTTTGTCTTAATTTTTATTTTTATGACCTTTTATCCATTTCTCTATTTATGGGTTTCATTCCAGAACTTAGACTGTATTTTTAGTCTATTGTCCTAATGGTAGTAATTATTGTGTTGAAATATAAACTTGTGATTTGTCTGTTTAGTAGGTCACCAATTATTGGGATATTGATGTATATGGCAGTGACCCTGCCAAATTTATTTTAGTTCATTTTACATTAGATATTCAATTTTTCTTCTTTTTATTCTTTATATTCTTGTTCTTATTTTATAAAATATGAAGTATTACTGTGTTTTCTACCTAGTTGATGTCCTAATATACTAGATTCTGTACAACCAGTCCCTCTTGAAGAATTATAATACTAATGTTTAGTACATTAGTGTGTGGATGGTTTCCCATGCTATAATAGTGTTAAAAGTGTATAATATTATAAATTATATTGTTAGTGTAAAAAATTATTATACTGTGCTGAGAAGTGACTGTGATCATTATGATAGTTCCAAATAGGTTGTGTGAGTGACTATTGTGTATTTCTAGGTGATTGGGAGTGCTTATGTGTGTTGGGTGAAAAGGAAAAAAAGGGGGGAAAAAGGGGAAAAAAGGGGGGAGAGAAAGAGGGGATGGGGGGGTTTGGAAAAAAGGGGGAGGGGGAAAAAGAGGGGGGGGGTTTAGGGGAGGGGGGGAGAGAAAAAGGAGCTAGGGAGAGGGTAGGGTGGAAAAACTGTGAATCGTGATCAATACGTGATAATAACAAAACAAAAAAGGGAAGAGAATGAATTACATTCTTGTAGTAGGGTGAAGTCCACCTGAATAGACTAGTGAATAACTTCTAAAGTGCATTGATTGTGTGGATTATTAAATTATTAAATCATTTTCTTCTTAGGATAGGGATTTCGTTCGTGAATCCTACTGTATTTAGCTTTTCATATTAGTTTTAACTAATGCAAAGAAGCTATTTTTTATTTTAGAAGCGTGGTAGTTCTTTTCTAGAAATATATTTGTATATATTAAACATCTGCATTATAAATTCAATTGTTGATTTGTGAATTGTTGTTTGTTCTTCTTGTGTTTTGAATTTTTGAATTTTTGAAAGAGGTAATTATTTTATAAGAATATATAATAGTTGTTCTGCTCATTCAGTCCCATTGGGACCACTGAATTCAGTCGGTAAATCCATCTAGTTTCAGCCTTGAGGAGTGCCGTTTCTAGGTCACCTCCTCTGATTCCCAAACTTATTTTCTCGATCCCCCAACAGCGAAGATCTTGTTTATTAGATTGATGGTGGTTTAAGAAATGTGCTGCGACACTTGTAAGTGTTTTCCCTTTTTCTCTATCAGATGCCGCATTTTTTATATTCCGTAGATGTTCCATCAGTCGTGTGTGGAGTTTTCGAGATGTCATGCCTACATATACTAAATTGCAGCTGCATCTTAGAGCGTAAATTACTCCCTCCGTGTTGCAGCTGATGTATCTCTTTATCATATATTTGGTTCCAAATCTATCAATTATTTCTGTAGTCGGAATCATATACCTACAGGTACTGCAATTTTCACATCTGTAGGAACCTGGTCTAAAAAGCTGTTGCGGTTGTTTTGGTTTGGAAGTGACTACTGCTTACTAAATCTCTCAGATTTTTAGTTCTTCTGTATCCAATTTTAGGTTTATCTCCTATTTGTTGTTTTAAATTTACATCTGACATGAGTATATTCCAATGCTTGTTTATAATTTTAACCACTTCTGAAGTTTGATGGTTGTACGTAAGAATAAGTCTTGGAATCTGTGTGTCTTTTTTGGTTTTTTTATATAGTAGTTCTTTCCTGTTGGTGTGTAGAGCTCTATATCTTGCTTTCTTGATACTTGTTTTGCTGTAACCCCGTTTTATCAATCTCTCTGTTAATTCTTTGGCTCTTATCTTGAAGATCTCGTCATTGGAACAATTTCTTCTGATCCTTAAAAACTCACCGACTGGGAGGCTTTTGATGGTTCCTGGTGCATGAGAGCTAGTACTGTAGAGTAGGCTATTAGTGGCAGTGCTTTTTCTGTATAGATCTGTTTCTATATTGCCCTGCTGGTCTTTGTAAATAGTAACGTCCAGGAAGTTTATTTTGCTCTGACTTGCTTCATGCGTTAATCTGATATTTAAGTTATTTGTGTTCAATATTTTTAAGAATTTGAGTAGATCTTCATAGTTCCCCTCCCAGATGAAGAATATGTCGTCTATGAAGCGGAGCCATAGAGGAATCAGATTGGTATATTCTGTGTTCGTATCTGTGAATACATGCTTGGCCTCCCACCACCCTAAAAATAGGTTCGCATATGTGGGGGCGCAGGCGGTCCCCATGGCGGTGCCACGTGTTTGTAGGTAAAATTTACCATCAAATATAAAGAAGTTGTAGTTTAATATATAATTTAGCAATTTAATTATCAATTCATTGTGTTCCTCATCTTCTTCTGATCTTTGATCCAAAAAATATTGCACTGCTGTTACTCCATCTCGATGATTTATTGAAGTATACAATGATTCCACATCTGTGGTTACCAGCCAGGTGTTTTTATCCAGATTGATGTTTTCCAACTTTTGCAGTAGTTGCATCGTGTCTTGTATGTATGATGGTAGCTCCCAAACATACTCTCTCAGTCGGAAGTCTATATACTGGCTTGCTTTCTCCGTAAGGCATCCTATGCCAGATACAATGGGCCTTCCAGGAGGATTTTTAGGGTCTTTGTGAATCTTGGGTATCAAATAAAAGGTTGGTATTTTTGGGTCAGTCACTGTTAAGTATTTCTTTTCTTTATCTGTTATGATCCCATGGCCAAATGCTTGATTGATTGTATGATCATAGCTTTTCTTGTATCCCATCATCGGGTTGTATAATAGTTTGGTATAACATGAAGCATTTTTTAGTTGTTTGTTGACTTCTTTGAGATACATCTCTATAGGCCAAATGACTATGTTCCCTCCTTTATCCGCATTGCGTATGATGATTTCTTCCTCTTGCTGCAGTTCTTCCAATGCTTTGCGCTCCCTGAAGGTTAAGTTGTTTTGCGTTCCCACTATTTGTAAATTCGTGATTTCATCACATACCAGTTTATTAAAGACTTCCAATTGAGGTAAGTTGATGTTACTTGGAATGAAAGTTGATTTATTTTTTATATTTTTTCTCCAATTTTGAGTAGTTTTAGGATCAGACTCTTCCAACAGGGTCTCCAACGTCTGAATACTTTCTAATTCCTCAGTACTCCATTCTTCATTTTTATTTTTTGTTGCAAAGAAATTTTTGAGAGCCAATTTTCTTAAGTACAATTGAATATCTTTCACTGCTTAAAATTTGTCGATTTTATTTGTTGGGCAGAAAGATAAACCTTTTGAAAGCACTGAAATATGATCTTCTGTTAATTTTATTTTTTCTGATAGATTAATGACATTTAGTTGTTCAGCCTTATTTGCGAGAACGGGCTTGGGGGTCTTCTCGTTTGTCTCCAATTCCCTTGATGTCCTAACTGTGTTCGTCCACGACCTCTCAACGGTTTTTTGGAGTTTCTTCCTCTTTCCTCTCCTGGTTCTTCTTCCTTGTCGCCCGAATCTAAAAAATCTTTCCTTTTGTTTCGGCTGGAGGATCTAGGGGCTAATGTTACTGTAGTTCTATCTGAGCTAGATGCTTCATTGCTACTACTTTCTTCGCCATCAGTGTCTGAGACATCGCTTTGAACCAAAGTTACTTTAGGATTTTTGGTTGGATTTTTGAAGAAACCTCTGTTTCTCCATTTGTAGACTTTGTTGTCCCTAAAATCTTGGATGTCTCTACTCAGTTTATTTTGTTTTGTTGTTTTTAATTCTTTAATAACACTCCAGAGTAAGTGACTGGATTTTAAATTCGAATGCTGGAAATGCTGTTCTTTTTAATTGTCATTGCATAGCACCAACCCACCCACAACAAAAATATATATTTTTATTATATATAGAAATGTACAAAATTCCTAATACACTTAGGATATAGATATTAGTGGGGAAAGCCTTAATAGTGCCATTGTTTCTTATAGTCTTCATTCGTCTGGTCAAACCAGATTTTCCAAGCAATTGAGCACACAGACTTAACAGTAATCATGGACTCAATGTGGGACAAGGATAGACAGGCTAGACAATTAAAAAGAACAGCGGGTTTGAATGAAATTTTTGAAGGTAATCATACTACAACTACCAACATCATTCCAACTACAATGGAAGGATTATTAAGAGAGGCTCACAAAACCATGTTTAAACAAGATAAAAGTTGGTGGAATAGACATTTTTTTGAAAAGTATATTGAAAAAAAGTTGATACCCAGAGGTCTACGAATTCAGTTGTTTCCAGCATTCGAATTTAAAATCCAGTCACTTACTCTGGAGTGGGAAGACGCTTTAACAGAATGTTCGAACAAATTAATGAAAATATTAATGAAGCACGATCAGGCAGAATATGATTTACTAGAAAATAAGATCAGGGAACAAAATGAAGCCCTAAAGAAATTTGAAAATAACAGTGAATTTGAACAACTGTATAAAACATTCCAGAAAGAGTTGGATAAATATGAAGCAGAATTAAAAACAACAAAACAAAATAAACTGAGTAGAGACATCCAAGATTTTAGGGACAACAAAGTCTACAAATGGAGAAACAGAGGTTTCTTCAAAAATCCAACCAAAAATCCTAAAGTAACTTTGGTTCAAAGCGATGTCTCAGACACTGATGGCGAAGAAAGTAGTAGCAATGAAGCATCTAGCTCAGATAGAACTACAGTAACATTAGCCCCTAGATCCTCCAGCCGAAACAAAAGGAAAGATTTTTTAGATTCGGGCGACAAGGAAGAAGAACCAGGAGAGGAAAGAGGAAGAAACTCCAAAAAACCGTCGAGAGGTCGTGGACGAACACAGTTAGGACATCAAGGGAATTGGAGACAAACGAGAAGACCCCCAAGCCCGTTCTCGCAAATAAGGCTGAACAACTAAATGTCATTAATCTATCAGAAAAAATAAAATTAACAGAAGATCATATTTCAGTGCTTTCAAAAGGTTTATCTTTCTGCCCAACAAATAAAATCGACAAATTTGAAGCAGTGAAAGATATTCAATTGTACTTAAGAAAATTGGCTCTCAAAAATTTCTTTGCAACAAAAAATAAAAATGAAGAATGGAGTACTGAGGAATTAGAAAGTATTCAGACGTTGGAGACCCTGTTGGAAGAGTCTGATCCTAAAACTACTCAAAATTGGAGAAAAAATATCAAAAATAAATCAACTTTCATTCCAAGTAACATCAACTTACCTCAATTGGAAGTCTTTAATAAACTGGTATGTGATGAAATCACGAATTTACAAATAGTGGGAACGCAAAACAACTTAACCTTCAGGGAGCGCAAAGCATTGGAAGAACTGCAGCAAGAGGAAGAAATCATCATACGCAATGCGGATAAAGGAGGGAACATAGTCATTTGGCCTATAGAGATGTATCTCAAAGAAGTCAACAAACAACTAAAAAATGCTTCATGTTATACCAAACTATTATACAACCCGATGATGGTATACAAGAAAATCTATGATCATACAATCAATCAAACATTTGGCCATGGGATCATAACAGATAAAGAAAAGAAATACTTAACAGTGACTGACCCAAAAATACCAACCTTTTATTTGATACCCAAGATTCACAAAGACCCTAAAAATCCTCCTGGAAGGCCCATTGTATCTGGCATAGGATGCCTTACGGAGAAAGCAAGACAGTATATAGACTTCAGACTGAGAGAGTATGTTTGGGAGCTACCATCATACATACAAGACACGATGCAACTACTGCAAAAGTTGGAAAACATCAATCTGGATAAAAACACCTGGCTGGTAACCACAGATGTGGAATCATTGTATACTTCAATAAATCATTGAGATGGAGTAACAGCAGTGCAATATTTTTTGGATCAAAGATCAGAAGAAGATGAGGAACACAATGAATTGATAATTAAATTGCTAAATTATATATTAAACTACAACTTCTTTATATTTGATGGTAAATTTTACCTACAAACACGTGGCACCGCCATGGGGACCGCCTGCGCCCCCACATATGCGAACCTATTTTTAGGGTGGTGGGATGCCAAGCATGTATTCACAGATACGAACACAGAATATACCAATCTGATTCCTCTATGGCTCCGCTTCATAGACGACATATTCTTCATCTGGGAGGGGAACTATGAAGATCTACTCAAATTCTTAAAAATATTGAACACAAATAACTTAAATATCAGATTAACGCATGAAGCAAGTCAGAGCAACATAAACTTCCTGGACGTTACTATTTACAAAGACCAGCAGGGCAATATAGAAACAGATCTATACAGAAAAAAGCACTGCCACTAATAGCCTACTCTACAGTACTAGCTCTCATGCACCAGGAACCATCAAAAGCCTCCCAGTCGGTGAGTTTTTAAGGATCAGAAGAAATTGTTCCAATGACGAGATCTTCAAGATAAGAGCCAAAGAATTAACAGAGAGATTGATAAAACGGGGTTACAGCAAAACAAGTATCAAGAAAGCAAGATATAGAGCTCTACACACCAACAGGAAAGAACTACTATATAAAAAAACCCAAAAAAGACACACAGATTCCAAGACTTATTCTTACGTACAACCATCAAACTTCAGAAGTGGTTAAAATTATAAACAAGCATTGGAATATACTCATGTCAGATGTAAATTTAAAACAACAAATAGGAGATAAACCTAAAATTGGATACAGAAGAACTAAAAATCTGAGAGATTTAGTAAGCAGTAGTCACTTCCAAACCAAAAAAACCGCAACAGCTTTTAGACCAGGTTCCTACAGATGTGAAAATTGCAGTACCTGTAGGTATATGATTCCGACTACAGAAATAATTGATAGATTTGGAACCAAATATATGATAAAGAGATACATCAGCTGCAACACGGAGGGAGTAATTTACGCTCTAAGATGCAGCTGCAATTTAGTATATGTAGGCATGACATCTCGAAAACTCCACACACGACTGATGGAACATCTACGGAATATAAAAAATGCGGCATCTGATAGAGAAAAAGGGAAAACACTTACAAGTGTCGCAGCACATTTCTTAAACCATCATCAATCTAATAAACAAGATCTTCGCTGTTGGGGGATCGAGAAAATAAGTTTGGGAATCAGAGGAGGTGACCTAGAAACGGCACTCCTCAAGGCTGAAACTAGATGGATTTACCGACTGAATTCAGTGGTCCCAATGGGACTGAATGAGCAGAACAACTATTATATATTCTTATAAAATAATTACCTCTTTCAAAAATTCAAAAATTCAAAACACAAGAAGAACAAACAACAATTCACAAATCAACAATTGAATTTATAATGCAGATGTTTAATATATACAAATATATTTCTAGAAAAGAACTACCACGCTTCTAAAATAAAAAATAGCTTCTTTGCATTAGTTAAAACTAATATGAAAAGCTAAATACAGTAGGATTCACGAACGAAATCCCTATCCTAAGAAGAAAATGATTTAATAATTTAATAATCCACACAATCAATGCACTTTAGAAGTTATTCACTAGTCTATTCAGGTGGACTTCACCCTACTACAAGAATGTAATTCATTCTCTTCCCTTTTTTGTTTTGTTATTATCACGTATTGATCACGATTCACAGTTTTTCCACCCCTACCCTCTCCCTAGCTCCTTTTTCTCTCCCCCCCTCCCCTAAACCCCCCCCCCTCTTTTTCCCCCTCCCCCTTTTTTTCCAAACCCCCCCCCCCCCTCCCCTCTTTCTCTCCCCCCTTTTTTCCCCTTTTTCCCCCCTTTTTTTCCTTTTCACCCAACACACATAAGCACTCCCAATCACCTAGAAATACACAATAGTCACTCACACAACCTATTTGGAACTATCATAATGATCACAGTCACTTCTCAGCACAGTATAATAATTTTTCACACTAACAATATAATTTATAATATTATACACTTTTAACACTATTATAGCATGGGAAACCATCCACACACTAATGTACTAAACATTAGTATTATAATTCTTCAAGAGGGACTGGTTGTACAGAATCTAGTATATTAGGACATCAACTAGGTAGAAAACACAGTAATACATCATATTTTATAAAATAAGAACAAGAATATAAAGAATAAAAAGAAGAAAAATTGAATATCTAATGTAAAATTAACTAAAATAAATTTGGCAGGGTCACTGCCATATACATCAATATCCCAATAATTGGTGACCTACTAAACAGACAAATCACAAGTTTATATTTCAACACAATAATTACTTCCATTAGGACAATAGACTAAAAATACAGTCTAAGTTCTGGAATGAAACCCATAAATAGAGAAATGGATAAAAGGTCATAAAAATAAAAATTAAGACAAAAACATTCTAACCAGACGTTTTCCAATGCATCTTTGCTTGTAATAATAACAATCGTGAGAGCAAAATAAATGACATAGGAACATACCATTAAGAATGATGGGGAACCTTGTGGAAAACAAGAATAATAACAGTATAGCGCTTTCCAAGTGAAACAAGAAACGTATGTGCAATAAACTTGTTTTAGAAAGTCTAAAAAGAACAATAACACTGTCACAAATACAACAAATAAATGCTGTTCAATACAATCGACCATAATAGGTATATACTACCTTAAAAAATAGCCTACATACACCCATTGAGTCATCAACCAATCAGAAAAATCAAGGGGTGGTCCTTTAGAGGATAGAGCACATAAATATTTGAAAAATTGGCGGCTCGCTGCCTTTGAGAAAGCCCTCTATGGGCGAAACGCGTCAGTAGTGACAGACGCCTTTTAAATTTATGTCAAAGTAAAGTTCTGAGCCATTCGTACATAAAGCTCCATGCTAATGAATATAGGTAAAGCGGTGTAGCAAGCTGCCTAGCGAACACCGCCAGTGTACACTGTTGAAATATTCAACCACAGGATAAGGGGATAGTATTACGGCGGAGCACACAGCTAACGTTGATTATATATGTAGAAAATATAGGTACACAAGGGGATATTGATACGGCTGAAAATACAGCGATCGTTGATTATATATGTAGAAAATAGAGGTACACGGCTTAGATTTGAGCAGCATCCGGTTACTATAGACTAACGAGACAGTTTGTAATTGACATAGTGTAATACAGAACACACTATAGGAGGCAAACATTTCACTAAACAATAACAAATCAGGTAATGGGAATCTAACAATATAGCCAACACTCAATTTGAGTGACTATAGAGTATCAGAATAATTAACTACACTGGGTAACATTGCATTACATCCGGGCTATAGTGACAGACAAAAAATCTTTTCAACATATATGTTTAAGAACTTTTTCTAAGCTGCTATACAAGCTAGCTAAGGGAATACGGATGTTATAATTAGCCGTATGCTTTGAAGATAACGTAGTAGCATAAATTAATACATTCTATAATTGATGCTCAATATTTAGATACAGGCATATGACTCCCATGTAATCACAGCCGGGCACTATTAAGAGGCTCAGAAAACTGTTTGTTACATAAGCAGTGTAACACTAAGCTCACGATTAGAGCTAAACCATCACCAATTTATTGTTTATAAAAAAAGAAAAATAACCAGCATACAGGTTGTGGGGTTATACAGAAATAAGGAAAATAGTGCAAGTTTGGATAACATCCGGGCCATTTACACAATCTAACGGCTCCACTACAAAAATATATATAAAAAACCAAATGAACTCCACAACAAAAGTCACACAGATATAAGACTTTAATATTCGATCTAAAATCCACTGGTTGCCAAATAAATTGACATTATTATGATATATACTCAAGCTTAGTTTGCTAAAAACTACCTCTTTGGCGAATTTAAGGTTAATTCCACAAGTTAACAAGGAATCAATAATCCGGCAACATAAGAGGGGCTATAGAATCTGACATATATACTAAGCAACCACTTTGAAATAATTAAGCAGACCACGTTATCATCTATATACGTCTGACAGTCTCATACCTATACTCTCACAGAATCAAGCGAGTATATATATTCGCCATCACTATTGGGAGGCTATTCTAGTGGGATATACTAACTAAGCACAGATTCTAGTAAATATTTACCTAGAAATATAGTGGCCAACTAGAGTGCTGATAGTTACAGAACACAGCCAGTTATACAATCTCGGTGTGTGAGACTACACAAGGTCACTTTACCCACATCTATAGAAGCCCCTAATATCCGTATACCTATAATAACCACAAACATTTATATGATCCAACAGGAGTGAGATTGCACAACAACCTAGATACACTGGTGATCACAAAATTTCTAGAGGAGATATAACAGTAACCTCTATACAGTACCAACTTATAACATAATATATATAGTATCTTAACTATTCATAAAATTGAGTTTTTTCTCATCCCTCTGATACTAGAACCAGTGAGTAATATTGCTACATAATCTGTACCTATTAAACGATTAGCAGTACTTTATGAGCATTGCTCTCAGATCAACTGTATACTTACACAGATGAGACAGTTATATTCTTGGTAACTGACGCTACTATCATGTAAATGTTTGATACAGATACACTAGTATTCACATAGAATCAAACGATCATATTAAGCTGTTATTTCCATTGTGACCCACAGTATGCACTAACTGGTGAACTTACTACCATAGGGCACTTACACAACTATATAACAGCTTTGCCAAGACTACCAATTCAGCATAGGAGTGACATTATTGCAAGGTGCTATAATTTTAGTGACACTTTGAGACAATATAATTCAGGCATTCATATAATATTAGTGGTCACTATTCAAACTTTAACAGAACTTACTTTGAGAATTTTTAAAATTGTATGTTATGTGTTATGTGTGTACAGTTTTTAAATAAATTGAATAAAAGTTATATTTTAATATTCCTCACAAAAAGCATCACCCTATAGTCTGGGCTAGAGTGCTAGAGAATTATAAAAGAACTGAACAAGGATTGGGCAAGGGGCAAGAAAAAGGCGGGTACTTTTGTAATATTGATATACCTTACTGTTTTCTTATGCAATTGCTACTGTAATAATGTGCCTTATGTGTTTAACTGGTTCCCTCTTTTGTAAAAATGCCTAATATCTTCATATTCCTTTTTGCTGCCTTTTGTCTCTATAACAAACTACATTATTCAATTACTCCATCTCCCTCTCCACCTGCACTGTTCATTAGCCCATCTCTCTTAAACTCACCTTACTTTTGTACTCACGTACTTTACCTATTCCTAAACACTCTCCCCCTGCACCTTGCCTCAAAAGCAGTCTCATTACTGCAAATCTGTATCTCATCTCATGTCACTCTCTCTCTTGCTTTTACTAACTGCTGGTGACATCTCCCCTAATCCTGGTCCCCAACAACTGCCTAGCCGTGCACATCCATGTATACCATCCCACAGACTCAAAAAACAAAACTCTGACAACCTTACTCACATTCCTCTTGCATCAAAAGCCACTATCCCTTTCACTTGTGCACTCTGGAACTCTCGCTCAGTTTGCAACAAACTCACTTCTATACATGACCTCTTTAACTTCTACTCCCTCAACCTTCTGGCCCTAACAGAAACCTGGCTCTCTCCCCTAGACACAGCATCCACTGCTGCTCTGTCACATGGGGTCTACACTTCAGCCACACTCCTAGGTCTGGTAATAGACAAGGAGGTGGTGTGGGTATTTTACTTTGCTCTTATTGCACCTTTCAACAAATACATCCCATCTCTTCCCTCACATTTTCCTCATTCGAAACCCACATGATTCGCTTATGCTCTCCTCTTTCTATACGTGTTGCAGTCATATACCGTCCTCCTGGCTCCTCAACTCAATTTCTAGATCACTTGGCTGCCTGGCTACCTTATTTCCTTTCCTCAGACACCCCTTCCCTCATCCTTGTTGACTTCAACATCCCTCTTGACAATCCCACTGCCTCTTCTGCAAAACAACTTCTGCAACTCACTTCCTCTTTCAGTTTGTCACAATGGACTGATTCTCCCACTCACAAAGATGGTCACTCCCTTGACCTGATCTTTAGCTATTGATACACTCTCTCAAACTTCACAAACTCCCCCTTTCCTCTTTCTGACCACCATCTCCTTACTTGCAACATATCATCCCTCCCTACAACTCTCCCTCCTTCTGCTCCTCCCACCAAACTTCACAGAAGCATTATGTCATTAGATCAACAACAGCTTTCTAATTCCCTCAAACCTCTCCTCTCATCCTTTGCCTCCTTTTCCTGCCCTGACCAATCTATCTGTCACTATAATTCCATCCTTACATCCATCCTTGACAATCTCGCCCCTCTACCATAGCTCGGAAATCAAACACTCATCCTCAGCCCTGGCATACTCCTCTGACACAATACCTACGCAGATGTTCCCGTACTGCTTAATGGCACTGGAGAAAATCTAGGAGTTCAGCTGATTTTCAATGTAACAAATTCATCTTGAACTCCTACTATTCTGCCCTTAATTTCCATAAGCCACACTACTTCTCTACTCTTATCTCTAATCTTTCTTCAAACCCAAAACACTTTCAATACTCTTCTCCGCCCTCCCCCACCTCCTAATACAACTTCTCTGTCAGCTCAAGACTTTGCCAACCACTTCAATAACAAAATCGACTCCATCAGAAATGAAATCAACTCTCAACATAATTCCATTCTCTCATCCCCTCAAATGCTCTCAATCAACCACAATCCACATAACCTTAAACTTAGCTCATAGTCCCCTGTTACTGATGAAGAAGTTCCAGCACTTATACTGCGCTCTCACCTCACTACCTGTCCCCTTGACCCTATCCCCTCACAGCTACTCCCCTCTCTCTCTGCTACCCTTACCCCTATACTCACACACACTTTAAACCTCTCCCTCAGCACCGGTATATTTCCCTCATCGCTGAAACATGCACTGGTCACACCTATCCTTAAAAAACCTTCCCTTGATCCTACCTCCCCATCCAACTACCGCCCTATTTCCCTCCTTCCTCTTGCATCAAAGCTTCTCTAAAAACTAGCATATGCACGCCTATCCCATTTCCTTACAATACACTCCCTCCTTGACCCATTGCAATATGGATTTCGTCCCCATCACACCACAGAGACAGCAATTGTTAAGGTTACCAACGACCTACTTACAGCAAAATCAAAAGGCCACTTCTCTCTGCTTATCCTCCTTGATCTGTCCGCAGCCTTTGACACTGTTGACCACCCTCTTTTGCTCCAAACCCTCCAATCCTTTGGCATCTGTGACACAGCCCTCTCGCGGCTCTCTTCCTACCCGTCAAACCGTACCTTTAGTGTAGCCTTCTCTTGGGCCTCCTCTGCCCCGTCACCACTTTCTGTCGGAGTACCTCAAGGCTCTTTCCTCAGTCCCCTTCTCTTCTCAATCTACACGTCATCACTAGGTTCCCTAATAAAGTCCCACGGTTTACAATATCATTTGTATGCCGACGACACCCAAATCTACTTCTCTGCACCAGACCTATCTCCTTCCTTGCTAACCCATGTCACTAACTGTCTTTCTCATATCTCTAACTGGATGTCCTCTCACTACCTCAAGCTAAATCTCTCCAAAACTGAGCTTCTTATTTTCCCCCCTTCTTCAAAAATCTCCACCCCCAATCTCTCTATAACTGTCGACAACTTCATCATTACCCCTACCCCGCATGCCCGATGTCTCAGGGTCAGATTTGACTCGGATCTTTCTTTCACTCCTTACATTCAGTCATTGGCTAAAGCCTGCCGCTTCCACCTTAAAAACATCTCTAACATTAGACACTTCCTTACACAAGACACAACTAAGATTTTAATCCACTCTCTCATTCTTTCCCGCCTCGATTACTGCAACTCTGTCCTCTCTGGTCTCCCCACCTGCCGCCTAGCTCTTTTAGAATCCATAATGAATGCCTCTGCCAGACTCATCTTCCTTGCACGTCACTCGTTATCTGCTGCACCTCTCTGCCTATCCCTTCACTGGCTTCCTCTTGCCTCTAGGATCAAACACAAAATTATCATTCTGACATACAAAGCCCTCAACTGCACTGCTCCCCCCTATATCTCAGACCTTGTCTCCAGATACTCTCCCTCCCGTCCCCTTCACTCTGCTCACAACCTCTTACTCTCCTCCTCTCTTGTCACCTCATCACACTCCCATTTACAGGACTTCTCCAGACTGGCTCCCATCTTGTGGAGCTCTCTGCCTCACTCCACAAGACTCTCTTCTAGTTTTAAAAGCTTCAAGTGCTCCCTAAAGACTACTGTTCAGGGATGCATACAACCTACGCTAACCTTTCTTTATACCAGTTCCTCTCCTCCATTGCTATCCCCTGAACAGTTGATCCCTATAATTGTTTTGTTGTACTCCGCCTTTGTTTATAGTGCTGCGGAATCTGTTGGCGCTCTACAAATAACCGATAATAATAATAATAATAATAATAATAAATTAGAAAGTTGCTTAAAATTGCATGCTCTATCTGAATCACAAAAGGAAAAAAATTGAGTTCTGTATCACTTTAAGCACCATCAAATGTAACGTGCGTCGGGTCATCGCAACTTCAGAGCTCTGATTAATTGTTACGCGAGACAAAAAAGTTGCACAAAACACATAAAAAATATGTTTAACAGTACAGTAACACTCATATTAATACATGCTGATAAAAAAATATTTAAAAACAAAATTGCATTAAAAAGGCCTGCAAAGTTAATAGAGATATACATACATACACATGTCTAAATATGTATTTATATATACAATATATATATGTTTATATGTGTGTACATATGAATTTATGTTGTATATATGTATTTACAGACATAAATAAGCCTAAAACACATAAATACATATATATATACATAAATAGACATATATATATGTGTATTGGAACCCTTTGCAGTCAAGAAGCAGAAAACATGAAAATTGCTTTATAGGCAATATTCATATTTAATAAAGTGTTAAACTGTGTATGTAATATAAATATTTTACGTTCCAGTTTCAGACAATAAATACATATATATATATATATATATATATATATATATATATATATATATATATATATATATATATATATATATATATATATATATATATATATATAAGTGCATTGGAGCCCTTTGCAGTCAAGTAGCAGAAAACATGAACATTCCTTTTTAGGCAATATTCATATTTAATAAAGTGTTAAACTGTGTATGTAATGTAAATATTTTACATTCCAATGTTCTATTTTTCTGCTCTGAAAATATTCCCCAACTCTGTGGATTGTTTTTTTCAGCAGGATAATGCTCCATGCGCCACAGCCAAGTGAATCAAGGTGTGTATGGAGGACCACCAGATCAATACCCTGCCATGACCTGCCCAATCTCCAGACCTGAACCCAATTGAAAACCTCTGGAATGTAATCAAGAGGAAGATGGATGACCACAAGCCATCAAACAAAGCTGAGCTTCTTGAAATTTTGCACCAGGAGTGGCATAAAGTCACTCAACAGCAATGTGAAAGACTGGTGGAGAACATACCAAGATGCATGAAAGCTGGAATTGATAATTATGGTTATTCCACCAAATATTGATTTCTGCACTCTTCCTAAGTTAAAATATTAGTATTGTGTTGTTTAAAAATGAATATAAACTTGCTTTTTTTGCATTATTCAAGGTCTGAAAACACTGCATCTTTTTTGTTATTTTGACCATTTGTCATTTTCTGAAAATAAATGCTCTAAACGAAAATATTTTTTATATGGAATTCGGGAGAAATATTGTCAGTAGTTTTTAGAATAAAGCAAAACTATTTATTTTACTCAAACACATAGTAAAATCAGAGGAACTGATAATTTTGCTGTGGTCTCTTAATTTTTTCCAGAGCTATATATATAGAACAAGGAGTGAAAAATAGCGCATGCAGATAACACCAGACTGCTAATAATAATAATATCTATTAGCAGTCTGGTGTTATCTGCATGCGCTATTTTTCACTCCTTGTTCTACATTTATTGACATTGTGTTTGGCAGACACGTGAATAGCTGCAGCAGTACCTTACGCTAATTTTTTCTCACTCTCCATTGTGCCGACAAGGGAAGTTCAAAGGTCATAACGGACAACGCCAAGGAATAGAGGTGAGAGGATTATTATGGCGCTGCACTTAGTTTATGTTTATATATATATACACAGTATATATATATATATATATATATATATATACACACACATATACACTGTGTGTATATATATATATATATATATATATATATACTGGGTGTATATTATATATATATATATATATTGTGTATGTATATATATATATATATATATATATACATACACAGTATATACATACACACACTTTTGTTTTATATTATTGTTTTGGGCATGAGTATGCTAGAGGGTTACACAGTTGCACTGGGGAGCATTCAATGACAAGTGATATTTCTGTATTAATGACAAGGTTAATTTCTCAATGACAAATGTTTTTTTTAATTTATTGTTTGTATGTTTCCCACGGTTTAATTTCCCTTACTGGTCCTTTTTTTGCCAAACTGCTATTGCTTTATGATTGTAATACACCAAACATAAAAACAATTGGTTCTTCTTACTTATTGTGTGGCAAACCATCAATTGTTATGATTCATGGAGGCCTATTTACCAATGTGCGCGCGGACATGATACGAAGCAGCGTATCATGCCTGCTGCACATCGCGGCACATCGATAAATGCCGACAGCATATGCTGTCGGCATTTATCATTGCGCGAGCAGTTCTTGTGAACTGCTGGTGCAATGTCGCCCCCTGCAGATACACAGCCACTAGCAGGGGGTGTCAATTAACCCGATCGTATTCGATCGGGTTGATTTCTGTCTGCCGCCTGTCTGCCGCCTGCTTCTTGATTACTTCTCCATAGCTCCATACGGAGCTTGATAAATATGCCCCATGGTCTCATTTATGTAGTAATACATCTAGTTACATGTGCCAGAACTTTAATGTTCTTTTCCTGTTGTCTAGAATAATAACATATCTAAATAGGTTTGTCAGTTTAATATATTATACATTCCTTATATTTTCTGAAAATGTTCCATTGTTGTTGTTTGGTTGTTTTTTATTTTGAATATGCAAATAAACTTTTAGGGATTGGAACAAACGTTTCTAATTTTTGTTTATTTCTGCAAACTGAAAGTGCAAGATAAAAAGTATATGAAAGAAATGAGGCATTTCTAGTTGTTTAATCAGATTTACCAATCATTATGGTGGTTGACCATGTGCACTGTCATGGCTGAACTCCCCTGCTACATTGACTGCTAATCATATTACATTACTAATTGATATGGGAGGAATATTTAAAAGAGTTGTGGTAGGAGGATCATGTTGGGGGCCAGTTCAGTGTTGATTGGTGTTAGCTTTGGTGGAACACGATTGCTGTTAGGGGTCAGGGTCACAATTCAAGTTTATTGCAGATATTTGAGGTCAGTGTTAGGGTTAATTGGCTATACAGCTGTTAAATGTAATGCAAGATAGGTACCAATGTAATAGTGACTGTTTCTAGAGATCTGTCATTAAAGGGTCATGAACCCCAAACAAAATGCTTTATTAATTCAGACAGATCATACAATTTTTCAAAAGCTTTCAATTTACTTTTATTGTCAAATTTACTTCATTCTTATAGTATTCTTTATTGAAGGGGTATCTAGATAAGTAGCATGCACATTTCTGGAGCAGTAACATGACAAGAAACACCACTTACGAACAAAAGATGCGGATCCCATCCAAATGCTTAAAAAAGGTGTAACTTTATTGCGGTTAACAGATTCATAGTAAAATCAGCCTTAACATTCTGCAACGCTTCAGAGAAACACATCATTGATGGTCTATGAGTAAGGCGGTCAGGATCCGCCGAAACGCGTAAGACCGAACCTCTCAGCTGTTCCCATACTTCTAGTGTGTGTCTCTGAAGCTTTGCAGAATGTTAAGGCTGATTTTACTATGAATCTGTTAACCGCAATAAAGTTACACCTTTTTTAAGCATTTGGATGGGATCCGCATCTTTTGTTCGTATCTGATTTACTTGCAAACAGGAAGGAGTTTGCTATAGGACCCCACCTGACACTTGAGTGGCATTCGGAGCTGTGCAGCCGAACTAACGGTACTGAAACCGGAATAGCCTGTTGAACAACCGGAAGGAGCAGGATCCGTGATTGTGGAGGTGACCAACGGACGCTGAAAAGTTCACCACCAGGTAAGACCTCATTTGCCTGAAAAGAACAATCGAATCTGGAGAGGACAGACGGGATGAGGCTACCGCATAAGGAGGGGGGTGAGTGAATAGTTAGCCACTTTATGGCATAAGCTACAGTCCGTCTTTTGTTGGTACACTGAAGCTGCTTGTATTCACTGGCTGAACGGAAAAGGTGTGTGAAAAAGGGATATTTACGCCCATATAAGTTCCTCTGCACATGAGTGTCTGTTTTATCGATTGTGAACAGGGATATTGCACTTTGGCAAACTGGTTTTTGCTTTTTGTTCACTTCAAGAAACACCACTGCCTTGCTCCGGTCCCGTGCATGCTCCTACATCTTCCTACCTGCTTTTCAACTAAGGATACCAAGAAAACATAGTCATATTGATAATAAAAGTAAATTGGAAAGCGTTTTCAAATTTTACACTTTGTCTAAATCATGAAATAACATTTTTGGGTTTATGTCCCTTTAAAAATGAGCAATGTGAATCTTAAGTTGCTCTTATGAAGTCATTATGAGATCTCTGCTATTTTTCATTAGTGGCTTAAAGGGCCATGATACCTAAATGTTGAAACACATGAAAGTGATGCCGCATAGCTGTAAAAAATCCCTAGCACAGTGATTAGAAAAATACAATATATTAGATTGTGTGTCTTATGTATTATTATTTTACTTTTTTTGTATTACATTAGTACAGTCATGAACAACATTGGCAGCATTAAAGGGACAGTCTACACTAAAATTGTTATTGTTTAAAAGATAGATAACGTTTT
Organism: Bombina bombina; assembly: GCF_027579735.1. Classification (NCBI taxonomy): domain Eukaryota; kingdom Metazoa; phylum Chordata; class Amphibia; order Anura; family Bombinatoridae; genus Bombina; species Bombina bombina. The sequence continues at coordinate 895,144,227 of NC_069502.1, read as the reverse complement.
AAAACATATATAAACAAAATAACATAAAAATAGGGGGCACTAGAAATCTTAGAAACATATGAAGGTTAGTCTACCAAAGTGATAAATTTAACAACGTAAAAATCAAAAAATGATAATAAAGAATAAATAAAAAAGTATTTTCTTGTGAACGATGGTGATTTAGTGCATCTAGACTATGAAAAGAAAAAGAAAGCGCCTGGTGTAGTATTTTCAAACAATGTGAAACGATGCAACAAGCAAGTGAACAGGTAGCAAAAAAAGTGCAAGCAGGCAGGCTGACCTTTATACAGCAGTCAGTACGCCGTCGCCACAGTGTCCTAATTGTGGCTGGTAGGAAATCCACAGTGGGCAAATTCCTTAGGGCTGATAAGGAGATGTAATGTCTCCGGAGTGATATCTGGTCCGGTTCCCAAAAGTCTTGTCAAAAAGCTCCGGTTTCGGAAACCTAACAATTAGGTCCCAATAAAACAGGATCCAGCTATTAGAGCAGGTAAGTTGTTGTAATGGCGTCTGGTATAACACTTTACTACCCATTCCCCAGCTTTGCACAACCAATATATTAATATACTTGATAACATTTAAACCTCTAAATTTCTGCCTGTTTCTAAGCCACTATAGACAGCATCTTAATCACATGTTTTTTTATTTGCTTTTCACAACAGGAGACTGCTAGTTCATGTGGGCCATATAGATAACATTGTGTTCACTCCTGTGGCGTTATTTAAGATATAGCACAACACAATACTAAATGCAAGTCAATAGATAATAAATAAAAAAAAGTCTTGTGATCAGGGGGCTGTCAGAGAATGCTTAGATACAAGGTAATCCCAGAGGTAAAACGTTTATTTATATAATTGTGTTGGTTATGCAAAACTGGGGAATGGTAAATAAAGGAATTATCTATCTTTTTAAACAATAACAATTGTTGTAGACTGTCCCTTTAAGGTTGAATTCTATGGAGTAAGGAAACATTAATTTACGAAAGAAGTCTCATTAAAAATATTTCTAACTTTGAAAAAAGATTGCTAATAAGCACTGTGTAAAAGAGTAATAATGACCATTTTTGAGTTGCAGAAAATAATGAAAAGATCCTAAATATCACAGTTATCAAAAAGCCAAACCATTTAATTCCCTAAGGGTACGGAGATTGTTTATGATCTTTAGTCTCCTTTATATCTTTTCAATAACTGCTAAATGTCAAAAGCATTTTTTATGATAACCTTAATGACTACCTCGATGCCCTATAGGTAGTTTAAGAAGAATAGTCTTTAGCATTTCACCATCATGAAAGCGAATACATCTCTTGCCCTTTGCTTTAATCAGTTTTCTATATGTCCAAAAAAAACTCTATATTTCATAATTCAGATTTCATAAAAGCTGTCATTCTCCCCATCAGTAACTAACAAATATAAGCACAACTGCAGAGTTTTACTGCACAATGCTAAAAAGACATAAAAAGTCATTTCTTTTTTAATGAATCAGATAGAGCATACCATTTCAAACAACTTTCCACTTTACTACTGTTATTTAATTAGCTTCATTCTCTTGATATCCTTTGTTGAAAAGCATACCAAGATAAGCTCAGGAGCAGCAGTGCATTACTGGGAGATAGCTGCTGATTGGTGGCTGCACATATATGACTCCTGTTATTGGCTTATCCGATGTGTTCGGATAGCTCCCAGTGGTGCATTACTACTCCTTTAAAGGGAAAGTCTAGTCAAAAGTAAACTTCAGAGCATGCACTTTTAAGCAACTTTCTAATTTACTCTTATTATCAATTTATCTTCCTTCTCTTGGTATCTTTATTTGAAAAACAAGAATGTAAGCTTAGGAGCCGGCCCATTTTTAGTTTAGCACCTGGGTAGCACTTGCTGATTGGTGGCTACATTTAGACACCAAACAGCAAACACTACCCAGGTGCTGAACCAAAAATGGGCCAGCTCCTAAGCTTACAGTCTTGGTTTTTTAAATAAATATACCAAGAGAACAAAGACAAATTGATAATAAGAGTAAATTATAAAGTTGTTTAAACTTGCATGCTCTATATGAATTATGGAAGTTTAATTTTGACTAGACTTTCCCTTTAACAAAGGACATCAAAATATGAAGCAATTTTGATAATAGAATTTAAAAAAAATAATAAATATATAGTAATAATAAATACTTCCTGTCCTAGATTTACTAAGAATACAAATAAGCTGTCATTGGCCAAGGTTTAATAAAGCTTGTTTGTTAAACTAACATCTATCAGAAAAACAAGTTGCTGCAAATTCACATATTGAAAATGATAGAATTCACAAAGATTTGTTCTCGCCCCTCATCAGAGCAACAGCTGAAATCAATAGAGTAACTTCTATCCATCTGTTAACTTCCCGCTGCATAGAAATGCAGTGTAGGGCTTAATATAAGCCTGGAGCAGTCTAAGGGTTAAGGCTGTAGGAGAGTGGGTTAGAAGAGAGAGGGAAGGTGCTGGGTGCAACATTGTTGCAATTTAGGGTAGGCCCCTCCTTACCAGTAGATAAGCCAAGTTCTCCCTTGCAACTTCCTCTTCTTCTCCGGATCCTGGCTGAAGCAGTTTTTTCTTATCAGTTCTGTCATCACCAGTGCAGCTATGCATCGTTCCAGGCGTTCTACTCTGCCTCCCAGACGTTACCAGTCGGAACAGGAACCTCCTGCACCTGCAAAAGAAAAAATAAAGATAAGTGTTCAATCTATTTCTGAGGATGATTTAGATATCATTCCCCCAACTCAATATACTACTGTTGTGTCAGCCCAGGTTCATAATGTGGAAGAGCAGGGACCTATTGATATTGAGTTAGCTCAGGAATCCCCCAGACCTCAAGCATTGCAGACCCAGCAGGCTAATTTACCCCTTGATAGTGTACAGGCCTCATTTCTAAGTGCTGTACCCCCTGCTGCTATGTCAGCAGTTTCTGACCTATTGAAAAACATAATATCCGCTATGGCTGCAGCCTCCCCAGGGCCCAGTGTGACACCAGCTGTTTTCCCTCCTGATCCTTCTAGTCAGGATCCGGATCCTGCTTTAACTACCCCCAGCAGGCATCGCCCTTTCACACCTCTCATTGAGGCACCACACGTGGCAACACGCGGTCCCCAGCCCGGCCAGAACATGGCCCCTGTAACGGCCCCTCAGCCCTCAACACCCGGACTTGCCCCTGGTCGCACCATACCCGAGGCCCATGCCATCCCAGGGCCTATGCTGCTCCCCCCGGGGCCTAGCGATCTCCTTCGCCAGCCGCGTGGTCCGGGTCCGACTTCCGGTGTCAACGCCATGTTAGTGACGTCACCGGAAGCGGACATCGGCACTTCCGGCTTGGCAGATTCCCGCGCGGTCGCAAGGACATCGGCTCCCGGGGCAACGCCACTTGCAGGTGAGCACCGAGAGCCGTCCTTGGCCGTCGGCGGGTTATCAGTGGGGGGTCGGAGGGGCATTAGCAGCGCAAGCAAACTGCGCAAGCGAACGGCACATTTGAACGTTAATCCTCAGGGGCATCAAAGGGGTCGCTCCATCATAAGAGGTAGTACCAGGCAGATAGCCAGTGATAGGGGTAGGGGGACACGCAGAGTTAACCCTTCCAGGGCAATGAGGCCATTACAGTTTATACAAATGGGAGATAACGCAAATGCCATTCAGCAGGCCGCTCCCGATATTATTAACCCACACAGGGCTGATAGTGGTTTAGTGCAAGCGGCCGCTCAGCCGCATGATATTGTGTCTAATAATAGCCTGCATGTGAATCAAGGCAATGTTCAAAGTATGCATGTTAATCAAAACATTGAGCATCATTTACCGTCTCATCATTTACCATCCCCCATTGGTGTGAATGCGGCTTTGAATGGTGTGAACGTACAAGCAGCTCCTCAGGGATATAATACACCCATGGTTGGCATACATAATGCGAATGTGCAATCTTTAAGCCAGCTACAACATCCCATTATGTTAGGCATACAAGGAGTACAACCCCTTGATCAGGGTATCCACTCCCCCATTGCAGCCACGCAGGGCACTCATGCACACTCATTAAACCATGCACAATCAATAAGCCAGGCATGCCATAACCCTATTGTAGACCAGCAGGGTGTGAATGCTCAGACATCTGCGAATGGACAGTCAGTGAGTCAGGGATTTCATACACCACTTCATATAGCTCATCCACCCCTTGCTACTGATAATCCAGACACATCCATTGGGCAAAGTGCTCGCCAAATTCTTTCTCTTTTGCAGGGGGCAATTGGATCACAAAGTGCAGCAAAAACACGGACCAACACTGCCACAGTCATGAGTGGGGCGGATGCAGGAGTAACAGGCAGCATTACAGCAGGAGCAGCAGCCACCACTTCCACTGCACAGCAAGGGTCTTCAGGACTCGCCCTCCAAAACCAGCCAGCAGGCCAGCCCGTTTCCAGCATGGGTCAGGGACCTCCTGCCATTAGTCACGGTGAGAATGCTTTATTTACACACAATGACCATTCTTCCTCTGACTCATCCTCTTCTGACTCAGGGTCTGAGACTGACTCTTCCTTGGGTTTACAAGGGGCAGGTCAGAAGAAAATGTTTAGAATGATTAAGAAAATTTTAAAGAGGGGGGTCAAGCCAGATACTAAGCAGGACAGCGCCAGTAACACCGCCCCGCAAAACCCATCTACAGAGGTGCCAGCTGAACCTCTCCCTACCAGGGCCATCTCCGAAAGGCGAGCAGCCCTTTACGGGGACGCAAGCCCAGGAAAAATATACTCATTGCATAGACACCTGCGCAAAAAGGTGGTCAGTAGAATCCACCGTGGAAAATATGTTAATATATTTGACCTTTCGGTGGAGGCGTATAGGCAGAGAGAGAGGAGCGCTGAGGGAACAGGGCCTAAAAAATTTAAACGCCCAGACACTTTTGATGAGTGGCTCCAGTGCTTCAGGGTTTTTTCCTCCTGTTATATCGAAAAGTACCCCTCCCAGAGTTTGCCTATCCTAAAATACACGGACACTATTCACTGGATTCAGCGTAATCACAGTGAAGGTGTGTGGAGGGAATATGATGCTGAGTTCAGGAGGAAAATGGCAGGAAATCCTTCCCTGACTTTTGACTCTACTGATAACCAGTTGTGGCAGCGAATGGACCCAAAAGGGGGTGCACCCGCTGCTGTAACTTCAACTCAGCAATCAGCGCAGCAGTCCTTTCGCAATACCAGAAGCAGGAAACGGGGGGGAACCTGCTGGCCCTTCCAGGACAAAAAATGCGACAAGGGTAGCGCATGCACCTTCAGACATGTCTGCAGGTACTGCTCTGGTCCACACCCTGGCAGTGACTGCATCAAGCGAAGGGACCAGACCAATAAGCCCCCTTCAGCAAACTTGGGCCAGAAAGGCGGAAACGCCAATTAATGTACATGCCATGGCACCATGGTTGTGGGCTTACCCAGACCAGGCGGCGGCACGTATGTTATGGGAGGGTTTTTCATTTGGTTTTCATATCCCCACATTTAGGCAAATCAAGGGTAAGAGATTTAATAGGAACCTTATTTCAGCATACCAACACCCCCAAGTAGTGAGGGATAAAATTAATAAAGAAGTGACTTTAGGGCGAATGGCGGGCCCCTTTGCTGCCCCACCTTTACCTGATTTGGTCATTTCCCCGTTGGGGGTGGTTCCCAAGAAAGAGCCAGGGAAGTTTCGCCTCATTCAGCACCTGTCGTACCCAAAAGGTAGCTCAGTCAATGATGCCATTGACCCCCAACTCAGCTCGGTGCGCTATCAATCCTTTGATAGCGCACTAGACCTGGTCAGGAGGGCGGGTCCTGGTGCTCTATTGGCGAAACTAGACATTGAGTCGGCATTTAGGCTTCTTCCACTCCACCCCTCAGTTTTCCATCTAATGGGTTGTAAGTTTGCAGGTGTGTACTACGTGGATCGCTGCCTGCCCATGGGCTGCTCTTTGTCATGCGCCTTGTTTGAAGCGTTCAGTAGTTTCCTTCATTGGGTCGTAGCTTCAGAAGTGGGCAGCGATCCCATAGCACACTACCTGGACGATTTTCTCATTGTAGGGAGAGCAGGCTCCGATGATTGTTTATCCACAATGAACATCATGCGCAGCGTCATGAGACATTTCGGGGTGCCCCTAGCAGAGGACAAAACGCAAGGCCCCGCGTCCTGTTTAGTTTTCCTGGGAATCGAAATCGACACCCAGGCTCGGCTCTGTAGGTTGCCACCTGATAAAGTTCAGGGCATGCTTGAGGCGGTCAGAGCGGCAGTCTCTAATGCAGTTATTTCCCTGAAACAGTTACAATCCCTGTTAGGTTTGCTTAATTTCGCTTGCAGAGTTATCCCCATGGGTCGGGTTTTTAACCGTAGACTGGAAAGACAGCTTAGTGGTAGGTCAAACCCGAAATCAAAGATAACCCTAGGGAGTGAATTGCTGGCTGACCTGGTAGTCTGGGAACAGTTTCTCACGCGATTTAACGGGATTCGGGTCTGGCGTACCCCTCCCATGTCTAGCCAGTTACTGCACCTTTTCACTGACGCAGCTGGATCGCACGGTTACGGGGCCTATTTCCAGGGAGAGTGGAGCGCGGAGCCCTGGCCGGAGTCCTGGGCCCCGGCGGGCCTTACTCGAAACCTGACTCTCCTGGAGCTATTCCCCGTGGTCTTGGCGGTCGAGCTGTGGGGTGGGAAGTTGTCGAACGGGACTGTTGTGTTCTGGACAGACAACATCAGTGTGGTCTTTGCGATCAATAACTTGTCAGCCACCTCAGCAAAGGTCATTACCTTGCTGCGCCACCTGGTGTTGCGCTGTCTGGACCTTAACATCCAGTTCCAGGCCCGTCATGTCCCGGGCGTTGACAATGTTGTAGCTGACGCCCTGTCACGATTCGAATGGGCGACATTTCGCAAGTTAGCCCCCACAGCTGCAGCCGTGGGCTTACGCTGTCCTGATTTCCTTTGGCAGCTCATCCTTCCTGGATAGCCTTACTGCCGTTGGTCCGCTCCTCCTTAGCACCATCCACTTGGCACGCCTATGCCCGCATGTGGTCTGAATGGGACAATTTCTGTGCGTCCAGGGGAGCCGACGCTGCTCAGGGGTCTAGGGACAACTTACATGATTGGCTGGTGAGTTTGCATGCCTCTGGGGCCCGTCAGGGGGCAATACAATCCAAATTGGCCGCCCTCTCATTTTTCTATAGGGCGTTAGCCATTCCTGACCCAACCAATTCCTTTTTTATTAGGCAGGTGATCAAGGGTTGGGGCAGATCGCAGCAGCGGAAAATAGACACGCGCGAACCCATCACCCGCGACCGCCTGGAGCGTTTGCTCTTGGCGCTCGACGTGGTCTGTAGATCAGATTTTGAAGCCCTACTCTTCAAAACTGCGTTTAATCTGGCCTTTGCCGCCGCTCTTAGAGTTAGTGAGGTAGTAGCACCCTCCAAGCAGGCGTCTGGGGCAGGTATACAATTGCAACATGTTAGAGCTGCCCCTGATTCCTTACTTCTTTTTCTGCCGCGATCAAAGACAGATCAGGAGGGTAAGGGAACCTGGATCCCCGTTCACCCTCAGGTGAACAGCGCATGCTGCCCGGTTAACTGCGTTAATCTTTACCTGGCTCAAAGGCCGCCTGGCCCGGGGCAATTCCTGGTCCATGCGGACGGCAGATCCCTTTCCAAATTTCAGTTCGGTAGGGTCCTAAAATTGGCGGCAGTCCAGGCGGGGCTGGACGCTAGCAGACTGGCCCCGCACTCTTTTCGCATAGGGGCCGCGACTAACGCTGCGCAAGCGGGCTCCTCGTGCGAGGACATAAAACGTATTGGGCGTTGGCGGTCCAATTGTTTCAGAACCTATGTCCGTCCAATTGTTTAATGTTTAGATGTTAATTCAGGATACTAAAATGTTTGTCTCCACAGGCACTACCCCCGGGGTGAAGCGAATCTGGATTGTGGGCCACTCCTTTGTCCACTGGGCCTCCCTACGCTGTGCGTCCCTCCCATTTGGCCAATCCCTAGGTATCCCTACCAACAAGGCATCCGTTAGGTGGTTGGGTGATAGGGGGATGTGCTGGCCCCAATTAGCAGGAACCATATCTGAGGCCCTGGTACGCTGGGGGAAGCCTCACATTATTATTCTTCACCTAGGGGGTAACGATGTGGGGGCCATACCAGTTTTACAGTTGATTAAGGTTATGCAGGCAGACATTGGGTGGCTAAGAGTACGCATCCCGGGGGTCATGATAGGGTGGTCCCATATAATACCCCGTCTCCACTGGAGGCATATGTCGGCCCATACGGCGGCATACCGGGTTAGGAAGAAGATCAATGCGTCTGTAGCGAAAACCGTCACTGGGTCAGGTGGCTTCGTGGTACGGCACGAAGCCATTTCGGCTGATAGAACCGAGCTATATAGAAGGGATAAAGTTCACCTTTCTGATGTGGGGCTGGATTTATTCATAGGGGACATTCAGAGAGCTCTGTTACCCCTCCTGTAAATCGGGTTGTGGGTTGGCGGCAAGGGTACCATTAAAATGCTTCCTTGTGGCGGGAGATCCTCGGTCCGGTTGCGCAGGAGAAGGTCGCTAGGGGTGAGTGATGGCCAGACTTCCGGGGAGGAGGGTAGGCCCTCACGTGCACGTGACGGTAACCCTCCTTCCTCCCTTTTGAGGGATGGTCACGTGATCTCTGCAACCCCTCAGCGTCATCTCCTTAGGGCAGAGACCCCTCTGCTGCTGTTCCCGTTGGGCCGGTGATCTCCTGCTGTTCTGGGTAGCTGATCTCTATGCCGCCATATATATTTTCAGTTCTATCAGTTCTATCTAGTTTGTTAGGTTAATAAAATTTTATGGCCTGTGACGGTCACAAAATTTTTCCCATAAAAAGTTTGTCTGTGGTTATTTCGCACTACATTCTCATGTACATAGTTATTTAATTAAGTTATGTTAAATCCTCTCCTCTGTGAAGAAGGATCCGGTAAGCATTTAATCCCTTAATGCAGTGTAGGGCTTAGTATAAGCCTGGAGCAGTCTAAGGGTTAAGGCTGTAGGAGAGTGGGTTAGAAGAGAGAGGGAAGGTGCTGGGTGCAACATTGTTGCAATTTAGGGTAGGCCCCTCCTTACCAGTAGATAAGCCAAGTTCTCCCTTGCAACTTCCTCTTCTTCTCCGGATCCTGGCTGAAGCAGTTTTTTCCCTCCCTCCCTTCCCCTTTTGTAATGTTTTAATGATGTTGTATTTTCGACGGCACCTTAATGGCAGGGCTATGGCTACTCACCCTAGGCCCAATAAGCCATTACTGTAGGATATGGATCTCCTCTCCCTGTTATGCGGTTTACACGGCTTGGTAACAGGGAATCCTTATCTAGGTGGAAGATCTTCTTTCACCCTGGCGGCGGGAGATCCTCGGTCCGGTTGCGCAGGAGAAGGTCGCTAGGGGTGAGTGATGGCCAGACTTCCGGGGAGGAGGGTAGGCCCTCACGTGCACGTGACGGTAACCCTCCTTCCTCCCTTTTGAGGGATGGTCACGTGATCTCTGCAACCCCTCAGCGTCATCTCCTTAGGGCAGAGACTGAGCTGCCAGCAGTTCTTTGTTGCTATGCAAGATATCATGTATTGGGTCATTTAGCATAACTAAATATGTTAATGGAAGGAACCCCTATTGGCAATCAGCTAAGAAAGATAGGGAAGTGAGTCTTAATAAAATTAAATACACACTCGCCTTAAAGGGACACTAAACCCACATTTTTTCTTTCATGATTCAGATAGAGCATGCAATTTTAAGCAACTTTCTAATTTACTCCTATTATCAATTATTCTTCATTCTCTTGCTATCCTTATGTGAAAAATAAGGCATCTACGATAAGGAGCCAGCCAATTTTTGATTCAGACACTGGACAGCACTTGTTTATTGGTGCTGTCTAATCAGCAAGAACAACACAGGTTGTGAACCAAAAATGAGCCAGCTTCTAAACTTACATTCTTGCTTTTCAAATAAAGATAGCAAGAGAATGAATTTTTTTGGATAATAGGAGTAAATTAGAAAGTTGCTTAAAATTGCATGCTCTATCTGAATCATAAAAGAAAATGTTTGGGTTCAGTGTCCCTTTAAATACAAGGTCCCTCTGCAGACGAATCAGCATTCATAAATATAGCCCTTTAAGAATTATTTCTAAATCCTGTACGCATGTCCCATGCTGCTAATTCACTAAAAGCATGAATATTTCTCAGCTCTCAAGCTTTCTTAAAGGGACATTGATGCATTATGTAAGCGTACACTGTTGGGCTGATCATAGAACTCCTCTTTTTGGACAATTACTTAAAGGGACACTGTACCCAAATTTTTTCTTTTGTGATTCAGATAGAGCATGACATTTTAAGCAACTTTCTAATTTACTCCTATTATCAAATGTTCTTTATTCTCTTGGTATCTTTATTTGAAATGCAAGAATGTAAGTTTAGATGCCGGCCCATTTTTGGTGAACAACCTAGGTTGTCTTTGCTGATTGGTGGATAAATTCATCCACCAATCAAAAACTGCTGTCCAGAGTTCTGAACCAAGAAAAAAGCTTAGATGCCTTCTTTTTCATATAAAGATAGCAAGAGAAAGAAGAAACATTGATAATAGGAGTAAATTAGAAAGTTGCTTAAAATTGCATGCTCTATCTGAATCACGAAATAAATTTTTTGGGTTCAGTGTCCCTTTAATACCATACATTCACAGATATTGATTGAGCTGGCAGATTTCACAACGGCCCAGAAAAGAGAACCCAACGGTCCCCATATAACTGGGAAGTTTATCTTTTACACATTATGGTACACGTAACATAGAGTCTTATACACATTTAAGAACAGTTATTTATTTGAAATAAAAATTTGAGGTACCATTGGTCAAATAACTATATATTTATCTGACATTTTCCCTTTAATCTTGATGCTTCCTTGGGGACACAGGTGGAGAAATGTTGGTCTGTGTCTTAATACAAGTGTAACATTTCTTTTTTTCTTGATGCCTTTTAACCCTTGTTTTTGATTGCTTGCACTAGAACTTAATATACAATGGATTTGATTGCTAAGTTCAATTACTTTATTTTATTATATATTTGAAAAATTGGACTCAAGTGCAACGCACTGCCTGATGTATTTCATAAAGCGCCAACTCCGGAACTCTCATAGTAATTTACGTTATAGTTTTATAAAAATTGTCTTATAAAAATTGTTATTGAAATGTTGCCTTTTGGGCATCTGCATTTGCACTTGAAAATCCTTAAATAAATATTTTTTTTTTTTTTAAAAAAAGCATTTTGGGCTAGATTACAAGTGGAGCACTAATTTATTGGACGCTTGTAAATGAGCAAATTTGCACGTTTCCTGGTGCAAGAGAAATAACCAGCCATGATAAGTGGCTGTTTATTGCTTCCGCAAGCTCATGGTAGCAATAAGCACTTAAAAAAATAACCAGAGGTCAAACCTTTGTCCCCCAATTGCACCCAAAATAAAATGTGAAGTCCTTTTTTGAAAATAAAAAATGTAACCTCTTTAAAAAAAAAAACTGTACTAAAAAGTGCCTTTACATTGCGGTCTATGGTGAACTGTGTGTTCACATATTTATGTGTTAATATGTGTATATAAACATATAAAAACATAAATATATATGTATATAGTCATATCCTATATTATAAAAGGCCAGGTATGTTTGTCAGATGCAGTCATGCACAGTAGAGACTGCACAAGGGCAAACATACCTGGCCTTAAGGATCAATATCAGAGCAGGCGAAAGTGGCCGTTGTGATGGGCATGGTCGGGTGGAGCAGTCGTGGTAAGGGAGCGTGGCCGACGGGAGTGCCATGATGGGGCGTGGTCGTCATGGGCGGGGTGAGTGGGCATGGCCGGGTGGGAGTGGGCATGGCCTGAAAGTGCAAAAGAGGGGCAAGAGATAGAGAGAGCAAAAGAGAGAGGAGAGAGAGAGCAAAAGAGAGGGAGAGAGAGAGCAAAATAGAGGGAGAGAGAGAGCAAAAGAGAGGGAGAGACAGAGCAAAAGAGGGGGGAGAGAGCAAAGAAGAGGAGAAAGAGAGCAAAAGAGAGGGGGGAGAGAAAGAGAGCGAAAGAGAGAGGAGAGAGAAAGAGAGCAAAAAAGAGGGAAAGAAAGCAAAAGAGAGGGGAGAGAGAGAAAGAGAGCAAAAGAGAGGGGAGAGATAAAGAGAGCTAAAGAGAGGGGGGAGCAAAAGAGAGGGGGGAGAGAGCGAAATGGAGGAAGAGAAAGCGCAAAAGAGAGGGGGGGAGAGAGAGTGCAAATGAGAGGGGGAGAGAGAGAGAGCAAAAGAGAGGGAGAGAGAGCACAAAAACAGAATTTATGCTTACCTGATAAATTACTTTCTCCAACGGTGTGTCCGGTCCACGGCGTCATCCTTACTTGTGGGATATCTCTTCCCCAACAGGAAATGGCAAAGAGTCCCAGCAAAGCTGGCCATATAGTCCCTCCTAGGCTCCGCCCACCCCAGTCATTCGACCGACGGACAGGAGGAAATATATAGGAGAAACCATATGGTACCGTGGTGACTGTAGTTAGAGAAAATAATTCATCAGACCTGATTAAAAAACCAGGGCGGGCCGTGGACCGGACACACCGTTGGAGAAAGTAATTTATCAGGTAAGCATAAATTCTGTTTTCTCCAACATTGGTGTGTCCGGTCCACGGCGTCATCCTTACTTGTGGGAACCAATACCAAAGCTTTAGGACACGGATGAAGGGAGGGAGCAAATCAGGTTACCTAAACGGAAGGCACCACGGCTTGCAAAACCTTTCTCCCAAAAATAGCCTCCGAAGAAGCAAAAGTATAAAATTTGTAAAATTTGGCAAAAGTGTGCAGTGAAGACCAAGTCGCTGCCTTACATATCTGGTCGACAGAAGCCTCGTTCTTGAAGGCCCATGTGGAAGCCACAGCCCTAGTGGAGTGAGCTGTGATTCTTTCAGGAGGCTGCCGTCCGGCAGTCTCATAAGCCAATCGGATGATGCTTTTAAGCCAAAAGGAAAGAGAGGTAGAAGTCGCTTTTTGACCTCTCCTTTTACCAGAATAAACAACAAACAAGGAAGATGTTTGTCTGAAATCTTTTGTAGCCTCTAAATAGAATTTTAGAGCACGGACTACGTCCAAATTGTGCAACAAACGTTCCTTCTTTGAAACTGGATTCGGACATAAAGAAGGTACAACTATCTCCTGGTTAATATTTTTGTTAGAAACAACCTTAGGAAGAAAACCAGGCTTAGTACGCAAAACCACCTTATCTGCATGGAACACCAGATAGGGCGGAGAACACTGCAGAGCAGATAACTCTGAAACTCTTCTAGCAGAAGAAATTGCAACCAAAAACAAAACTTTCCAAGATAGTAACTTAATATCTATGGAATGTAAAGGTTCAAACGGAACCCCTTGAAGAACTGAAAGAACTAGATTTAGACTCCAGGGAGGAGTTAAAGGTCTGTAAACAGGCTTGATCCTAACCAGAGCCTGAACAAATGCTTGAACATCTGGCACAGCTGCCAGTCTTTTGTGTAGTAAGGCAGATAAAGCAGAGATCTGTCCCTTTAGAGAACTTGCAGATAATCCTTTCTCCAAACCTTCTTGTAGAAAGGAGAGAATCTTAGGAATTTTTATCTTATTCCATGGGAATCCTTTGGATTCACACCAACAGATATATCTTTTCCATATTTTATGGTAAATCTTTCTAGTTACCGGTTTTCTGGCCTGAACCAGAGTATCTATCACAGAATCTGAAAACCCACGCTTCGATAGAATCAAGCGTTCAATCTCCAAGCCGTCAGCTGGAGGGAGACCAGATTTGGATGTTCGAATGGACCCTGAACAAGAAGGTCCTGTCTCAAAGGTAGCTTCCATGGTGGAACCGATGACATATTCACCAGGTCTGCATACCAAGTCCTGCATGGCCACGCAGGAGCTATCAAGATCACCGAGGCCCTCTCCTGATTGATCCTGGCTACCAGCCTGGGAATGAGAGGAAACGGTGGAAATACATAAGCTAGGTTGAAGGTCCAAGGTGCTACTAGTGCATCTACTAGAGTCGCCTTGGGATCCCTGGATCTGGACCCGTAGCAAGGAACCTTAAAGTTCTGACGAGACGCCATCAGATCCATGTCTGGAATGCCCCATAATTGAGTTATTTGGGCAAAGATCTCCGGATGGAGTTCCCATTCCCCCGGATGGAATGTCTGACGACTCAGAAAATCCGCCTCCCAGTTTTCCACACCTGGGATGTGGATCGCAGACAGGTGGCAGGAGTGATCCTCCGCCCATTGAATTATTTTGGTCACTTCTTTCATCGCCAGGGAACTCCTTGTTCCCCCCTGATGATTGATATACGCAACGGTCGTCATGTTGTCTGATTGGAACCTTATGAATCTGGCCTTTGCTAGTTGAGGCCAAGCCCTGAGAGCATTGAATATCACTCTCAGTTCCAGAATGTTTATCGGGAGAAGAGACTCTTCCCGAGACCATAGACCCTGAGCTTTCAGGGATTCCCAGACCGCGCCCCAGCCCACTAGACTGGTGTCGGTCGTGACAATGACCCACTCTGGTCTGCGGAAGCTCATTCCCTGGGACAGATGGTCCAGGGTCAGCCACCAACGGAGTGAATCTCTGGTCTTCTGATCTACTTGAATCATTGGAGACAAGTCTGTATAGTCCCCATTCCACTGTTTGAGCATGCACAGTTGTAATGGTCTTAGATGAATTTGTGCAAAAGGAACTATGTCCATTGCTGCAACCATCAACCCTACTACTTCCATGCACTGCGCTATGGAAGGACGAGGAACAGAATGAAGAACTTGACAAGTGCTTAGAAGTTTTGACTTTCTGACCTCTGTCAGAAAAATCCTCATTTCTAAGGAATCTATTATTGTTCCCAAGAAGGGAACTCTTGTCGACGGAGACAGAGAACTTTTTTCTATGTTCACCTTCCATCCGTGTGATCTGAGAAAGGCCAGAACAATGTCTGTATGAGCCTTTGCTTTTGACAGGGACGACGCTTGTATTAGAATGTCGTCCAAGTAAGGTACTACTGCAATGCCCCTCGGTCTTAGAACCGCTAGAAGGGACCCTAGTACCTTTGTGAAAATCCTTGGAGCAGTGGCTAACCCGAATGGGAGGGCCACAAACTGGTAATGCTTGTCCAGAAAAGCGAACCTTAGGAACTGATGATGTTCTTTGTGGATAGGAATATGTAGGTACGCATCCTTTAGATCCACGGTAGTCATAAATTGACTTTCCTGGATATTGGGTAGAATCGTTCGAATGGTTTCCATCTTGAACGATGGTACCCTGAGAAATTTGTTTAGGATCTTCAAATCCAAAATTGGTCTGAAAGTTCCCTCTTTTTTGGGAACTACGAACAGATTGGAATAAAATCCCATTCCTTGTTCCTTTTTTGGAACTGGGTGTATCACTCCCATCTTTAACAGGTCTTCTACACAATGTAAGAACACCTGTCTCTTTATTTGGTTTGAGGATAAGTGAGACATGTGGAACCTTCCCCTTGGGGGTAGTTCCCTGAATTCCAGGAGATAACCCTGGGAAACTATTTCTAGCGCCCAGGGATCCTGAACATCTCTTGCCCAAGCCTGAGCAAAGAGAGAGAGTCTGCCCCCCACTAGATCCGGTCCCGGATCGGGGGCTACTCCTTCATGCTGTTTTGTTAGCAGCGGCAGGCTTCTTGGCCTGCTTACCCTTGTTCCAGCCTTGAATCATTTTCCAGGCTGGTTTGGGTTGTGAGGCATTACCCTCTTGCTTAGAGGATGCAGAATTAGAGGCCGGTCCGTTCCTGAAATTGCGAAAGGAACGAAAATTAGACTTATTTTTGGCCTTGAAAGGCCTATCTTGTGGAAGGGCGTGGCCCTTTCCCCCAGTGATGTCTGAAATAATCTCTTTCAATTCTGGTCCAAATAGAGTTTTACCTTTGAAAGGGATGTTAAGCAATTTTGTCTTGGATGACACATCCGCTGACCAAGACTTTAGCCAAAGCGCTCTGCGCGCCACGATAGCAAACCCTGAATTTTTCGCCGCTAATCTAGCTAATTGCAAAGCGGCATCTAAAATAAAAGAGTTAGCCAACTTAAGTGCGTGAACTCTGTCCATAACCTCCTCATATGGAGTCTCTCTACTAAGCGAGTTTTCTAGTTCCTCGAACCAGAACCACGCTGCTGTAGTGACAGGAACAATACACGAAATGGGTTGTAGAAGGTAACCTTGCTGTACAAAAATCTTTTTAAGCAAACCCTCCAATTTTTTATCCATAGGATCTTTGAAAGCACAACTATCTTTGATAGGAATAGTAGTGCGTTTGTTTAGAGTAGAAACTGCCCCCTTGACCTTAGGGACTGTCTGCCATAAGTCCTTTCTGGGGTCGACCATAGGAAATAATTTCTTAAATATAGGGGGGGGAACAAAAGGTATGCCGGGCTTTTCCCACTCCTTATTTACTATGTCCGCCACCCGCTTGGGTATAGGAAAAGCGTCGGGGTGCACCGGAACCTCTAGGAACTTGTCCATCTTGCATAATTTCTCTGGAATGACCAAGTTGTCACAATCATCCAGAGTAGATAACACCTCCTTAAGCAGTGCGCGGAGATGTTCTAATTTAAATTTAAATGTCACAACATCAGGTTCAGCGTGTTGAGAAATTTTTCCTGAATCTGAAATTTCCCCATCTGACAAAACCTCCCTCATGGCCCCTTCAGATTGGTGTGAGGGTATGACAGAACAATTATCATCAGCGCCCTCCTGCTCTTCAGTGTTTAAAACAGAGCAATCGCGCTTTCTCTGATAAGTAGGCATTTTGGATAAAATATTTGCTATGGAGTTATCCATTATAGCCGTTAATTGTTGCATGGTAATAAGCATTGGCGCGCTAGATGTACTAGGGGCCTCCTGTGTGGGCAAAACTGGTGTAGACACAGTAGGAGATGATGTAGTATCATGTTTACTCCCCTCATCTGAGGAATCATCTTGGGCAATTTCATTATCTGTGGCAGTACTGTCCTTACTTTGTTTGGACGCTATGGCACAATTATCACATAAATTTAAATGGGGAGACACATTGGCTTTCATACATATAGAACATAGCTTATCCGAAGGCACAGACATGTTAAACAGGCTTAAACTTGTCAACAAAGCACAAAAAAACGTTTTAAAACAAAACCGTTACTGTCTCTTTAAATTTTAAACAGAAAACACTTTATTACTGAATATGTGAAAAAGTATGATGGAATTGTTCAAAAATTACCAACATTTCACCACAGTGTCTTAAAGCATTAAAAGTATTGCACACCAAATTTCAGAGCTTTAACCCTTAAAATAACGGAACCGGAGCCGTTTACAAATTTAACCCCTATACAGTCCCAGCTATAGCCTTTGCTGAGACCTAACCAAGCCCAGAGGGGAATACGATACCAATTGACGCCTTCTAGAAGCTTTTCCAGCAAATTTCATATCCTCACACATGCATCTGCATGCCCTGCTCTCAAAAAACAACTGCGCAGTAATGGCGCGAAAATGAGGCTCAGTCTACAACTAGGAAGGCCCCCTGACTGGAAAAGGTGTCTAACATAGTGCCTGCCGTTTAATAAAGTTTATAAATGCGAATTGTCAGCATAAATATGAATAAAATGCCCAAATAAAGCAATCGATTTAGCCCATAAAAATGTCTACCAGTTTTTTAGCCCATCTTAAGCCCTTTATTCTGTTTGTTTGACTAAGAAAATGGCTTACCGGTCCCCATGAGGGGAAATGACAGCCTTCCAGCATTACATGGTCTTGTTAGAAATATGGCTAGTCATACCTTAAGCAGAAAAGTCTGCTAACTGTTTCCCCCAACTGAAGTTACTTCATCTCAACAGTCCTATGTGGAAACAGCAATCGATTTTAGTTACTGTCTGCTAAAATCATCTTCCTCTCACAAACAGAAATCTTCATCCTTTTCTGTTTCAGAGTAAATAGTACATACCAGCACTATTTTAAAATAACAAACACTTGATAGAAGAATAAAAACTACATTTAAACACCAAAAAACTCTTAACCATCTCCGTGGAGATGTTGCCTGTGCAACGGCAAAGAGAATGACTGGGGTGGGCGGAGCCTAGGAGGGACTATATGGCCAGCTTTGCTGGGACTCTTTGCCATTTCCTGTTGGGGAAGAGATATCCCACAAGTAAGGATGACGCTGTGGACCGGACACACCAATGTTGGAGAAAGAGAGGGGGGGAGAGAGCAAAAGAGAGGGGGAGAGAGAGCACAAAAGAGAGGGGGGAGAGAGAGCAAAAGAGAGGGGGAAAGAGAGAGCAAAAGAGAGGGAAGAGAAAGTAAAAGAGAGGGGGGAAATAGAGAGAGAGCGCAAAAGAGAGGGGAGAGAGAGAGCAAAAGAGAGGGGGAGAGAAAGAGAGCAAAAGAGAGGGGGGGAGAGAGAGAGCAAAAGAGGAGGGAAAGAGAGAGAGATCAAAAGAGAGGGGGGAAGAGAGAGAGAAAGCAAAAGAGAAGGGAGAGAGAGAGCAAAAAGAAGGGAGGAGAGAGAGAGAGAGAGAGAGCAACAGAGGGGGGAGAAAGAGCAAAAGAGGGGGGAGAGAGAAAGAGAGAGCAAAAGAGAGGGAGAAAGAGAGCAAAAGAGAGGGGGATAGAGAGAACACAAAAGAGAGGGAGAGAGAGAGAACACAAAAGAGAAGGAGAGAGAGAGAGCAAAAGAGGAGGGAGAGAGCAAAAGAGGGTGGAGAGAGAGCAAAAGAGGGGGGGAGCAAAAGAGGGGGGAGAGAGAGCAAAAGAGGGGGAGAGAGAGAGCAAAAGAGTGGGGAGAGAGAGAGCAAAAGAGGGGGAGAGAGAGCACAAAAGAGAGGGGGGAAAGAGTGAGCGCAAAAGAGAGGGGGGAGAGAGCGCAAAAAAGAGGGGGGACTGCGGTACTTTAAAAAATTGTCCTGTGTACACGGGCTTTAGGACTAGTACATACTGTATATATTTCAATTTGCTGCCCATCATGCACACTTTATTCCCTTCACTGCACTAGGTTCTCATTTGAGCCTATGGAAGCGTGCTCTAGTGAACGCAAAGCTTCTATGCATTGTGGGCCACTTCTAATACCAGTGCACAATTGCATGCACTGGTATTGCTAGTGGAGCGCAAATATTGCGCTTGCGAAAGCGCAAATATTGCGCTTGTGAAAGCGCAATTTTGCTCTCCACTCATAATCTGGCCCTATATAAGCATAGTATTTAGGTTATTCCATGCCTTCCACTAGTCATGGGTTCTGCCATGTTGAAATCTATTTTTCACTATGTTCCAGTGCTGATGTGTTTATACGTGTGCAGCAACTCTCCTACTAAAATCCTGCAATCAGAAAAACACTTGTTTCCCCGGTTTTCACATGATTTTACAAATGATCAAATTAAATATATACAAACCCATTTTGTACAACATTATACATGTCTTTGAGGCCTACTTATCAAGCCGTCAACTGTGCCGCATTCGACGGCACCAATACACTCGCCTGACATCGCCTAACATCGCAGCCGCGGACCTGAATACGCTCTCCATATTTATATAAAAAGCTGTCAAAAAGCCGCGTACCAAGTACGGGGCGATAAGCAGCGGACTGTTGTTAACTAGCAGTCATCGATCTCGCTGCTATTCGCCTTTTTCCCAGCTTTATTTATATACTGTCACTAAACACCACCACTATACTAAACTGTTTAACCCCTATCCCACCGCTCCCGGACGCCGCCGCAACTAAATAAAGTTATTAACCCCTATCCCGCCGCTCTCGGAGCCCACCGCAACTCTAATAAACTTATTAACCCCTATTCCGACCACTCCCCGACACTGCCACAACTAACTAAATGTATTAACCCCTATTCCTCTGCTCCCGGAGCACACCGCAACTAAATAAATGTATTAACCCCTAAACCCCTGGCCTCCCACATCACTACTACTTACTAAACATATTAACCCCTAAACTGCAATCCCCCCACATCACCATAAACTAAATTAACCTATTAACCCCTAAACTTAACAACCCGCTAACTTTATATTAAATATTAACTCATCCCTATCTTATAATAAATTAAAACTTACCTTTAGATTTAAATTACATTAAACTACAAATTAAATTAACTATATTACATATTTAAAAACCTAACCCTACTCAAATAATTTAAATCTACTATTAAAAATATCAAAGTTACACAAAATAACAAACACTAAGTTACAAAAAAATAAAGACTAAGTTACACAAAATAAAAAATAAATGATCAAATATTTAAACTAATTGCACCTAATCTAAGAGCCCTATGAAAATAACCCCCCCCCCCCAAAAAAAATAAAAAAAACCCTAGCCTACAATAAACTACCAATGGCCCTTAAAAGGGCCTTTTGTGGGGTATTGCCCCAAAGAAATCAGCTCTTTTACCTGTAAAAAAAAATACAAATTCTCCCCCCCAACAGTAAAACCCACCACCCACACAACCAAACCCCCCAAATAAAAACCTAATCTCAAAAACATATGCTCCCAAATTCCCTGAAAAGGACATTTGTATGGGCATTGCCCTTAAAAGGGCATTTAGCTCTTTTTCCTTGCCCAAACCCTAAGCTAAAAATAAAACCCACCCAATAAACCCTTAAAAAAACCTAACACTAACCCCCGAAGATCCACTTACAGTTTCTGAAGACCCGACATCCATCCTCAATGAAGCGGCAGAAGTCCTCATTGAAGCCGGCAGAAGTCTTCATCCAAGCGGGCCAAAGTCTTCATCCAAGCCGGCAGAAGTCTTCTTCATCCAGACGGCATCTTCTATCTTCATCCATCTGGCACGGAGCGGCTCCATCTTCAAGACATCCGGTGCGGAGCATCCTCTTCTTTTGACTTCTTCCAAATGAAGGTTCCTTTAAATGACGTCATCCAAGATGGCGTCCCTTAGATTCTGATTGGCTGATAGGATTCTATCAGCCAATCGGAATTAAGGTTGAAAAAAATCCTATTGGCTGTTGCAATCAGTCAATAGGATTGAGCTTGCATTCTATTGGTTATTCCAATCAGCTAATAGAATGCAAGCTCAATCCTATTGGCTGATTGGATCAGTCAATAGGATGAAAGCTCAATCCTATTGGATAATTGCAACAGCCAATAGGATTTTTTCAAACTTAATTCCGATTGGCTGATAGAATTCTTTCAGCCAATCAGAATCTAAGGGACGCCATCTTGGATGACGTCATTTAAAGGAACCTTCATTCGGAAGAAGACGTCAAGAGAAGAGGATGCTCCGCGCCAGATGTCTTGAAGATGGAGCCACTCCGCGCCAGATGGATGAAGATAGAAGATGTCGTCTGGATGAAGACTTCTGCCCGGTTGGATGAAGACTTCGGCCCGCTTGGATGAAGACTTCTGTCGGCTTTGCTGAGGACTTCTGCCGCTTCGTTGAGGATGGATGTCGGGTCTTCAGAAACTGTTAGTAGATCTTCGGGGGTTAGTGTTAGGTTTTTTTAAAGGTTTATTGGGTGGGTTTTATTTTTAGATTAGGGTTTGGGCAAGGAAAAAGAGCTAAATGCCCTTTTAAGGGCAATGCCCATACAAATGCCCTTTTCAGGGCAATGGGGAGCTTAGGTTTTTTTAGATTAGGTTTTTATTTGGGGGGTTTGGTTGTGTGGGTGGTGGGTTTTACTGTTGGGGGGTGTTTGTATTTTTTTTACAGGTAAAAGCTGATTTCTTTGGGGCAATGCCCCGCAAAAGGCCCTTTTAAGGGATATTGGCAGTTTATTGTAGGCTAGGGTTTTTTTTATTTTGGGGGAGCTTTTTTATTTTCATAGGGCTCTTAGATTAGGTGTAATTAGTTTAAAGGGACAGTCAAGTCCAAAAAAAACTTTCATGTTTTAAATAGGGCATGCAATTTTAAACAACTTTCCAATTTACTTTTATCACCAATTTTGCTTTGTTCTCTTGGTATTCTTAGTTGAAAGCTAAACCTAGGAGGTTCATATGCTAATTTCTTAGACCTTGAAGTCCGCCTCTAATCTAAATGCATTTTGATAGTTTTTCACCACTAGAGGGCATTAGTTCACGTGTTTCATATAG
Organism: Bombina bombina; assembly: GCF_027579735.1. Classification (NCBI taxonomy): domain Eukaryota; kingdom Metazoa; phylum Chordata; class Amphibia; order Anura; family Bombinatoridae; genus Bombina; species Bombina bombina. The sequence continues at coordinate 895,122,123 of NC_069502.1, read as the reverse complement.
ATAACATTGAGCTCATGCACATGAATTTACCATGGAGACAGCTCTGATTGGCTAAAATGCAAGTCTGTTAAAAGAACTGAAATAAGGGGGCAGTCTGCTGAGGCTTAGATATAAGGTAATTACAGAGGTAAAACATGTATTATTATAACTGTGTTGGTTATGCAAACCTGGGAATTGGTAATTAAGGGATTATCTATCTTTTAAAACAACAAAAATTCTGGTGTTGACTGTCCCTTTAAATATTTAATAATTTTTTTTATTTTGTGTAACTTAGTGTTTATTTATTTTTTGTAACTTAGTGTTTGTTATTTTGTGTAACTTAGTTGTTAGTTTTTTGTAACTGTAATTTTTAATAGTAGATTTAAATTATTTTAGTAGGGTTAGGTTTTTAACTTTATAATATATTTAATTTAATTTGAAGTTTATTGTAATTTTAGTATAACAGTTAGGGTAGATTAATTATTAGTTTAATATAGTTTAATGTAATTTTAGTATAATAGATAGGGTAGGTTAATTATTAGTTTAATATAGTTTAATTTAATTTTAGTATAATAGTTAGGGTAGATTAATTAATAGTTTAATATAGTTTAATGTAATTTTATTATAATAGTTAGGGTAGGTTAATTATTAGTTTAATATAGTTTAATTTAAATCTAAAGGTAAGTTTTAATTTATTATAAGATAGGGATGAGTTAATATTTAATATAAAGTTAGCAGGTTGTTAGGTTTAGGGGTTAATAGGTTAATTTAGTTTATGGCGATGTGGGGGGCTGGCGGTTTAGGGGTTAATAGGTTTAGTAAGTGGTAGTGATGTGGGAGGCCAGGGGTTTAGGGGTTAATACATTTATTTAGTTGTGGTGGGCTCCGGGAGCGGCGGGATAGGGGTTAATACTTTTATGTAGGTGTCGGCGGTGTCGGGCGGCAGATTAGGGGTTAATAAGTATAATGTAGGTGGAGGTGGTGTAGGGGGCGACAGATCGGGGTTAATAAGTGTAGGTAGGTGGCGGCGGTGTAGGGGTGGCATATTAGGGGTTAATAAGTATAATGTAGGTGGTGGCAGTGTCGGGGCAGCAGATTAGGGGTTAATAAGTATAATGTAGGTGGCGGCAGTGTAGGGGGAGGCAGATTAGGTTTTAATAAATATAATGTAGCTGGCGGCGGTGTCGGGGCAGCAGATTAGGGGTTAATAAGTATACTGTAGGTTGCGGCGGTGTAGGGGGCGGCAGATTAAGGGTGTTTAGGCTCGGTTCTTATGTTAGGGTGTTAGGTTTAAACATAACTTTTATTCTCCCATAAGAATCAATGGGATATCGGGGAGCATCGAACATAAGCTTTCGCTGCTTTCAGACTCCCATTGATTCCTATGGCATCCAGGGTGGCGGATTGAAAAGCAGGTACTCTAGGGTGGAATAGTGGCGAGTGTACCTGGTAGATATTTGATAACTAGCAAAAGTAGTCAGATAGTGCCGAATTTGCATTCAGAACATCTGTAATGATGTAAGCATCGATCTGTGTCAGATTGAGACCGGCGGATCGTATGTTATGTCACAGATTTCAACTTTTGCCGGTCTGTAGGCTTTGATAAATAAGGCAAATCAAGCTCACCACAATTACGCTGCGGAATTCCAGCGTATTTGCGGTTGACGGCTTAATAAATAGGCCTCTTTGTCTTTAGTTTTTTTTAACAGCTTTTGTATTGTTAGTTTTGGGAATGTTGTTATTTCTTGGTTTTGTTAAAATAGCCCATGATTACAATTATCTTCCAGTTCTCCATATCCATATGAAAACAAACTGTTGGCTCTTCCAAGTGAAATCCCATTAAACACTCTGCATTGAGAACCTTTACAAGCAGTTATTTAGTCGATCAGAAAACACTTGTCACCAAGGTTTTCCCATGATTTTACAAATGATCTAATTGAATATCTTTTTTTTTAGCAGCTTTTTGTGTTGATAATTTTGGGAATGTTGTTATTTCTTGGTTTTGTTAAAATAGCCCATGATTACAATTACCTTACTGTTCTTTTATACAAGTTTAGGTGCAAGTGCTATATTATTATATTTGTAAATATAAAGTTATTTTTGTCTTATTATTATTATTATATTGTTTAGCTATACAAATTGTCTTACAGGCTAATTTAACTACACTTACTAAGATATTTTGGCAGCCTTATAATAATAACTGTGGTCCACCTCAGTGACTACCTTCCTTTAACACGGATAAACCACCTTGCTTATAGATCTACTGTTGATTTTCATTGCATTTTTATAACTTAGTGCTTTCAACATTATTTTCTATTATATTTTTAATAAAAATTAAATTTGTGATTAATAAATCTACACATAATGATAAGAAAGGGTTATCAGTAAGCATAGTATGAATTGAGCTTGTTATAATACTAAAGGCAGTCATCAGTAATAATTAGGCACTTTTTAAATTATGTTCTCATTTCCTATTGCCTTCTTATTTTTTGCTTCTCTGTTATTCTGCTATATGTCCAGAAAAGTCCTGTTATTTATAGGTTTGATTGATTGTGGGAAATTGAAATCTTCCAGATTTATCATACATAACTTAAAATAAACAAGTGCTGGGATTAAAGTTTTTATACTGTAAAAACAAAAAAACCCATTTAATAAAATTGTCTTTTTTTAACATAAGCAAACATGTTTCATCAATTCTATAAATTAGCAAACTATTGATGAATTTAGATAATATAGAGTGTTTATCATACTCTATCATATGATTATTATCAACATGTAAACTGTTGCCTATAAACCATTTTCTATGTCAATATGATCGCAATCAGCCATTTCCACTGTGTATTGACTGCAATGCTTTTTCATTATTGCTTTGGTGCTGTTTTTCTGATCACTTACTTAACTACACATTTGTGAAGTCATTTTTCACTTAATAAATTTAACAGTTAAAATCACTTGATAAAGCCCAGACAACACTTTTCAATACATAACTGAGTACCCCAAACGTTTTCCAATGCTACATTTGTTTTGTGCTTAGACAGAACACACGGACATTATTGCCACTATACTAGATGCCCTAAACAGATACAAACACTTCTTGCTCTATCAATTAAAGTTAAAGTAAAACATAAGTTGTACTTTAACACTAATAAAGTTCAGCTAAATCAATAGCCCAGCAAACACATATGCCCACAATATCGATAATAACCGTATTCCAATTCCTTAGAGATATAGGGCCCCATTTATTAATGGCCATGCAGGCAATAGCGCAAGCAGGGGCTGTCAATCATCTGGTTTGGTTTGGGATGATTTCACTCCACCACACTTTAGGTGGGGAAAGGTTAAGTAACAGGGGTCTTAAGACTTGCTGCTACTGAACTAACGTTTCTCTGAGGCCTTGAAGCTACTTTTGCAGCTTCATAGATGGAGCCCGTAAACTCACATATCTTTGGTTTTGGAGCACAACAGGATCACCTATTACCAGTACATCACACTATAAAAAAGGATCAATCAAAATAAAATCCATTCAAGCTGTAATGTAATTACTAAACCTGTAAAATTATAATTTGTTTGTCGTTAATTATGCATTTTTTTTTTGTTTGTTTCAAAAGTGACTTTATTTGTATAGAGAACAAGATACATTGTCATGAAATGTTTACAGCTATGTAAAATATGATATTTTTTCCATTCTCAATGAGCTATTACCTTTTAAATATATAGCAAAAATGTCTAATAGTCTTAACTAGGGCTCATTATAACTGGTCTGCATCTTCCTTGTACATTGCAAGTCTGCCAACTTTGTCTATTTAACCTCTTTCTCATCTTGAGAAGCCACAAAAGGAGTCTCCCGACAGTTCAAGGAGTTGTTAAATTGGGGGCATTCTGTGATAAATATATAGGGCTAGATTACAAGTGGAGCGCTAAATTATTGTGTGCCCTCAACCTGGAAAGTGTGCCAGTTTGCAGGCGCGCGTGATAAATAACCAGTCATTACAAGTACACCACAAGCTCGCGGTAGCAATTAGTGTTTATAAAATTAACCAGAGATCAGATCTCTGGTTAATTTTACAAATGTGCACCAAATGCCCCCAAAATACAGTGTAGTGTATTTTATTAAAAATTAAAAATGGTAGCATTTTTATTTTTTTAACAAAATAACTGCACTAGGCAGTATTTTGGGGGTAAAGTTGGCGGGAGTGAAAAGTGCTTTTACATTGGGGTCTATGGGATTTGCAGTAAATATATATGTATATGCTTTAAAACATAAATATGTATATGCTAATATGTGTACATACATATATTAACACATAAATATATATGTATGCTGCCATCACTGTGCTACTTACCCCCTTACCCCACGACATGAGAACGAGGCTTCCATAGGAGCCTATGGAAGCGTACTCTTGTGAGCGCAATGCTTCCAAGCAATGTGAACGCGAGCTCACGTTCACATTACTGACAACTTGTAATAACAGCACATTAGTGTGTGCTGTTATTACTCAGTGGAGCACTAATATCGCTTTCACGTAATCTGACCCTTAATTGATTAATAATGCAGATGACTATTTTGTGTTGTTTATGGGAGATAACGATTTTGAGCTTTAGAGGTAGTAATAACACAAGCATTTTGTGATTGTAATCACTAGAAAAATGCAATAACAATACCGGCTGAAGTAAAGCAATCGTTAGCTAATGAAAACAAGTGCAAGATTGTGACCAACCGCAGAATCTATAGCACAGACTTTAAAGGGACATGAAACCCAAAGTTTTTCTTTCATGATTTAGAAAGAGTATGTGATTTTAATCAACTTTCTAATTTACTTCTATTATCTAAATTGCTTCATTCTCTTGATATCCTCTGCTGAAAAGCATATCTAGATAGACTCAGTAGTTGCTGATTGGTGGTTACACATAGATGCCTCGTGTGGCTCACCCATGTGCATTACTATTTCTTCAACAAAGAATATCTAAAGAATGAAGCAAATTAGATAATAGAAGTAAATTGGAAAGTTCGAAATTGTATTCTCTAGCTGAATCATGAAAGATTTTTTTGGGGTTTAGTGTCCCTTTAAGTTAGCACAATTTTGTGGTAACTACCTTTTGTAATAAAAAGCTTATCAATTAAAGTGAATGTCAATTTTAGTAGCCTGTAAGGCAAATACTGATAGATAAACGATTATTTAGTATAATCGCCAAGTTTTTTTTTTTTTTTAAATATATAGTTTATATAATTTTTTATTACCTATATGAAGTCTGTTTCCCACCCGCTCTATACGTATCTCTGAAGTGCGCACCCGTTGATCGTTGGATCTGCGCATGAGCAAAATTCTCACAGAGTTTACTCACAACATGGCATCCAATGAGTACTATCAGCGTTCCCAGCAGCAGACTTTCGTTCGTTGGCAATTATTCTAATTGTGATCATTAAGAATAACTCTATCTATATTTCTAATGTTTATTTATCTGTTTCCGATTCTGGGACTACAGAGCATGCACGACGCGTGAACGTGCATAGAAACTGAACAAGCGAAATTGATGTGTGTGACATTGTAAAAAACGGGTTGAACCCCCGGGGGGGGGGGGGAAGATAAGGGGATAATGAAGGTCTAAAAATATGTCAATCAAAAGTGCAAATATGGTAGGCGGACGATCAGAGCTGCGAACAAGCATATTAGAAGGTAGAATTGGGCGAAAATAAACTGTTTTATAAAAAATCATGAATTAAAGTCCAGCTATTTTTAAAAGAGGAATTATGTGGTGTTACTGGATGTCACTGACTTGACATTCCCTTTAAGTATCAGTACATATATTATAAACTTTTCAATAGGAATATAATCTCTACCCTTTTGTAAGTGAGATTTTCATGGATGAATTTAGAACATATAAACCATGTAGCTACAATGGTGCTAATGAGTGGCATTAGTGAGTGGCATTAGGAAAAAGCTATGTAGGGGTTGTGTAATTACTTTCCAGTATTATAAGATTTTCAGCCATTTAGAAATGTTACTTAAGCTATCCAAAGCACAAATTAATGGCATATCTTGATTTAATGATAATGTGTACAGTAAACATTGAAAACAAATTGCTTGTTTTAAATTTATATTGGTTTAAATATTAATGGCCTGGAGACATTAGGAATTGATGAACAAAGTGATATTGTTAATTTAAGACTACTTATTTAAGTTACAGGATGGAGCGAGTGCACCTTAAAATTATTTGAATAATAGTGAGCTAAATAATATTTGAGTGATAAGAAATATGCTCTACACCCTTCTGAGAGATAACAATTCCTCCAAATTGTTATCGATGTGAAATAGAAAATGAACAAGTGAAGGGGAGCCGTATATCGATTAAAAAATGTTTTTTGGTTTTAAAAAATTAGAGGAAAAAATTAGGGGAAAAAAAAAATATATATATATATATTAAAAAAGTGCTTTTAATCGTATTACAACGTGATACCTAAACTGATATTGAAAATACAGAATTTGTATATGTTAACTAATGAGTGTGGTGGTAAGAAAATAGGATTGTGGAGGTTAATATATGTAATAAAAAGAATGGTAAGACGTGGGTAGTGTACAAAATGTGACAATTTTTATATTGTACAATGTAGCAGATACAAGTTGAAACAATTACAAGTTGCAAAAAATACAAGGAATACAAGAAATATGCTGGTTTAAAAATGACAAATTAAAAAAACATAAAATACATATTTACACACTGTATATGTGACTTGTGTGTATCTCACTGCAGTGGATAAAAAATGGATAAAAAATGTATAAAAAAGGCTTATGTAAAAAATTGTATAATACAGCCAAAGTAAGGTAAGGTAGTATTTATAAGGGCGGTTGGTTATTAGGACAGTGCCTTTTAAACACTTTTTGTACCTTAGAAAGTAGTGGTTCCCAAAACTACTTAGTGGTATAGTGGGATCCGTTGAAAGACATTCATGTGGATATGCTATTAGTAATAGCTAAAAAGGGTTCTTTTGTAGATGGTGGTGGTCTCAATACTATTTTTCAGTATGGACTCCGGTCTGGTAGCAGGTATCTAATTTCAAATGGAGTTTTCTTTGTTAAAAAGTCTTGTGGGTTTTTTCTGTAGCTTGCGGTGTCCCAATACTCTCTGTCAGTATGGACTGTAGTTTGCAGATGAAGTAGAAAATTCTTTAGGTGTTCCTGTGTCCCAATACTCTCTGTCAGTATGGACTTCTGGATCCTTAGCTGAACTAGTATATAGCAGCACCAGTATGTAGTAGCAGTTGGATTTCTTAGGTGAAACAGTGTATAGCAGCACCAGTGATGTAGCAGTAATGTAGCAGCAGTTGGATTTCTTAACGATCCGTTTGGCGGCAAAAACGGGTTCAAATTTCAAAGTACCGGCTTTTCTTCAGATGTGAACAGCGTTCATTAACAATACATAAATATAAAAGAAATCATACGCTGTTCAGATCAAAACGTAATTTACTGTATACAGTGTTCATGCGGCCTACAATATTTTGGCCAAACGAGCCGCATGTTAAGGGACAGAATTAGAGAACATTTACACCATATAGAACACAAAGCCACCAATACTGAACTATACAAACACTTCACAGAATGTCACAACGGAAACGTCAACAAATTCAAATATTGGGGAATTAAAAAAGTATTTATTAGCCCCAGAGGAGGTAATATGGAACACTTTTTACTAAGAAAAGAAGCAGAATATATCTATGCATTTAAAACCCTCAATCCATATGGATTAAACATGGAATTTGATCTAAACTTTCTGATTTAAAACCAAAATAAAAGTCAAATTATTAACAAAATCATAAAGTCTAAAGAAGATTCTCTATTAAAATACAAATGAAAATATAAATGTAAATATTTAACAACACCGTCCTAGAAATACCAACTCTCATCTAATTAAAACAAATAATAAATAAACTTATACACAACGACATTTACATTATTTAATTAAAATATAGTTTACTCTGCCCCCCTTTCTCCATTCTAAGATCTACGAATCAAATATTATATAAAATCAACCCATTCTAAATCCTATAATTTTTTGGATATAAAACTAATTATTAATACTTAGTTTAAACCAAATAGTTTATTTTGCCCCTTTTTCGCTTATCCAAAAAATCTTCATTTTTTATATAAAAATCAATATTATTAACAACCATCCCAAATATAGATTGATACAAAAAAGACGAATAACAATCACAAAACTTTTTTAAGGAATAAAATACTTCCCTCAACATTACGCTTTATCTAAATCACTAATGCCTTATTAATTGAGCATCTAGATCCATATTAGTAGAAACTTTTTTTAGGTATGAAGAATTTAAATGTTTTTTTAATACCATCGTTTTTTTCATACCATTGTTTTTCTTATACTATTTTTTATTTTGACATTTGGACCTTTATATTACATTTTACAAAATACCGTACTCTAACATAAATAGTTATAAAAATCTTTGCCTGACACAAACTTCACATCATTTTTTACTACACAAAAATGTGAATCTCATCACAGGTTTATCACCTTACAATTTTTAAATTTCCTCTTCAGTATATTTTTCTATAACCTGTTCTATTGGCTGACAGTGGTCACAAGCACCCAATAGTAACACAGATTGCCCACCAATGATATCCAATAGCAATCTACACTGCCCTTTATAAATGCCCCACAGAGTGTTTAATGGCATCTTGATAAAGGCTACGGCCGAAACGCGTAGAGCTGCCTACACTCTGAAACATTGGACCTTTAACCGGGTGCTTTTGAAAAAACCAGTTATTTGCAAAAACCTTTCAGTTATAATTAGCCGGTCACATCTGAAGAAAAGCCGGTACTTTGAAATTTGAACCCGTTTTTGCCGCCAAACGGATCGTTAAGAAATCCAACTGCTGCTACATTACTGCTACATCACTGGTGCTGCTATACACTGTTTCACCTAAGAAATCCAACTGCTACTACATACTGGTGCTGCTATATACTAGTTCAGCTAAGGATCCAGAAGTCCATACTGACAGAGAGTATTGGGACACAGGAACACCTAAAGAATTTTCTACTTCATCTGCAAACTACAGTCCATACTGACAGAGAGTATTGGGACACCGCAAGCTACAGAAAAAACCCACAAGACTTTTTAACAAAGAAAACTCCATTTGAAATTAGATACCTGCTACCAGACCGGAGTCCATACTGAAAAATAGTATTGAGACCACCACCATCTACAAAAGAACCCTTTTTAGCTATTACTAATAGCATATCCACATGAATGTCTTTCAACGGATCCCACTATACCACTAAGTAGTTTTGGGAACCACTACTTTCTAAGGTACTTTTTAAAAAAGTGTTTAAAAGGCACTGTCCTAATAACCAACCGCCCTTATAAATACTACCTTACCTTACTTTGGCTGTATTATACAATTTTTTACATAAGCCTTTTTTATACATTTTTTATCCATTTTTTATCCACTGCAGTGAGATACACACAAGTCACATATACAGTGTGTAAATATGTATTTTATGTTTTTTTAATTTGTCATTTTTAAACCAGCATATTTCTTGTATTCCTTGTATTTTTTGCAACTTGTAATTGTTTCAACTTGTATCTGCTACATTGTACAATATAAAAATTGTCACATTTTGTACACTACCCACGTCTTACCTTTCTTTTTATTACATATATTAACCTCCACAATCCTATTTTCTTACCACCACACTCATTAGTTAACATATACAAATTCTGTATTTTCAATATCAGTTTAGGTATCACGTTGTAATACGATTAAAAGCACTTTTTTAATATATATATATTTATTTTTTTTTCCCCTAATTTTTTCCTCTAATTTTTTAAAACCAAAAAACATTTTTTTAATCGATATACGGCTCCCCTTCACTTGTTCATTTTCTAATTTAAGACTACTACAATGTGAGAACGATAGAATAATGAGTTTATGATGATTAGTTTATGTTTTAAAAAAAATATTTAGTGGGGTTTTTTCGTATTGTTAGATTTTAAATTTTTTTGTAATATTAGTGTTTTTTTTATTTAATCTTAAATCTTGAAAAATAATTGGGGTTCATTTATGGGGTTTTAGGTTAGGGGCTAAGTGATTAGATTGATTTTTTTTGCGTTGTGGGGGGGTTAGCGGTTTAGGGGTTAATATTGTAATTAGGTAGTTGGCGTTGTGGAGGTTTTTGCAGTTTAGGGGTTAATAGTGTAATTAGCTTGTTTTTTGTTGTGGGGGTTGGGGGTTTAAGGGATAATATTTTACTTTGCGGATTAAGGGTTAATTACTTTATTATTTTGCGATGTGGGGGTTGGCAGTTTAGTGGTACATTTTGCACATGCGTTAGGTGTTTGTTAATATTTCTTGTGGGCGGTTAGTTTTTTTTGTTAATACTTTGTGCTCGCTTTAGATTTTTTTTCGTTAATACTTCGTGCGGGCAATTAGTTTTTTTTGTTAATACTATGTGTGGGTGGTTAGATGTTTTTTTTGTTAATACTTCTTGTGGGTGGTTAGGTTTTTTTTCGTTAATACTTTGTGCGGGCAATTCGTTTTTTTGTTAATACTGTGTGTGGGTGGTTAGATTTTTTTTTGTTAATACTGTGTGTGGGTGGTTAGGTGTTTTTTTTGTTAATACTTCTTGTGGATGGTTAGGTTTTTTTGTTATTATTTCATTCGGACAGTAAGGTTTTATTGTTAATACTTTGTGCGGGCGTTTATGTTTTTTTGTTAATACTTCGTGCAGGCGTTTAGGTGTTTTTACTTTGTGTGGGCGTTTTTTTGTTTTTGTTAATATTTAGTGCGGACGGTTAGTTTTTTTTGTTAATATTTTGTCTGGGCGGTTAGGTGTTTTTTGGAAAAATGCTTCGTTTGGCTGCACGCAGCCTACATTCTTTTGGCTAGGTGTGCAACTGACGGTAGCAACGGACAAGTTACAAACACGATTATATTATAAATTCCTCATACCAATGTTTTAATAGTTTTGAGGGAGATGTTAAAGATATACACTTTATATGACTTATCCTTAATTGAATATTTAGTTGATATAGTGAGATTCCTGTTAACACACAATTACTTCATATTTGAGAATACTTTTTACCTGCAAAAACAAGGGACAGCAATGGGGGCGAAATTCACCACCTTGTATGCAAATTTATATCTGGCATTTTTTGAGATGGAGAAAACATTTCATTCCCATAACCCCTTTAGAGAGAACTTGGTATTTTACACATGTTTTATAGATGACACATTTGTTGTGTGGAAGGGGGATCAATCCAGTGTGGACCTTTTTGTAAGTTATCTCAATGTCAACTTGGATAACTGAGATTCACTTATTTGCACAGATTTTGCTCCTACAAAGATGTCATCTATCTTGACTTGAATATATGAAAAGACAATTTCCATAAGATATTTGTAAAAGAAGTCTACTGTAAGGAAACAGCAAGTAATACAATATTGAGATCAGATTCTTGTCATCCAAAACACTTGAAAAATGCTATACCTAAGGGACAGTTTATAAGATTGTATACAAGAGAATTTATTATCTTTGGAACTTGAACATCCCAAGACCCCGGTAGCTAAACATTTTGCTTTACATGGATCAGGGGGCTTTGGAATAATGAAAATAGTATATAATAATAGTATATACAAATTTGTTGAAGTTCCAAATAATAGATAATGCCCCTAAGAGAATAACTGGAGGTGACAGACAAATGATTCTAAATAAGAAAGAGGTATTTTGGATGTATCATTTGAAAACTGAAAAACCTGATGGTATTAATAAAATATTGGATATCAAGCTGTTCACTGATTAATGATATTGGTATTATATTGCTTTTATAATTTGGTTTTATACCAGCATATAACACAAGAAGATAACAACTAAAACAAAAAACAAAAATATAATTTTATGAATAATATTATATAAATAATATTATATTAAAGTATTATAGTGTGGAGCGTAGTTTAATGTCAGTATATTTCACGATAACAATAAGTGGCATAAAGAGGTATTTGCTTTTTGTGTCTAGGGTATCATATTTATTATTATTATTATTATTATTATTATTATTATACTGTTATTTTATACTTTCTAACTATTTGATCCTTTATTTTTCACTTAATTTTAGGTTACTTAAAAATAACATATATGTAAAAATATGTAATTATCATCATTTGAGATTCCCTCTTCATAACCACTATCATGTTCTAAACCCCTTGCATCTTTGCTTCAATTATTACAAATTAAGTACTTAATTGGATCATGTATGTTTTTATTATTTGGGGTTTTTTTTTTAAATGTATCTTTTATAATTATGTGTTGATTTACTAAGGTACCATGCAGTTGAACCTTTACATTTGAAATATATTATTTCAACCACTAATATCTAGCTTAAAAATTACAACTCATTAAAACCATGTTACTTTAAATTTAAAGGTTTGTCTGGTACCTTAAGGGTAAATAGTTTGGCCTATTTAAAGGACATAGGGGAACAGCTGTGTATCCCTGATGAAGTGCCGCTTAGGATGAATGCTGTAGTTAGCTAATGGTGATGTAAAATTTTACTGCAACTTTGAATAAATGTTGAATTTTCACCGTGAAGCTCGGACTGTCTCTGTCATTTTCTATTGTGTGTTGGTTTAAATATTAGCTAGGTGGTCAGCAAAATCAGGAGGTTTACTCACAGTGGCATAAACAAGAAATGCTGGTATTATTCTTTAACTTATGTTTAAAGGACAAAATGATAGACTACAGCACTCTCATTATGTACACATACTGTAGCTTTCTTATAGTTTTAGATAGGCATAATAACAGAAAATTAAGAGCTCAGGATCATGCATGTGTCTTTAATACTCTATGGCAGCAGTGTTTTCCTACAGGGGCCTATGGGGAGATGTTAAAAGACCCTTGCTAATGCCAGTTCTGTTTGCTGGTTATTCTTTATTAAAGGGGCATTAAACACTAACACCTAGATTACGAGTCTTGCGTTAGCCTTAAAAAGCAGCGTTGAGATGTCCCAACGCTGCTTTTTAACGCCTGCTGGTATTATGAGTCTTGAAATGACAGGTGTACCGCTCACTTTTTTGGTCAGAGTCGAAAATACCGCAAATCCACTTACGTCAGTTGGTTATCCTATATTTTCAATGGGACTTGCATAACGCCGGTATTACGAGTCTGACAAAAAGTGAGCGGTACAGCCTCTCCTGTCAAGACTGATACCACATTTAAAAGTCAGTAGTTAAGAGTTTTATGGGCTAACGCCATAGTATTAAACTCTTAACTAAAGTGCTAAAAAGTACACTAACACCCATAAACTACATATTAACCCCTAAACCGAGCCCCCCCCCCCCCCCACATCTCAAACACTAAAAAAATATTTTAACCCCTAATCTGCCGAATCGGTCATCGCCGCCACTATAAAAAAATATATTAAGCCCTAAACCGCCGCACTCCCGCATTGCAAACACTAGTTAAATTTTATTAACCCCTAATCTGCCGTACCGTACCTAACATCGCCGACACCTACCTATATTTATTAACCCCTAATCTGCCGCCCCAATGTCGCCGCAACTATATTAGATGTCTTCATCCATCCGCACGGCTCCATCTTCAAGACATCCGACGCGGAGCATCCTCTTCAAACGAAGTCCAAATGAAGAATGAAGGTTCCTTTAAATGACGCTATCCAAGATGGCGTCCCTTGAATTCCGATTGGCTGATAGAATTCTATCAGCCAATCGGAATTAAGGTAGAAAAAATCCTATTGCCTGATGCAATCAGCCAATAGGATTGAGCTTGCATTCTATTGGCTTATCCAATCAGCCAATAGAATGCCAGCTCAATCCTATTGGCTGATTGGATCAGCCAATAGGATTGAACTTCAATCCTATTGGCTGATTGCATCAGCCAATAGAATTTTTTCTACCTTAATTCCGATTGGCTGATAGAATTCTATCACCCAATCGGAATTCAAGGGACGCCATCTTGGATGACGTAATTTAAAGGAACCTTCATTCTTCATTTGGACTTCGTTTGAAGAGGATGTTCCGCGTCGGATGTCTTGAAGATGGAGCCGCTCTGCCCCGGATGGATGAAGATAGAAGATGCTGCCTGGATGAAGACTTCTGCCCGTCTGGAGGACCTCTTCTTCCCGGCTTCGATGAAGACTTCTGCCCGTCTGGAGGACCACTTCGCCCGGCTTTGTTGAGGACTTCGGCCCGGCTGGGTGAAGACTTCTCAAGGTAGGGTGATCATTAAGGGGTTAGTGTTAGGTTTTATTAATGGGGTATTGGGTGGATTTTAGAGTAAGGTTGGGGGTGTAGGTGGTGGGTTTTAATGTTGGTGGGGTATTGTACTTTTTTTACAGGTAATAGAGCTGATTACTTTGGGGCAATGCCCCGCAAAAGGCCCTTTTAAGGGCTATTCCTAATTTAGTATATTTTATTAGGGGGATTAGATTAGGTGTAATTAGTTTAAAAAACTTGTAATTATTTTATTATTTTTGTAATTTAGTGGGGGGGGTTTTCGTACTTTAGATCATTTTTTAAAATTTTATTTAATTGTAGTTAATTTAGATAATTAATTTAATTATAGTGTAGTTTTAGGTGTAATTGTAACTTAGGTTAGGATTTATTTTACAGTTAAATTTGAATATATTTTAACTAGGTAGCTATTAAATAGGTAATAACTATTTAATAACTATTCTACCTAGTTAAAATAAATACAAAGTTGCCTGTAAAATAAAAATAAATCCTAAGCTAGATACAATGTAACTATTAGTTATATTGTAGCTAGCTTAGGGTTTATTTTATAGGTAAGTATTTAGTTTTAAATAGGAATAATTTAGTTAATAATAGTTATTCTTATTTATATTTATTTAAATTATATTTATGTTAGGGGGGTAGGAATAGGGTTAGACTTAGGTTTAGGGGTTAATAACTTTAATATAGTGGTGGCGACATTGGGGGCGGCAGATTAGGGGTTAAAAACTGTAAGTAGGTTGCGGCGACATTGGGGGTGGCAGATTAGGGGTTAATAAATATAATGAAAGCGTCGGCAATGTCGGGGGCGGCAGATTAGGGGTTCATAAGTATAATGTAGGTTGCGGCGGTGTCCGGAGCGGCAGATTAGGGGTTAATAATATAATGTAGGTGTCAGCGATGTCGGGGCGGCGGATTAGGGGTTAATAAGTGTAAGATTGTGTTTTTTTTTTTTTTTTTTTTCCGCCTCCTTGCCGCCGTCCCTCCCCCTCCCCTCGGATGGTGCTGCCAGTTCTCCGTTTCAGGGTCCAGCCATGATAATGAGCAGGGAGAATAACAGCAATGGGCTGTAGAATTCTTTCATGGAATGTGGGGGGGATATCCTCTCCCGCCAAGCGCAAGTTGGTTATTAAAACATTAGCTGTAGAAAAGCCAGAGGTGGTGTTTCTGCAAGAGACTCATCTAGATGCAATAGAAGCGGTGAAGCTTAAAATGAGATGGGTCGGCGAGGTTTTGGCCTCATCTTCTCCTTCTAAAAAGCGAGGAGTTGCGGCTCTCTTTCATAAAGACTTGGATTATCAAGTTACGAAAGTCGAGTTTGATTCTTCAGCCCGGTTTATGTTGCTACAGGTAGTGATAAAATCGGTAAAATACGTATTTTGTAATATTTACGCCCCCAATAAATTCTCAGTAAAATTTTGGGACCGGATCCAAAACATAATCTACCCTTTTATAAAGGAGAACTTAATTATCTGTGGAGATTTTAATGCCACCCTGAGTCCGGAGCTAGATCGTTTTTCAAGAAAGAACGACACTAATTATAAGTATCACGCCAACTACTTTAAAAAATTTTGCATCAAACTGACATTGACTGATATTTGGCGGCTGCAAAATCCTTTGGTTAAAGCTTATACATGCGAATCTAAGTCATTCAGGACATTCTCGCGGATAGATTTTTTTCTAATTGCGGAAGCATTGACAGTTTTTCAGCTTAAAACAGGAATTGGGGAATTTTTAGTTTCCGACCATTCTATAATATCTTTATCTATTCTTGATTCTCATGACGCTCGTCCACTTTCTCGGGTTTTCGGGTTCCCCCGTTTCTTATATGCCAACCCTAGTTTTTCTTCATGGATGAAGTCTACTTGGCATGAATATGTTTTGTTTAATTCGAACTTTAGTCACAAGGCAGAGGTGTATTGGGAGGCGGCCAAGGCTGTGATTCGTGGCAAAATAATAGCCTACTTGAGTTTGCGTGCAAAAAAAATTAAGGAACAAGGGAGTTCCCTTGTTGTAAGATCCAGAGCCACCTATAGGGACTTTCAGTCAGATCCCTCCCCACTAAAATGGGCATTGTATCGTGAGGCTAGGAAGGAGAGGGAGATCTATTTAAAGCAGAAATCGCTGGAGGAAGATGCTAGAGTGAATCTCAAATTTAGGAGCTTTCATGGGTGTTCGGCGAAATATCTGTCCCGCTTGACCAAGATCAGAAAAAAAAGAAATTTTATCGCTGTTATAAAAAATGTCGAAGACAGGTTTTTTGAGCCGGTAGAGATCTCTCTGGAATTTTTTAAGTATTATCAAGAACTATATTCGGCGGTTTCAGCAGACCACATTAACCAAAAGTCTTTTTGGGAGTCCATAAGTATCCCTAAGATCCAAGAAGAGGAGTTGGCCGTGCTGAATCAGCCGATATCGCGGGAGGAGATTGGTACAGCTATTGATAATCTTAAGCTTAATAAGGCAGCTGGCCCTGATGGGCTTCCGGCCGAATTTTATAAATTACTCAAGGAAAAATTACTGCCCTCGTTAGAGGCTCTATTTAATAACTATTATCTGTCTGAAAACGGGATCTCGGAAAATTTTGCTGCAGCCAATATATCACTCATTCCGAAAAAAAATAAAAATCCAGAGAACATGGCCTCTTATAGGCCAATATCAGTGCTCAATACTGACTACAAGCTTCTGGCTGGTATTATTGCTTGTAGATTGAATCTCTGCCTGCAGAATCTGATCCACCAGAATCAGACCGGATTTATGACCGCCAGAAACTCGTCGCGAAATATTCGAAGGGTTATTACGTTTTTGGACTATATGTCGAATTTGGAACCAGATTCTGGTAATGTTGGAATTCGCGATTCTGCAGTCTTAACCCTAGACGCAGTCAAGGCTTTTGACTCCATTGTTTGGGAGCACTTATTTTCCGCGTTGCAGAAATTTGGCTTCTCTGGCTATTTTATTCACTTTATTCATAAGATTTATTGCAAACCAATTTCGTTTCTTTTGGTGAATGGGATTCGCTCTCAGGGGATCGTGCTACATCGGGGGACGAGGCAGGGGTGTCCATTATCTCCCCTTTTGTTTAATGTGGCTCTAGAACCCCTAGCGGTTAGATTTCGTGATGTATTGACAGGAATTTCATTGGGATCTCATCGTTTAAAAACCCTTCTCTATGCGGATGATATGCTGATTTTTGTAGACAAGCCCCTTCATTCGATTCCAATCATTCTCCAAATCCTCTCCCAATTTAGTTCTTTTTCAGGATACTTGGTGAATTTAGAAAAGAGTGAACTCATGTATATGGGTAATAACTCATCTGGTTTGGAAAAATTTCCTTTTAAGGTTGTCAATACAATTAGTTATTTGGGACTCGAGTTACATAAGAACCCGAAAGTATGGTATGTCGCGAATTTCGTCCCCCTTTTGAAAAAAATTAAAATAGATCTGCAGTTATGGGCTTCTTTTCCGCTATCAATTTCAGCAAAGGTAAATCTAATAAAATTGATTGTTTTTCCGCGTCTTCTATATGTGCTACAGAATCTCCCTTTCTTTATTTCTTGTTCAGATATTAGGAAGTTATACAGTGATTTCTCAAAATTCATCTGGAAAGATAAGAGACCAAGGATTGCACTAACTAAACTTATGCAAAGGACAGACCGTGTTGGGTTGGCGCTGCCGGATATCAGGCTTTACAACACGGCGGCTCTGATGAAGTTCGCCGTGGATTGGTTGGCGGATACTAATAGGTTAGCAGTCAGTCAAGAGGAAGCTTTTTATATTCGGCCTTTTGCCCTTTCTGCGCTGCTACATTGTAAGATAAGTCAGCTACCATCTAATATCAGTAAATTGATATCCTTTAAAAATGTTGTGATCGCGTGGCGGAAGTTTTGTACCTGTCTAGGTGTAGATCCCTCAGTGTCAGAATATTTACCTATTCAGGGAAACCCGAATTTTATCCCGGGTTTATATCAGAAGGTGTTCAAATCTTGGAGGGACAAGGGGCTGCGGTTTGCCAAGCAATTATTGGGGCCTGATAATCTGGTGCAGACTGCGGAGTCTCTGTTTCAAACTTATGATCTCTCCAGGTCTGATTTGTTCGCGTATTTCCAGATTCGTCATTTTATGTTTGAGCAAAATTGGGAGAATAGTATGTTAGCGGAATGGTCTGTCATCAAAATGCTAATTAAGAAATTCAGTTTGGGAAGTTCCTCGATCTCTTTAATATACGATATTATGCTTTCTAAACAATCTGATAAGCATCTGCATAGTATAAGTACCTGGTTGTTTCCGGCTATTAACGATATTACTGTAGAGAAGATCATCCAGAGTTGTAATATGGTCCAGAAATGCAGGGTTTCGGTGTCCTGGAAGGAATCGCATTGGAAGCTTCTGAATAATTTTTATCTGCATCCGCTTAAATTACAAAAATTTTCTGATTCCGGATTAAATATTTGTCCCAGGTGCTCAAATTCCAGGGCCGATCTATTCCATATGTTTTGGTTTTGTCCCAAAATTAACCAGTTATGGCATAAAGTGCTTCATTGGTTTAATTCGCTATTCGGGGTAAAGGTTGTGCTTACTCTGCAAGATGTGGTTCTACTTAGAACAGAAGTACATAGAAACTCGGCAGCTATGACCTACACATTGAATACGATTATTTTAGCAGTACGTCATCTTATCTTGCAGAATTGGAAAGCTAAGAGAGCTCCGAGCTTAGAGAGGTCTTGTAAAGAAATCCAAGGCCAAATTGTATTTGAGTCATATCACCTCTCGGAAGCTTCTGAGAAGAGAACTAAGGAGTTTTTTCAGGGATGGCTACCAATCATCTTGTCATATCCCCTCCAGATTCAAAAGCAGATCCTTGTCCCGGTCCGAAATACGGTCTGCTTTGCTGAATTAGTCGTAGCAGGGGTATTCCCAGTATCCTGGGTAAACGTGGTTGTGTAATCTGGTAGCTGTCGGTTGCTCTGCTCGGGACGCACTGGCAGCGGTAAGGTATTGTGTTGCAGGGGGGATGGAGAGGGAGGGCGGCGGAGGTAGGGGGGCTTTTTCTTTTTTTTTTTTTTTTTTTTTTTTTCAAAGAATTATATTATTTGTAGGCAGGTAGCCGTTGAGAATTATTTAGGCCGAACAAAGATTGGAATCAGTGTCTGTTAATTTTCATTAGGTTAATTCATTATTTGTGTTGAGGTATATAGAGTTACCAGATTTGTAGCGAGGTGGAGCTGTGTCTCCAGACATGATTTACGAAATGTCGTTGTTTTTTTGTGTTGTTTTTTTCTATTTTCTCTTTTTTCTGTATGTGGTATTTTTTTTTTATGTACTAAATAAATGAAAAAAATATAATAAAAAATAAATAAAAATAAGTGTAAGATTAGGGGTGTTTAGACTCAGGGTTCATGTTAGGGTGTTAGGTGTAGACTTAACTTATATTTCCCCATAGGAATCAATGGGGCTGTGTTAGGAGCTTTACGCTGCTTTTTTGAAGGTGTTTGGGGTTTTTTCAGGCTGATCTCCCCCATTGATTCCTATGGGGAAATCGTGCACGAGCACGTTTTGCCAGCTCACCGCTACCGTAAGCAGCGCTGGTATTGAGGTGAGATGTGGAGCTAAATTTTTCTCTACGCTCACTTTTTTGCGTTTGTAAAAACCCGTAATACCAGCGTTGTCTGCAGGTGAGCGGTGAGGGAAAACTGCAACGTACAGCATTACCGACAAAACTCGTAATCTAGGCGTAAATAAATGCTAGATAGAATTATGTTCATTAAAAAAAAAAAGATTAGTTTGAGAATAACATATAGATGTATTTTATAAAGTTTCATTAGCTGTTATATAATAGTGACAGCTCCATGTACTAAGTTTTCTGCGAGTTGTTCCTGAGTTCTTCCGTCTAAATTTCTGCGTGCGGATCGAACATCGTATGTACTATGCCCCGAATTAATTGAAAAACTGACATTTACATGTGTCGAGCGAACTTGTCCGCAACTCTTATATTCTAGTCTTTTTTGTAGCTAAAAAATCCTCGCTCAACATAAATCTCGCAATAAACAGGAATTACTAAACAATCTATTTATACGCACGCTACTGTTTCCGCACCTAGCTCATGAAAAATCCCTTGCCAGCTTCTAGGTGGCGAGCACAATAATAAACAATAGGGTCTATAAGATATACGCCTACAAGTGATATAAAAGAAGGACAATACACTTGAATCTTTACTCACTGTTGATCCTGCTAGCCATGGAGACACTTCTTCAGCTATATATTCTTTGTATGATGCAAATCAGGGGGAGAAGGCAAATTCGGGAACGTGATGCCATAGAATTTTTTTCTTTTGCCAATTTCGCTTTGGCGAATCTTTTAATGTCGTTGTACCTTTTCTTTATCTGGTCAACGTCCTTTTTTCCCGGGCCCTGAGCACTGACAGCATCACTGATACAAGTCCAGATACTCTTTTACCGGTGACTGGAAGTTTGCTTTGCACAACAACCGAACAAATAGTCATAAGAGTCGAGTACCATATCAACAAGAACCAGGTTCTGATGGTGTGAGAAGTGTGGATTTTTGGATTTCGTTGTCTGCGAATCAGATCCTGAAGTTGCCATACTTACTTTATTAAAAATAAAAATAAATATATAAGCTTGAAACACTTCAGGTTCAGTCATTTTTCTGTCTGAAAAAATAGATAAGGTGGACTTTATATGGTGCTGAAATAACTTCCCATGACAAATGAAACGTTACTGACATCTTACAGTCATGTGGGACAAACATGACTGACAATTTGTAAGAAAATAATAGTACATTCACTACTAGCGAGGCATCAGATGTATGAATCATTCGCCTGCGCTCAATGCGGATTAGACGCAACAATTTTTACGTTGTTTTTTAGTACATATGGCGAGCGGGCAGCATCTCACTACCTGAGAGTTCTAGCAAGTCGACCAGACACGCTGTCGGAGAGCAAATTGACGCTTTAGTACATGGAACCCTTAGTGTCTATAAAACAATGGGAGTTGCCATGTTGTAACTTAGGTTACCTTCTCTGCTGTAGCCAATTAGAGACAGTTATAAATAGGTTACTAGAGGGTGCAGCCAATAGCTGCGTGGAATATAACAGTGTTCTGCACTTCCATTTCTAACAGGAACTGAAAAGCTCACAATTTCAGAATGGTATTACAGGAAAAGGGGACAAAATAAATAATGAAAGTATATTGCAGACTTTTTTATATAACTACAATTTATCATTTTACATTACCATCACAAAGTGTTTAATGTCCCTTTAAGTCTGTGCATCCTTGTTCCTGGCCTTTTTCCCTGAGCCTGACTTTGGAATGTATCCTGGTTGACCCCCTAATTAGGTACTACATTCCCCTATTAAATAACACACATACAACATCTCTGGGGTATAAAGGCCACAGCTTATTTATTAACAACTTTTAACACAACAAATAAATACAGAACATCATAAATAACACTGTAATATAACTACCCATGGGGCTTGCCCAGTTGTCCTCACTTCTCCACTTTATTTACCTTTTCACAATTCAACCTCTCCTGTCTCCACAGGAGGTACCAATCCCCTAGTTACCACCCAAACCAGGCAAGCCTCCCGCCAATAGCTGCGACATTGTAATAGTTAGGACAATGGGAGCGCGGGAGGGAGCTTCTTCCCACCGTCAGGTCCGGATGCGAAGAGGGGGGTAAGCTTCCTGTATAACCCTTTTTATAAGAGCCTCTGCTAGCTCCACCCCCACCCATCACTATCCGGTTCATTTCCCTGCTATGGGGTCAAAAGCCCCTCCCCCTATGCGTTCCCGCGTCTCGCTTGACCCCCTAATTAGATACTATATTCCCCTATTAAATAACACACATACAACATCTCTGGGCTATAAAGGCCGCAGCTTATTTATTAACAACTTTTAACACAACAAATAAATACAAAACATCATAAATAACACTGTAATATAACTACCCATGGGGCTTGCCCAGCTGTCTTCACTTCTCCACTTTATTTACCTTTCCACAATTCAACCTCTCCTGTCTCCACAGGCGGTACCAAGCCCCTAGTTACCACCCAAACCAGCAAAGACCCCCGCCACAAGGACGGCTCACAGCCGGACACCGCCAACCCCCAAGGCCTTAAGTACCCCCTCTTTCAAATTAAAATTAAACAAATGGAGGCCAACCTCATTCAAGTGTACCCCACCCTTTAAGAAAAAACAGCTAACCGAAACTCAACGTGTCGTATCGACACCCCCCACTAAACCTCACAAAGCTGCTGATGCTCCGATTCACTTTTATACGGGAGGCATCCAACTTAACTGGATCCCATGCCAACCTCCATGCCCTCCTAGGCTCTATCTCTGACCATATCACCACCAGTCCCGGAAACAGATCTAGTAATCTCAACAGGTCCCTCTTTATCCTATCAATCAGCTCTTTCTGGGACATGAAACCCAAATAGTTTTCCCCGACATGAATCTATAACATTTTTGGAGGCTCAAATAATCTAGAATATTCTATAACCTTCAACAACACTTGGTCCAACCTCAATCCTCGCACCCCAAACCACCGGATGTGAACCAGTTCTCTATCTAGTCCCAGCTGGCTGCCCTTATCCTTCACCATCGCCGCCCTTCTGGCCCAGAAGATGTAAGAATGTCCCACGATCCAGCATTCTGAAGAACCTATGAAGGGAAACAAACAGCACCTACAACACAACAATTCCTGTCTAACATATGATTTAAATCTATCCAAAGCCCACCTATCCTATCACGGATGCCTCCTATCACGGATGCCTCCAGGCCAGAGAACCAACGCCACCAACAGTGGAAACATCTCTAGAAAAACCAAGTTCTTGGTCAAGCCCGCTTCCCGCCACGCTTCAGGCCAAGTATCTGAACACCATTTACCTCTAAGGTAGGCTCCAAAACTGTGGGCCCCGGACGCATCTGTAAACAGTTGGATGTCCGCAGGGCCCCCCATACCATGCTGAATCAAGGATCTGCCATTGAACTCCTCCAAGAATTGGAGCCAGACCAACAGGTCCACTCTCAATGGGCTAGTCAGCCAGATGTGGTGAAATGCTTCTGTCACCCCAACCGTTGCCAATGACTACCTGCAACAAAAAACCCTCCCCACCGGGATGATCCTACACGCGTAATTCAACTTACCCAACATCGATTGCATGTCCTTCAGAGTCAACTCTCTTTTGGACAAGGCCCTCTGCAACATCTCCCTTAAGTCGATCACCTTCTCGATGCTGCACTCCATACTTACCAAATCAATCTGTATCCCCAGGAAGCTTTGTGACACCGCCAGACCTTCAGTCTTGTCGCTCACCACCGGGATGCCAAACTCTCTTGCCACCCTTTCAAAAGCCCACATCAGTTCCTCACAAACCAATGAGCCTGGTGGGCCAATAAATAAAAAATCATCCAAATAGTGTACTAACGAACTACAACCGAAACTTGCCTAACGACCCAATCAACAAAGCAACTAAACTTCTCAAAATAAGAACAGGAAATAGAACACCGCATGGGCAAACAAATGTCCATAAAATACTCCCCCTAAAAACCTACACCCCAACAAATGGTGGCAAGCCGGGTGGACTACTAGCAATCTGAAGGCCAATTCAATATCGAATTTGGCCAGTAAGGCCTCCCGCCCCACCTTCCTCACCAAGTCCACTGCATCATCAAATGAAGCATACCACACTGCCGCCACGTCTGGATCAATCCCATCATTCACCAAAGCCCCCTTCGGATACAACAGGTGATGTATCATCCAAAACTGTCCAGGCACCTTTTTAGGGACCACCCCAAGAGGTGACAGCCTCAGGTTCCGTAACGGTAGTTCCTGGAATGGCCCATCCATGTGACCCAAACTCACCTCCTTGGCCAACTTGTCCTTTAGCACACCCGGTTAATCCCTTGCCGATCTCAAATTCCCCGGAGCTGCACTCCCCTCATGCTGCCCAAACGGGATACTAAAACCTGAACTAAACCCCGCTAACAACAACTCTGCATCCTCTTTTTTACCCCTTACCCTAGTGTACCGCTCTAACCACGGCACCCTCTTTTTGATGTCCACCGGCATCCACGTCCGGAACACCCACCTCCCCTGGTTTGGCTCCGGCCCTGCCCTTCCTAAAGCACTTTGAGTAGGAATGGACACCTCCGCATCCAGAGCATTCATGCTTGTATTTGCACGATGTCCCTAAATGTATTGGCCCTGATTAAACTGGAAGCAGAGCCCCTTCCAAATGGCCACCACTGACCCATTTGAGGTGGTTGCCCTGCCAGGCCCGCTGAAACGAAAGGGCTGCCCCCGCAATGGGGTCATGATCTCCAGCCATATCCTCATATCCCTCTCATCCCATCTCATGTCAGGCCAGACCACTATCCTCTGCCGGAACTGTTCATCGTAGCACCACCAGGCCATGTTCCCATACGTCCGATAAGCCACCGAACCTTGATATGGAAACTTCTCAATCATCACACTTGCGAATATGCAGAATGTTCTGGACCAATTAGCAAACGTCTTAGGTAGTTTGCGGTACCTCTTCTTCCTCTCCTCTTTCTCCTTCTTAGTCGTGTCACCTTTCACATCCTCCTTCACTTCTAGAAATTGGTCCAAAGGGAGGAGGGAAAACAATTCTAAAAATTCCCATTTCCAAATTCTCTCTTTCACTTAATTCGTCAAGTGTAGCCCAAGAGGGCCAATAGAGCACAGGCATGGCCTCCTGAAAGCTTCCTCCAAAACCTTCAGGGAACCTGGTACTGCCCCACCCGAGGGGACCCCTGGGTTCCCTGCTGCTGGCACAGTCTCCCCCGGGGCCTGGCTGCCAGCCACCTGAGGCCAATCTGCCACCGCCTGAGTCCCATCACCATTCCCCCATACTGCCCCCGGACCCATCCTCTTAGCCATCATAGACTGCTCCACATGCGCCACCAGATCCTTAAGTCCCTTCAACAACACACTCTGCACACCATCCACACCATCATTCTTTTTATCAATAGTCCCTCACACCTGTAAAGGTGCCTCACCTGTCCTGTGCACCGTCTTGGCTCCCGAACGCTGCTCCACTACCCTTCCCGCCAGGAGGGGTGGTGAGGAAATTAACAACACTGAAGGCCCACTGCACAAGCCCCCCCACCCTCCCCCTAGTGCCACAAATCACACATAAATGGACAACTCCCACTTTTATTTGCATAATTTAAATGTACTTTCCCCTCAATTTTCTTTTTATACATACTTCTGCCGTCTGACCTAAAACCCATAACCAGCACAGCCCTCTAGGTCCCCCTCCCTTAGCGCCACATAGCAGGGGCCCCCTTTAATTCCTACCAAATTACTGCCCCTTCCAGGAGGCACGTGGCTTATACCCCCGGGCCACACTGATCATCTCTGATCCCCTTAGCAGCCATATGCTGGCTGTCCTACCCAGCTCAGGCTCCTACGGCCTTCCCTTATGTCTCCCTGCTTCTTATGCCCGAGGCCTTCCCCTCTTTCATGCCTCGCTCAGGCCCATTTTTTTTTTTCATTGCCATTGATTACCCAAATTTCTTAACCCTGTCCCACGTGTGAACCCTACCACATCTTTCAAACCGGACACCAACCACCCCTTGGGCCACCTGAAAGCCCCCAACTCATCCACCGCCACACACTCTGCCCTCCACAAAGTCCTGCTCTTCGATAGCCCAGTGGCTTACCTTCCTCCATTGCCTGCACGGTCCCAGGAACCATTGATACCGCTCTCCCAGGCCTGGATGCCTGGCCGCGCATGCTCCTCTGTCCTCTGCCAGCATTGGACTGCTGCTTCACCTGGTCCGGATCCTGCCGCTCCACTTCCCGTGTGACTCTTTCCTGTCCGCACCGCCCCACAGCCGGCCGTCCGCTCACCTTCCCTCTGCCAACACCCGCAGCTGCCCGTCCTCTCCTCACCGGCACCTCTGGGCTCAGCCGCTCCAGTGGCCTGGAACACCTCAATGGCCTAGCCACAGGCCAGATCACCTCCTCCACTGATTGCTCCACCCCTCCTGGTACCGCGCCAGCCACCTGCAGCTGGGCCAACAACCACTCCGGCCCGTGTTCCCTGGCCACAGCTGCAGCTGCTGTAATCAGCTCCCGGAGGCCCTCCATAGACCCGTTCATATCCGGATTTGATGAAGTGGGAAGGAGTACCTAGTTTCTTCCCACCATCAGGTCCGGATGCGAAGAGGGGGTAAGCTTCCTGTACCACCCTTTTTATAAGAGCCTCTGCTAGCTCCACCCCCACCCATGACCATCCGGTTCATTTCCCTGCTATGGGGTCAAAAGCCCCTCCCCCTATGCATTCCCGGGGCTCTCTTTATGCTTCTTGCCTAATTTAACCTGAAACAGAATTTTGAATTCTTCGTCTTCTACAACCTTCTCTGTGATCTTTGGGTCCTGTCTGCTAATCTGGTATTGAATCCTGGCTTTACTACTGGCTTCTCTTCTGATTATCTTCTGCTGATCTATTGCTGCTGCTCATCTAGTGTATATGTTGGCTCATACCTGTTATGAGCCTGCAACACATCTTCTGCAAAATTGACTCCAGTCTCCAATCAAGGTAACAAAACCTTTACCTTATAATCAATGACAAATTTGCAGCTAGTCTGTGGTCTTCATAAATTGGTAAATAAAAAAAATAGTGCTTGATTTCCTTTACACAGCCCTAGCCTAATGTGCTTAAACATGTTTTAGTCTATAAAAAGGACTTCTGCTTCATACAGGAAATACAGCTCTCAAACACTGACTCATTCTATAGGGTGCATAGAATTACAAGTACAGCTTGTATGAATAAAAAGGTACAAGCTCAGGTATGAATAAAAAGGTACTATCTGAGGTCCCAGGAGCTAAGTACATAAGTCAGACAGTTATTTTGTGAAACAAAACTGTACATAGAGTACTAATGGTTGAGGGAGAAAATAAAGTTTCATTAAAACAATATATATATTGATTACACAGAGATGTACAATAATGAGCTTATAAGGGGGATGGTGACATGCCTTTTAAAAAAATAATCATTGTAGAATAGTATATATAGAAACTTTATAGAAACGCTAACATGTTTTGAGTATCTATCTAAACATCTGTTAGGGGGTTAGGATACTTAGCAGTCACAGGATACCCAGAGGGTACTGTTGGTGAGACTGTCATGGGATACCAGGTATGTACAGCAGGCACAGCTTCAAGTCAAGGTTTGCATACATAGGTACAAGGAAAGTATGCTTGGTCTATTGAACAAAGTGAGCATACACATGTATCAAGTAAGTAGCATAATAAGAAAGTATCTACCAGTTCTCAATGGAGACCCCACATTGAAATTTAAACTGGATAACAAAGTAAAGTATGTAGCTAAAAAAGCAACTAACATTGGAGATGTAGTAAAGAAGAAATTCAGTAGTAATGAACCACAACAAGTGAACTGGCTTACTCCAAACACTTTTTTTTTAAGTGTGGACACGTTCCATGCAAAAGCTGTGTTTACACAAAGAAAAGTATAGTATTTGCCTTAACACATACGGGAAAATAATTCAACATAAAAAATAGAATAGATTGCACATCCAAATTTGAGATCTATTTAGTAACTTGCAAACAATGCCACCTCCAGTATGTGGCATAACCACACACCCATTGAAAGATAGAACCAGGGAGCATCTCATTTCTATAGAGGGGGAAATACCCAAAACACCAATAGCAAAACATTTCCTTACACATCAAGGACGTATCTCTAATTTTTCATTCATAGGCATCGAACACATAGAAAAAGACCCTCTGGGAGGGGATAGATTGAAAAAATCTATTAAAAAGAAAGGTCTATTGGATCTTCACGTTAGCAAGTAGGACACCATTAGGTATTTATAGGAGATATGATGTAAACTTGTTTGTGGAGTAAGAACCTCACATAACTACTGATCATAATTTAGCTACTAACTTCACTCTACCTTATAGATAGTAATACCAACTGAATTACCAACCTTATCCCATCTTACAGGCTGTAACATTAACTCTCTATTAGCTGTACCTACTAATGCTCAACTACTACATAATAAACATTAGGTGTATTAGGTTAGATAGAACTAAAATACACATATCAACCCACCCACCAAATCTTTTTACTTAAAGGGACATGAAACCCAAAATGTTTATTCCATGATGTAGGTACAAAATACAATTTTAAACAACTTTCCAATTAACTTCTATTATTTAAGTTGCTTCCTTCTCCTCTTATCCTTTGCTAAAAGGTTTATCTAGGAACAATCAGGAACAGCAAAGAAAAAAGTTGTAGCTGCTGATTGGTGGCTGCATATACTGTATATATACCAATTGTCATTATCTCACCCATGTTCTCAGTTAGAAACCAGTAGCCCATTGCTGCTCCTTCAACAAAGCATACAAAAGAGAATGAAGCAAAATTGATAATAAAAGTAAACTGGAAAGTTGTTTAAAATTGTATGTTTTGCCTAACTCATGAAATACATTTTTGGGGTTTCATGTCCCTTTAAGAAGTAAAAGAAAGAAACAAAATCTGATCTTAACATGAATAATGCCCTAGTCTAGTGGCCTCCAACTATATATTCTAACATACCTGAGGCCTTATCACTTAGATACAGGACCAGAGTTCATTACAGGAGCACACTAAGTGTTAACAGATCATTTTAATGTAAACTTGAATACCCTTAGAATCTCAATATTGCTCTAATTTTCTGTTTTTCTTTTCTTTATTCTTTTCTTAACTAACTTCTATCACTTAGAAATATATATTCTTATAATAATAAGCATTGGTATTCCATAGATTGCTAACATTTAGCTAAAAACAAGTAGTGTAAAAAAACTTTCTTTGAGCAAACAAGAAAATTGTCTTGTAATATACAGTTAGTAATAACAACATGCACATAGTCATATCCAATGCTTAGAAAAATGTTAATTCTACTATGCAGCAATAAGGAAATCCTGGCACTCCAAGTTGATCATTTTTTACCTTCAACTTGAAATCCCGGGATTTCCTTGTTTCTGCTATCTAGTACTCACGTCTTAACAGGGACATGATCCTGACGTGCACCCTCACTGGCCATTGTTTGTCATGTGACAGCACAGAAGACTGCTATGTTACTTACATCAAGCTGGAGCATCCTACCTACTCTCTTGTGTGTCTGCTGTTAATTCTACTATGCTATAAATTTAGATACCATAGCACCTGTATACTCCATAGGAGCCTATCATCTCCCCAAATGAGAGATTACTGACAACTCATTGGTAAACACACAGTACTTAGGCTCACCTGGAGTATCAGGTAACTATCTCTGATGAAGCACATGTATGCATGCACGAAACGCGTCAGATAGAAGGAGCTTTGAATAAATCAACGTCTGCACTGGCACTTTGGCTTCGGATTAGTTTTTTTCTTCATAGTTATCAAGTAAGTATGCTTGGCTTTCTGGAACCAGGTGAGCATAAGCAGGTACAAGGTATGGAAGCTTGGTCTCTGGAACAAGGTGAGTATATGCAGCTAACAAGTAACAAGTATGCATTGCTTGCACCAACCAAGAGAGCATATGCAGGTGCCAGGTAAGAAAGCCAAACTTCAAGAAAAAAGGTAGGTTAGGCAATATCTTAGCCAAGGGTTGTGGGCTTAGTGACCTTAAATAGGAACTTCCACTCCAATAGCCTCCAGGTGGAAGTTCCATTTATTAGGACATAGCCCCTTTAAATCTAGGAAGCACATGGTCGCACGTGCCTAGAGAGCTGCAGCAGCAGCTGTTGGAGTTGAGTATGGACCGCCAGAGACAGGAACCTCTCCATACTATCAGGAACAGGATACTTTACAAAACTGCTGCTGCAATTGCAAGTAATGCTTCCACCTTAATAACTTCAGATTGAGAATGGATAGGCAGCGCTATCAAGAACTTCAGCTGTCTAGAATTAGTTACTATTGTCTGATTTCTGTGATACTGAAAAGGAGCATTCTTTCTTGATTCTAGCTACCAAGATCGATGCACTGAGCTGGGCAGCCAGAGTGGAAATACAAAAGGACATATACTAAGAAGGGGAAGGAGAAAAGTTCAAAGACAAAAAAGCACAAGATGAAATGGTAGGACAATACCTCTTATATTTTGCTTATAATATACAGTCATATGCAAACGTTTAGGCACCCCTGACAATTTCCATGATTTTCATTTATAAATAATTGGGTGTTTGGATCAGTAATTTCATTTTGATCTATCAAATAACTGAAGGACACAGTAATATTTCAGTAGTGAAATTAGGTTTATTGGATTAACAGAAAATGTGCAATATGCATCAAAACAAAATTAGACAGGTGCATAAATTTGGGCACCCCAACAGAAATATTGCATCAATATTTAGTAGAGCCTCCTTTAGCAGAAATAACAGCATCTAGACACTTTCTATAGCCTGTAATGAGTGTCTGGATTCTGGATGAAGGTATTTTGGACCAATTCCTCCTTGCAAAACATCTCCAGTTCAGTTAGGTTTGATGGTTGCCGAGCATGGACAGCTGCTTCAAATCACCCCACAGATTTTCAATGACATTCTAGTCTGGGGACTGGGATGGTCATTCTAGAACATTGTACTTGTTCCTCTGCATAAATGCCAGAGTAGATTTTGAGCAGTGTTTTGGGTCACTGTCTTGTTGAAATATCCTGCTCCGGTGTAACTTCAACTTTGTGACTGATTTCTCAAAATTATTCTCAAGTATCTGCTGATATTGAGTGGAATCCATGTGACCTTCAACTTTAACAAGATTCCAGTACCAGCACTGGCCCCACAGCATGATGGAACAACCACCAAATTTTACTGTGGCTAGTCCACAGTACCTTCTTCCAAAATGAAGCTGGCTTGTCCAAATGTGCGTTTGCATACCTCAGCGACTCTGTTTGTGGTGTGTGTGCAGAAAAGGCTTCTTTTGCATCACTCTCCCATACGCTGAATTGTTGAACGATGCACAGTGACACCATCTGTAGCAAGATGATGTTGTAGGTTTTGGAGGTCGTCTGTGGGCTGTTTTTGACCATTCTCACCATCCTTTGCCTTTGCCTCTCCAATATTTTACTTCTGGTCTTAACAAGAACTGTGCCTATGGTCTTCCATTTCCTCACTATGGTCCTCACAGTGGACACTGACAGCTTAAATCTCTGCAATAGCTTTATGTAGCTGTCCCCTGAACCATAATGTTGAACAATATTTGTTTTCAAGTTATTTGAGAGTTGTTTTGAGGCCCCCATGTTGCCACTCTTCAGAGGAGAGTCAAAGAGCACAACAACAGCAATTAGCCACCTTAAATACCCTTTCTCATTATTAGATGCACCTGTCTATGAAGTTCAAGGCTTAATGGGCTCACCAAACCAAGTGAGTGTTCCAATTAATCAGTACTAGGTAGTTACAGGTATTCAAATCAACAAAATGACAAGGGTGCCCAAATGTATGCACCTGTCTAATTTTGTTTTGATGCATATTGCAAATTTTCTGTTAATCCAATAAACCTCATTTCACTACTGAAATATTACTGTGTCCTTCAGTTATTTGATAGCTCAAAATTAAATTGCTGATCCAAACACCCAATAATTTATAAATGAAAATCATGGAACTTCGTAAACCCTATATGATTTCGGCCCACTTGGATGAATACTTCTGCCGGCTTCGCTGAGGACTTCTGCCGCTTGGATGAGGATGGATGTCTGGCCTTCGAAAACTGTAAGTGGATTGTCTGTGGTTAGTTTTAGTTTTTTTAAGGGTTTATTGGGTGGGTTTTAATTTTAGGTTAGGGACTTTAGGGAAATAAAAGAGCTAAATGCCCTTTTAAGGGCATTGCCCATACAAATGCCCTTTTCAGGGCAATGGGGAGCTTAGGTTTTTTAGAAAGGGTTTTATTTGGGGGTGTTGGTTGTGTGGGTGGTGGGTTTTACTGTTGGGAGGGTGTTTGTAATTAATTTCATTTATATCCTTATATCTACTAGTGCTGCTGCCAGACAGGCATTACCTGTCATTAAAAATGCTTTTGAAATTAATCTGTCCCTTGAAAATACGTGTGATTAAAATATTGTTATTTAACATATTGTTTAGATACTGAACATGCGTCTTTGTTGTCTGTGTGATTTAGGAAGAGTATACAATTGTAATCAACTTTCTAATTTACTTTTATTATCTAATATGCTTAATTCTCTTGCAGCATCGAACATAATCTTTCTGTGTTTTCAGACTCCCATTGATTTCTATGGCATTCATGGCCTCAAGGGTGGCGATTTGAACGATAGGTATGCTGCGTCGGAAGAGTTGCGAGCGTACCTGTTGAATGTTTGAAAAATTGGCAAGAGGGTCAAATACAGTCGAATGTGATGGCGGATGATCATTATTCCACTCGAAAAAATGCTAGCATCGATTTGTGTTGAATTGATCTTGCGGGAGCGTATATTACATCACACATTTCAACATTTGACAATGTTGACACTTTGTTAACTACGGCGGATCAACTTTGCACTTAATTTGACGCGGATTTCAAACGTATTATCAGTTGAAGCATTGATAAATTGGCCCCTAAGTATTTATACGCTGACAACAGGCGCTCATAAAGTGGTTACAAAATATCTGGAGTGAATTGAGACAGTTTAATATCCGAAATAGATAGAGACACTAAGCTGTTACAAAATATCTAAAGTGATGAGACAATTTAATATCCTGATTGGATTGAAAGAAAGTTTTTTTGCAAAGTGTACACATTACTTTTATAACACAAGACTGTGATATATTTTATGTATAAGCAAATGCTGTTTTAATATGTGAGTAGGATCCTACATTTTAGTTAATAATGTGTGTGTATTTTTAATAAAAATCATATGTATGCAAAAAAAATATCTGATTAAGTTTTAGAATAGTCTTTCATTTTCTTCCACTGACAGTGTTTTACTTTGGTGCAAGTTTTTAAACAAAATGTTTTGTGTGTTTGTAGTTGTTTGTCTCTTAAAGGGGCAGGGACCGTTTCATACACTTTTTGGGAGACCTTAATCAGCGTACTTCATCAGTTTATTTTTGTAAAGCTTACATAAAGATATACACAAACCCAAACAAAATATGTAATAGTACTCTCCAGTTTTATTTTTTTAAAGTATGAAAATTGTTTTGACACCTATAAATATAGGTTCTAGTGATAAGGCACCAATTGTGTGACTAATACAACACATTCTTCTGGTATTCCATTTATTGTTGTAACTGATAAATGTAAAACTGTAACTGCTAAATGTAAAACTGTAACTGCTAAATGTAAAACAATATAAAAATATACATGTGGTATAATCTGAATTAGGGAAAGCCACCTTTAATTATTTTGAGTCCGGGAGTTAAATTAGTGTGCAAGTTACTGACACCCAAGAAGGTAAGATCACACTTCCATATATATTATTGAGGGGCATCCTAGAGGTAAACTAACAACTCTTTGTACATTGCTCTATGTGGAAAATATATGTTTTGAATAGGGGTATAGATTAGAAAAGGATTGGGAGAAGCCTATGAAAGAGTTTGGGATTGGTTGCATGGAATATATGTATGGGCTTATAGCCCTGGTCTTTAATAACAATAATAATAATAATAATAATAATAATAACAACAAATTAAAATTCAAAATATATAGTGTGTAACAATTAAACCATAAATGCTAATATAGAATGGATGTTCTTGATAGTGCTCCTATAAAATGTGCATGTGCATTGA
Source organism: Bombina bombina (assembly GCF_027579735.1). NCBI lineage: Eukaryota > Metazoa > Chordata > Amphibia > Anura > Bombinatoridae > Bombina > Bombina bombina. Next base: position 895,088,134 of record NC_069502.1, on the reverse strand, counting down.
ATGTTCGATCCCATTTTTTAATACTTCTTTCTCTTGGTGGACACTGACAAATATATCTGCACTTTGACAAATTTTTACAAAGGGGCATATTTATTGATGCCCCTTGTTTCTGGCGAGCGTCAGGCTCGCCAGAAACAGAAGTTATGCAGCAGCGGTCTAAAGAACGCTGCTCCATAACTTGTCCGCCTGCACTGAGGCCACGGACAGAAATCAATCTGATTGAATACGATTGGGCTGATTAACACCCTCTGCTAGTGGCCGATTGGCCACAAATCTGCAGGAGGGGGCATTGCACCAGCAGTTCACCAGAACTGCTTTTGCAATGATAAATGCTATAACACATCCAATGATATCCAGCACAGAACCACTGGTTAGAACTCCAAGGAGTTACTACCAAACTCCAGCAAAACGGTACAGAAGAAAAAGGATGGAAGCTCTCCAATATGCCAAATTTAATTCTTTATTAGAATAATTGCAGAGTCAAACAGCCACATGTATCGATGTGCGGCGGACATGATACGCTACTTCGTATCATGTTCGCTTGCACATTGATAAATATGCCCCAAACACTGAAAATGCATGATAAATTGGTTTAGTATTTTTTGAATTACAATTTCCTATTTTATTTCAACCTTATGATTTTTAGGCAACACTACAGCTAAAGCTAAAACTATCATTATGAAATTTGTCATGGAGGTAGTTTACACATAGCTTCTTTTTTTTTGGGGGGGGGGGTTGGCTACAATTTGCTTGGTTGATTAAGAGATATAAAGCCCTATTCCAAATCAAGCTACAAGTTACATCTATGTGAAATATCTGTGAGATATAACACTGATTAAAAATCATGTACAACCACATAAATAACATGCTTATATTGTCATATACACCACGCTTTGCCTGACACATAGATTGTTGCAGGGAACAATATATACTTGAATTTTTCATGCCTCCATCAAGCACATTGCATGAAATTGCTGTTCAACTTTTCTCAGCTACATAAATCCGCACCTAATCAATCAGTAACAGTTTCCCTTCTGCTTATCTAAAATTCTATTGTAAGAAATAGAGCAAATGAGCAAATTCATCAGCATACAGAAAACATTTTTTTGCACGTTTTATGACACTGGGTCTTCACTTAAGAACTCTGCAACAACAACTACATATAAGAGAACCATAAAAATGGAGCATATATATATATATATATATATATATATATATATATATATATATATATATATATATATATATACACTTTAAATATTTTCCCTTAAAACCGAGGTTGCCAAGTGTGCAGTACTGGACAGTTCAACATCTTCACAAAAATAGTGGATTTTTAAAGTCCTTTGTGTTAACTAAATGTGCAGGGCCTTCTTCAAAACAGTACAAAAATGGAGTAGGAAAAAGTATGGGTGCATTTTTGTTTACATGTGATACAGGCAGTTAAAAATGATGGTTTTGTATGTTACTGGCAGCCAAGGGGTAACATGACTGTTCTTTTGTGAAACATATACATGTGGGATCAAGAGTAGAGCTTTCTTATGGGACATTTTGTGACCCCACCTACTATCATGTCCAGTCACAAACAGATTGTCTAGTATTTTTGTTGATGACAGCTGGAAACCCTACTTAAAGGGACAGTAAACCCCTTGAGATTTATAAATAAAATATTTAGTAATACATAATGAATCAACTATGCAATATATTTTTATTATGTATTTTGCCCTATTTTCATGTAATATAGCTCTGAAAATTGAGCAATTTCTAATACTCAGAACTTGTAATGAACCTGTTGTCTTCCCAATGCTATCTGTGCTACATATCTGTCTCCAATTGCCTTTATCTGATAACAATTGCAAATAAATGCATTTTTTACTAACTTTATGACAGGGCTAGCTTGATAGCCTGCTGACTAAAGCCCAGATTGGCTCCTCCAAATAAGGCAAATGGTTGGTAGAGTTTGGCTATTGATAATAATTGCAATAAAAAAGGATGTTAATTTGTTTTAAAAAAAACATTACAAATTGGCTAATAAGTTATTCTATTGCAACACAACAGAGATGTCTTGTAATTACAAACGCCTAGATTTAGAGTTCTGCGTTAGCCGTCAAAACCAGCGTTAAGTGCTCCTAACGCTGCTTTTTACAGTCCGCTGGTATTTAGAGTCAGTCAGGAAAGGGTCTAACGTTCACTTTCCAGCCACGACTTTTCCATACCGCAGATCCCCTTACGCCAATTGCGTATCCTATATTTTCAATGGGATCTTCCTCACGCCAGTATTTATAGTCTTGGCTGAAGTGAGCGTTAGAACTCTAACAACAAAGCTCCAGCCGCAGAAAAAAGTCAGGAGTTAAGAGCTTTATGGGCTAACGCCGGTTCATAAAGCTCTTAACTACTGTGCTCTAAAGTACACTAACACCCATAAACTACCTATGTACCCCTAAACCGAGGTCCCCCCACATCGCCACCACTCTAATAACATTTTTTACACCTAATCTGTCGACCCCAGACCGCCGCCACCTACATTATCCCTATGTACCCATAATCTGCTGCCCCTAACATCGCTGACACCTACATAATATTTATTAACCCCTAATCTGCCCCCCCCAATGTCGTCGCTACCTTACCTACACTTATTAACCCCTAATCTGCCGACCGGACCTCGCCGCCACTATAATAAATGTATTAAACCCTAAACCGCCTCACTCCCGCCTCACAAACCCTATAATAAATAGTACCCTAATCTGCCCTCCCTAACATCGCCGCCACCTAACTTCAAGTATTAACCCCTAATCTACCGACCGGACCTCACCGCTAATATAATAAATGTATTAACCCCTAAAGCTAAGTCTAACCCTAACCCTAACACCCCCTTAAGTTAAATATAATTTAAATCTAACGAAATAAATTATTTCTTATTAAATAAATTAATTCTATTTAAAGCTAAATACTTACCTGTAAAATAAACCCTAATATAGCTACAATATAACGAATAATTATATTGTAGCTATTTTAGCATTTATATTTATTTTACAAGCAACTTTGTATTTATTTTAACTAGGTACAATAGCTATTAAATAGTTATTAACTATTTAATAGCTACCTAGTTAAAATAATTACAAAATTACCTGTAAAATAAATCCTAACCTAAGTTACAATTAAACCTAACACTACACCATCAATAAATTAATTAACTAAACTACCTACAATTACCTACAATTAAATCAACTAAACTTCAGCCAATCAGATTGGCTGTTTCGATCAGATACAAAGTTGCCTGTAAAATAAATATAAATGCTAAAATAGCTACAATATAATTATTCGTTATATTGTAGCTATATTAGAGTTTATTTTACAGGTAAGTATTTAGCTTTAAATAGGATTAATTTATTTAATAAGAAATAATTTATTTCATTAGATTTAAATTATATTTAACTTAGGGGGGTGTTAGGGTTAGACTTAGCTTTAGGGGTTAATACATTTATTATAGTAGCGGTGAGGCCCAGTCGGCAGATTAGGGGTTAATACTTGAAGTTAGGTGGCGGCAATGTTAGGGAGGGCAGATTAGGGGTTAATAAAATTTATTATAGGGTTTGCGAGGCGGGAGTGAGGCGGTTTAAGGGTTAATACATTTATTATAGTGGCGGCGAGGTCCGGTCGGTAGATTAGGGGTTAATAAGTGTAGGTAAGGTAGCGGCGACGTTGGGGGGGCAGATTAGGCGTTAATAAATATTATGTAGGTGTCTGCGACGTTGGGGGCAGCAGATTAGGGGTTCATAGGGATAATGTAGGTTGCGGAGGTGTCCGGAGCGGCAGATTAGGGGTTAATAATAAAATGCAGGGGTCAGTGATAGCGGGGGCGGCATATTAGGGTTAATAAGTGTAAGGTTAGGGGTGTTTAGACTCGGGGTTCATGTTAGGGTGTTAGGTGCAGACTTAGAAACTGTTTCCCCATAGGAAACAATGGGGCTGCGTTAGGAGCTGAACGCTGCTTTTTTGCAGGTGTTAGGTTTTTTTGCAGCTCAAACTGCCCCATTGTTTCCTATGGGGAAATCGTGCACGAGCACGTTTTTCAAGCTGGCCGCTACCGTAAGCAACGCTGGTATTTAGAGTTGAAGTGGCGGTAAATTATGCTCTACGCTCCCTTTTTGGAGCCTAACACAGCCCTTCAGAGAACTCTAAATACCAGCGTTATTTAAAAGGTGTGGGGGGAAAAAAAACACGCGTAGCTAACGCACCCCTTTGGCCGCAAAACTCTAAATCTAGGTGAAAGTGTTTACTGGCCCTTTAAAACATCTATATAAATGACAAAATACAAACACTCGTCGTTTCTATGTAAAGATAAAACATTTTTGTGGGTCTGACTGCATAAGCAATGTGCAATATGCATCAATATGCATCAATACTCATGAATTATAGATCACAGGGGTGTTTTTTTTTTTGTTGCTATTCTTTTTGTAATATGTATGGAAATATGCACATTGCTTAATGCAAATTGTAGGAAAAAAATGTATATATATATATATATATATATATATATATATATATATATATATATATATATATATATATATATATATATATAAAACATAGCCAGGATGTGCACTCTCACTTGCCTTCATCTACCAGGGTGCTAGTAAAATACATAGTAGCAAAAGATAAAACTTGCACTCACTGGATGTTTCAAAAATCAGATTTATATATATATACCTGTATATATACACAGTGGAACGTTTTGAACCTCAGATATAGTTTTTAAAAATGTTACACACAGAAAGATGTTTCAATACTAGCTCAGAATAACTAATATATTGCATATCATATATGACAGTCAAGGTACAGTCGAATTTGATTTTAGTCATATATTGGATTTGAAATTTAGGGTGATCTAAGATAGTTAGTGCAATATAAACCCCCTTAACAAACAGAGGATGAGCCCTTAAAAAACAGGGAATGTGCCCAGACCTGGAGAAACATTTTTTAGCACACATACAAAATATTTATTTTATGTGAATGCTGATATATACAAGGAGCCATTTCTTCCAGCATTTATTTGCTTATTTACATTGATTTGTTGGACATATTCAAATTTTGATCTAGTCCATTAGAGAATGGAGTAGAGGTGTCATGTGCACAAGTTTTTCATGGTTGTTAATTGGCGATTGAGCAAACAATTTAGATATAAACATAATCATTTTTATAGTGCACTGTATGATGGTTATACTCTGCTTTGATTTGGACTTTTGGAAGAAGTTTGAGACACTTTCACTTTAGTATTTTCTATTACCAGTCTTAGATACCACAGTGTTGTCTATATAGATTTAAGTCTATTCAGGATATTATTATAAATCTAAGTATTTATGGGGAAATGTTTCTATTATATCAAGTTTTTATGACCATAAACTCAAACTAATGTCTTGAATCTGCCCAATGGCCAGTTTTTTTATTATTTTTTTACTTTTTATTAATTGAATGTTAGGAAGTGTGGCATAAAACACGTATTTTGGTGTTTTTAATACTTCCTGCTTAACTTGTTTTGTAAGATTTCATATTTGTATATGTTTTTGTTGTTGTATCAAATAGCTCTATATCCCCTTATTTTACTTTGAAGTGAAATTGGAAGTTATGATGTTTTTGAAAGATATAGCAATTGATATTAAACCTACATTTTATGATCATATTGTGACAACTAAACACCAGAAATGTGTTTAATAAGGGTAACGCTTTAAAGCCCCTCGTGCCCCAAAAAACATGAAGGGACACAAGATCATATTTCAGAAAAATGGGGTCTCATACCCCATTCATTGGAAGGAAACTTCCATAAATATTTATTGTATGGGGAATAGTTCCTACAAAGGAGCCCTTTGACCCTGAATATAGCATGTGCCCTTCAAAGAAAACACTGCTAATATGAAAAAAGAAATGTACCGCTTTCAAATAAGGGTTCTCATACCCCTCTAGGTACCACACGATTGTCATGTGACTTGCAATCACCTAACCCAAGAAAAGCCAGGGACATTTAAAAAATAAAGCAATTATTGGACATTGTACATAAAACCTAACAAATAATAATAGAAATCAGACAGACATATTGTGGGGTCAATCACAATCATTTAGAAAAAAACTTTAGAAAAATCCTTAAAATTATTTTTAAAGGTTTTCAACAGACAATCACCATTAAACCATTAAATTAATGTGATCGACCCTTAAGTTTGGTATGATTCAGCATTAGTATGTTTTTAATCCTAAACAACTCTTCAACAAATCTTATACTTGTCTACAAATTATAATTGTGTACCTTCCAGTTGAGTACTATCTATTCTTAATGAACAGGATAACTCTTAACGCAACAGGATCACAGTTTAACCAATATACGTTATTTAACAGTAAAACATTGACTCACAGGTATCATAAATAAAAACATATATATATTTTTCAACCCCTACTAACATTGCACAAACACTTATCTAACTTTGAAACCAGTGCTAATAATAATGATTAAATAAATACATATTTCCTGCATATTATGCATTGCATGTAGGTATTATAGTATTTATTTACTCTGCCTATGAGGATTTTATAACATTGTTTATGGTTTTCCCCTTCATTGACTCTCAAGTATAATAAACAAAAACAAAAATGTTTCAACCCCTACTAACATCACACAAAAAAAAGGGGGGGGGGGGTGTAAGTAATTTCTAAAGATAAACAAAGAACACAATTTTACCTGTTTTGTCAAAATTGCAATCACCTGCCTGCTCTGAGCTGTAAAAAGGACTCTACTACCCCATATAAGCACTTTTTAAATGGAAGAGAACTTTTTTAAAAGATGGGTCATAGGCCCATGATCAGGTGATCACCATGGCAACCGTGATAAACATAAAACCATAGACATGTGGAACAATATTATAGAGGGTGGGGTATTCACTCTGATTCACTGCACAATAAATAGAGGTAAATAAGACCCTTATACGTATTGACATTGCTGGCCCTTTGACAATCCATCTGAAGCTCTCTTCCAGATTTACAGTTTACATTACAGGTAGGGTTGCCATCTGGTCTTCATAAAGATACTGGATTACCTGCAGGTGGCTATTACCAGGTGGTTGTGTCACACAGCCTTCCCTCCGCATTAAAGCCACATGAACTAAAATGGAGAGGAAGAACAGGAAATGTAAAGACATTTTAATTAAAATAGCATTTTTTCACACTTTTTGTTGCTGGATTCTTACATATCATGATATATACATACATTAATGGTATAGTTTGAATTTGCTGGGTCTCCTGAAAAAAAGATATAAATGTGTGGGTTTCTCACTGAAAACCCTACAGTGGGGCCTCAATAAAAGAAGTATCTAAAAACTGCAAAATAGCTCAGCACAGGGGTGGAAATGACTCAGCATGAAACCCCAATATTTTCTTTCATGCTTTGGGTAGAACATACAATTTTAAACAAGTTTCCAGTTTACTTCCATTATGAAATTTGCTTTATTCTCTTAGTATCCATTGTTGAAGAAGCAGGAATGCACTACAGGAGCTAACTGAACACATCAGGTGAGCCAATAACAAGATGCATATATGTGCTGCGACCAATCAGCAGCTAGCTCCCAGTAGTGTGTTTCTGCTCCTGAGCATACTTAGGTATGCTTTTTGAACAAAGCATACCAAAAGAAAAAAACAAATTAGGTAATAGAAGTAACTTGGAAAGTTGTTTAAGATTGCATGCTCTGGCCTCTATTTATCAAAGTCTGGCGGACCTGATCCGACAGTGCGGATCAGGTCCGCCAGACCTCGCTGAATACGGAGAGCAATACGCTCTCCGTATTCAGCATTGCACAAGAGCTGCTGGTACAAGGCCGCCCCCTGCAGAATCGCGGACAATCGGCCGCCAGCAGGGGGGTGTCAATCAACCCGATCGTACTCGATCGGGTTGAATTGCGGCGATGTCTGTCCGCCTTCTCAGAGCAGGCGGACAGGTTATGGAGCAGCGGTCTTTAGCCTGCTGCTTCATAACTGGTGTTTCTGGCGAGTCTGAAGACTCGCCAGAAACACGGGGCATCAAGCTCTATCCAGAGCATGATAGATATGCCCCTCTATCTGAATCATGAAAGTTTAATTTGACTTTTTTTGCTATGTTCAAATAAACATTTCTCCTTCCAGTTCCCATCTATTAACATTTCTCTTACCCACTTACGATATGGTCCTCTTGGTGAAAGAAATACAGTGAGCACTTTCATAAAACAACAACTTTATTGAATTAGTATAACACAATACAGAAAAATATTACACACAAAAAGGATTATAGCAAACAAAGCATAATGAATATTAATAGGTATAAGAATAGTTTCAATAAAGTTAAATAATGTTCTAAATCTAACTATGTTTGTCTCCTTTGATTTATAAAGATTTAGTAAACTGGTGTTTTATTTAAGTTCTTGAGTGTAGTGCCATTTTTTACTCTGCTTGGCTTTAGGATTCGTACATGTGCTGAATTCACAACACAAAAGCAATCATTCCCACCTTTGTTGACAACTCGGGAAAGTGCTTTTGACAGTGATTTAATCTATGACAGGCACCTGAGGAAGGTTTCTGTTTGTTGCCAACATTTATTGACCACTAATGTCCATTCAGAATGCTTTGATTTAGAAGATGGATGTAGCAGTGCTAAGGGAGAATCTTTAACATTATCTGAGAACAAAACTGTCCTGTCTGCTGGAAATCTATACATGGCTAACTGCCCATTTTTCGTGTATTTCAAAACAAGAGGGAAAAATCCACCTATATGAAATGTGCAGGGAGTGCAGGTGGTTGGTGAGGAATTTAACTTATCTTCTAGATAGACAATATTCACAGTGATCTTGAAAAAATTTTTACACTTGCACCTTTATGGGTTTCTCTCAGCTGCTGCTAATATTTTCTCTTTATTACTGAAAACGACATTTAATTATTATGGGGCATATTTATGATTGTGCGAGAGAACATGATCTGATATTGTGGCTCATGTCTGCTGCACATCGATAAATGCCGACAGCATACTCTGTAAGGATCTATCATTGCACCAGCAGTTATTGTGAACTGCTGGTGCAATGCCGCCCCCCTGCAGATTTGCGGCCAATCGGCCACTAGCAGGGGATGTCAATCAACCCGATCGTATTTGATCGGGTTGATTTCTGGCGATTTCTGTCTGCGGCCTCAGAGCTATGACTTGACCTATTGTTTTATGTATTCTAACTAGTACTTTAAAAATGTTCTGTATTAGAAATGATGAGAGGTTAGCTTTTGAGGAAAGAAATCTAAACTCAACTTTTGTTAAATGTGTAGAATTACCTGCTATTGAGGTTAAAGGTTTACTGAATACATTCAAATTAAATAAAATCCAAATACACATTAAAAAGATGATGCTTTGATTTTCAAATGAGCAGTAGAATATTTTTGGACAAATTTCAAATTTAATACAAATTTCCCTCCCCCTTTATCATGTGACAGCCATCAGCCAATCACAAAATGCATATACGTATATAGTGCACTTTTTCACATGCTCAGTAGGAGCTGGAGCTTCAGATAGTGTGTATATAAAAAAGAATGATAATGGAAGTATATTGAAAAGGATTTTATATTCTATGCTTTATCCAAATCATGAAACTTTAATTTTGTCTTTAGTGCCTCTTTAATGGTTTGTTTGTAGGGTTGGTAACCTTTAGTGCTACTTTGTGCCGTTGGTATTCTCCCTTACAAATACTTACAAAGAATATATTGGACCCCATATACTAAACAACGGGCAGAAAAGGTTCCCTTACAAAGAACTTATTCATCCAAAAGTGGCAGTGGACCCAAACAGTTGTCATTGCATGAGCATTCCCTTGTTCGGTGATACCCCCTGAAATCATGTGCCCTGTCAATTATCTTAAATGTACTTGTTTGGGGTGAATAATCTCTGCTTCATAGGTGGCAAAGAAGTTAGGAATCAACTTCTTAACAAGCAATAAGCAGGCTTGCATGAGTGAGCCTACACCACAGTGGTATCAAAGCAGCTACTGTGGCTTAGTGCATGGAGCCCATTAACTTTAGGCCCTGTATTATGAGCAATTTTAATTGATTTGTCTATTTTAGAGGACCTTTTAGTAAACGTTCTGAAAGATGCAGGGTGGCTTTTGCTAAGGTCTTGTGACTGTCAGAGAGCAGTGGCCTCTTAGGTATTACAAGGGGTTTTAGGGGTGAAAATGTTGTTACTGAAGCAAGTTTAGTATGGTGCCACAGTGGTGAAATTTAAGTTTTGCTATCTTTAGCTATGTGTCCCCTGATATGTTTCTTATTGTACACCCACTTCTTGTACCCCTAAGAGTACTTTGGCCTGCAAGCCTTAAATGTAAGGCAGAGTAGGCTTTTAGAATATTCTGAGGCCTTGCTCAGTTGATCATGGTTAAATAAATATACAGATAGATGATCAGTACTAAATTAGTTATGTAGCTTCTGCCTTTAGATACTGGATAGTGGTTGAAGTCATCTGGCTATACAATGTTTTCTTATCCCATGGTAGCTGAGAGCAGGGATAGGCAAGGTGTGCGTGCCTAGCCCTTGCAGTGTCCGCCACAACCTTAGTATATCTTTTCTTTCTGATTAAATAATAGGAATAAAAAAAATGTAGTGTGAATAAAGTTAGTGGCTTGTCAAGAGACTGCTAGCGATATTGGGTGATAAGTTATGGAATAAATAAAGCCTGAGTGAAATACTGGATGTGTATCTGCATCTGTATAATAACACCCAGCTCTATACAAAGACAGTAGTGACACTGGCACATGCGTATAGTCAGAAAAGGGCTGGTTATAGGGTCAGTGGTATCTGCATCAGTATAATAACCCCCAGCTCTATACAAAGAAACAGTAGTGACACTGGCACATGGGTATAGCCAGACAAGGGCTGGTTGTAGGGTCAGTGGTATCTGCATCAGTATAATAACACCCAGCACTATATAATGACACAGTAGTGACACTGGCACATGGGTATAGCAAGACAAGGGCTGGTTATAGGGTCAGTGGTATCTGCATCAGTATAATAACACCCAGCACTATATAATGACACAGTAGTGACACTGGCACATGCGTATAGCAAGACAAGGGCTGGTTATAGGGTCAGTGGTATCTGCATCAGCATAATAACACCCAGCGCTATATAATGACACAGTAGTGACACTGGCACATGGGTATAGCCAGAGGAGGGCTGGTTATAGAATCAGTGGTATCTGCATCAGTATAATAACACCCAGCGCTATATAATGACACAGTAGTGACACTGGAACATGGGTATAGCCAGAGGAGGGTTATTTATATAATCAATGGCATCTGCAGGAGTATTATAACACTCTGCACTATATAATGACACAGTAGTAGTGGGTCATGGGTATAGCCAGAGGAGGGCTGGTTATAGGATCAGTGGTATCTGCATCAGTATAATAACACCCAGCACTATATAATGACACAGTAGTGACACTGGCACATGGGTATAGCCAGAGGAGGGCTGGTTATAGGGTCAGTGGTATCTGCATCAGTATAATAACACCCAGCACTATATAATGACACAGTAGTGACACTGGCACATGGGTATAGCCAGAGGAGGGCTGGTTATAGGATCAGCGGTATCTGCATCAGTATAATACCCAGCACTATATAATGACACAGTAGTGACACTGGCACATGGGTATAACCAGAGGAGGGCTGGTTATAGGGTCAGTGGTATCTGCATCAGTATAATAACACCCAGCACTATATAATGACACAGTAGTGACACTGGCTTATGGGTATAGCCAGAGGAAGGCTGGTTATAGGGTCAGTGGTATCTGCATCAGTATAATAACACCCAGCACTATATAATGACACAGTAGTGACACTGGCACATGGGTATAGCCAGAGGAGGGCTGGTTATAGAATCAGTGGTATCTGCATCAGTATAATAACACCCAGCACTATATAATGACAAAATAGTGACACTGGCACATGGGTATAGCCAGAGGAGGGCTGGTTATAAGATCATTGGTATCTGCATCAGTATAATAACACCCAGCACTATATAATGACAAAATAGTGACACTGGCACATGGGTATAGCCAGAGGAGGGCTGGTTATAGGATCAGTGGTATCTGCATAAGTATAATAACACCCAGTGCTATATAATGACACAGTAGTGACACTGGCACATGGGTATAGCCAGAGGAGGGCTGGTTATAGGATCAGTGGTATCTGCATCAGTATAATAACACCCAGCACTATATAATGACACAGTAGTGACACTGGCACATGGGTATAGCCAGAGGAGGGCTGGTTATAGGATCAGTGGTATCTGCATCAGTATAATAACACCCAGTGCTATATAATGACAAAATAGTGACACTGGCACATGGGTATAGCCAGAGGAGGGCTGGTTATAGGATCAGTGGTATCTGCATAAGTATAATAACACCCAGTGCTATATAATGACACAGTAGTGACACTGGCACATGGGTATAGCCAGACAAGGGCTGGTTATAGGGTCAGTGGTATCTGCATCAGTATAATAACACCCAGCGCTATATAATGACACAGTAGTGACACTGGCACATGGGTATAGCCAGAGGAGGGCTGGTTATAGGATCAGTGGTATCTGCATCAGTATAATAACACCCAGCACTATATAATGACACAGTAGTGACACTGGCACATGGGTATAGCCAGAGGAGGGCTGGTTATAGGATCAGTGGTATCTGCATCAGTATAATAACACCAAGCACTATAAAATAATGTTTTTAATTTCAAATGTACCTTGGTGTCCTTCACTAAGGTCTGTACTTTGGAAAATGTCCGCCACAGCCTTTGTCTGTGCCTATCTCTGGCTGAGAGCCTCTTACTTGCAGTTATAATTGCATAGGCCTGCACCATTTTATAAAGGAACTTAATACCAATATGCTAAATCACTTGAAAGTTATGCAGCATAACAATTAAAAAGCTGACAAAAAAATATCCCATGTACATTTGTAAAAAAGTAAGACATTTTAGCTTTAAAAAATATTGAGCTCACCAGATTAAGTGCTCTGTGATGCAGACCTTCTCCTTTTACTGTCATCTCCAAGTTAAAAAAAATAAATAAAAAAACAGTCACCCAGCTTCATCAGTGTTAAGTTCATACTTTACTGTGGGGTTTCACTGAAATCTTGCAATATTTAATAGTGGACATCCTTGAACTGAGGAGGGAGATAAAGTGATTGTGCCTACACATACCAGATGCACGCTGCCTAGGAATAGAATTCTGACCGAATGTTTAAATTCCTTTTAAAATGGGATGTCGTAACTAAGGAAATTTTGAGGTATAATATCTTCCCTTTTTATATGGAGATATTCAGGTGATGTTTTCTAATCAGATTTTACAGATATGCTGCATTACTTTCAAATGATTTAACATTTGTGTATAGTCCCTTAAGGCAATCTGGCTGCTGGTGCTGGGATCTGGTGAAGGGCATGCTGCTGAGTGGGCTGTTAGCCACACATTTGTAGCAGCATTGCCAGAGAGATAAGTCAGGTCCTGCTGAGAGGTCCTGGGAAGCATCTGTTTTTATATGGTGCAGCTGTTCCACTACTGTGCCTTATAGGCATTGCTATTGTTAATGGTACCATTAAGGACTAGAGCTTGGCTGGCATAATTAAATATGAAGAAAAAGTCTGTCTGCTTTCATTTTAAGCTTAGAAACCAATTTAGCGTCCACTACACTTACAGAGGCACAGATATGAGAGGTAAATGTTTTAGCTTTGTGCTCCTTAAATGGAGATCCCAGGGTCAAATATGAAGAGCACTGCTTCCCACCCCCGATGTCTGCTAGCCCTGATTCCACTTATTTCTTTTTAGAAAAAGTATATCCTTTTAAGTGATATGAAAAAAAACCTGAAATGAAATAAATTGTGATAGTTCAGATAGAGCGTGCATTTTTAATTGTTTTCAATTTACTTTTGATATCAAATTTTCTTTATTACCTTTATCTTGGTTTCCTTTGTTGTAGAGCATATCTAAGTAAGCTCAGAAGCAGCAATGCACTGCTGGAACCTACCTGGTAATTGGGTAATGGGCTCTCAATAGATTTGTTACCTTAGTTCTGACAAAGAATTTTGTCGCAAGAACATTAAATCAGAAAAAATCACATACAAATTAATAAAGGGACATAAACCCCCCCAAAAAATTATTTCATAATTCAGTTTTAGGGCTAGATTACAAGTGGAGTGTAAAATATCACAAATGTATATTACAGTAGCATCAGTTATGAAATGAGGTGCAATGCGGACGCAACCTCGTGTTCGGATTGCACGGAAGCCTTTCGACCACAAGAGCACGCTTCCATAGGCTCCAATGGGATCTTCGTTCTAATGCCGTCAGGCGGCATGAGAACTAGCGCAGCGAAAGGGGTAAGTCGCGCAGCAATGGGCAGCAAATATAAATATATATTAGCACGATGAGCTAATATATATTTATATGCAGGTTACCGGCTCCTTCCCAAAATGAAAAGACAATATCACAGATTCAGTAAAAAAGTTTGTCTTTATTTGAGCCGAATAAAGACAAACTTTTTTACTGAATCTGTGATATTGTCTTTTCATATTGGGAAGGAGCCGGTAACCTGCAATATACACTGTGAGTAGATATTCACCTTTGTATGGTGTATTGTCTGATATTTCAGCACCACTATTTTGCACCTAGAGTTATACAACCGAGGAAGGAAAGGAAAGGAAGACACCAACGAGTGATACAAGCTGAACCAGCGCCTCCAGCTAGCACACCTGATCTATTCACACAGACCTTGGGAGAGACTGTGGGACGGCTGCGGTTCACCAGAAGGGGAAAGTATTAATACATATTATACACCTGTTTGCATGTATATATTTATATACATATAAATTTACAGGGAACACACAGTTCCCATAGACCACAAATGTCTGCCCGTTGTTTAGTATATGGGGTCCAATATATTCTTTGTAAGTATTTGTAAGGGAGAATACCAACGGCACAAAGCAGCACTAAAGGTTGCCAACCCTACAAACAAACCATTAAAGAGACACTAAAGACAAAATTTTCAATATACTTCCATAATTCCATTATCATTCTTTTTTATATGCACACTATAAAGGCACCCAACACTCACCACTTTTAACCCCTTAAAACAGCCTCCAGCAGTTAATAATAAAAAAGATATACAGGGCGTCCCTCTCAACAGCTCAAAACAAAGTCACTGGTCTAGTCTGGTAAATAAAAGCAGATACGGAACAAACAATATGCACTCACCCAGGCAGAGGTCTCCGTGTGGTTAGGGGTAAGTGTAGTGGCAACGGATCGTTCACCAGAAGTCTGCGGGAATACCTCTATTCAGTCTGGGTCCCCGTGCCTCCAGCCTCTTCTCAACCACTGCGAACTCGGCTCTCAATGGGGAAGGCGTTCCGCAATCTTCCAAGCGGCGTGAGCCGTCCACAATGCTGAAGTCACTTCCGGGTAACTCCAGGTTGTGACGTAGACTCAGTGGTATCCTCTGTGGGTCCGCGCTACGCTGAGGCTTAGCTGGAGATATGCAGCAAATAGAAGAAAAACCAGCAAGCCTTCCAAGCGTATAAATTCACAGAAGATTTAATAGTTAGGTGGAGATACATAAAACAGTGATAAAAACAAAAGTTTTTCCCTGTCAATACAGGACAAAAAAGAACACAGTCTGTGTTCTTTTTTTTCCTGGATTGATTGGGGAAATTTTTCGTTATACTCAGCTGCTGCCCAGCTGCAGGTAAAAAATATAAAAAAATTGAAGAAATGAACAGCAGCCAATCAGCATCAACAGTGCTGAGGTCATGAACTCTTTTACTGTGATCTCATGAGATTTCATAGTAAACTTCCTTAAACTGAATAGGGAAATAAGATGAGTGTTCACAAAGCTCACTCCCAAAGCTGTCCCAGGACAGAAATACTGATTTGCTGCTTAGAAGTTCTTTACAATGGGATGTGGCTACTGAGGAACTTTTGAGGTAAAATATCTTTCTTTTTTACATAGAGATGTTTATGTGATATTTTCTAGTCAGCTTTTTAAAGCTATGCTGCATCACTTTCAAGTGTTTTAACATTTGGGTATCATGGCCCTTTAATACATTAAACAAGTTTAAATAAACACTCTAAATTTACATCTTTGTAAGTCATTTATACTTGCCACCTGTCCCTATTTTCGTGGGACAGTCCTGCCTTTTGCCCTCCATTCTAATACTTTAATATCTCCAAGAATCTGTCCCACAATCTAAAACCCTGAACTGAGGTGCAGGCTTGGGGGCCGATTTATTATTATTATCATTTATTTGTATAGCGCCGCCAAATTCTGTATATATCAACTGTCAAGCGGACAGTTTGGCGCCCATTGGAGCCGGATTTCCTGCACGGCCATTGGCTAAGAGGCGAAAAATTTAAGCCATGTGCTGCTGTAGCAGATAAGAACGACAATCAATTAAAATAAATATGTTACTGAGGAAGAAGTTTCGGCACTTATACTGTGCTCTCACCTCATTACCTGTCCCCTTGACCCTATCCCCTCACAGCTACTCCCCTCCCTCTCTGCTACCCTTACCCCTATACTAACACACATGTTCAACCTCTCCCTCAGCACTGGTACATTTCCCTCATCGATTAAACATGCACTGGTCACACCTCTCCTCAAAAAACCTTCCCTTGATCCTACCTCCCCATCCAACTACTGCCCTATTTCCCTCCTCCCTCTTGCTTCAAAGCTTCTCGAAAAACTAGTATATGCACGCCTATCCCATTTCCTTACGTTAAACTTCCTTCTTGACCCGCTGCAATCTGGATTTTGGCCCTATCACTCAACAGAGAAGGCAATTGTTAAGGTCACCAACGACCTACTTGCAGCAAAATCAAAAGGCTACTTCTCTCTGCTTATCCTCCTTGATCTGTCCGCAGCCTTTGACACTGTCGACCACCCTCTTTTGCTCCAAACCCTCCAATCCTTCGGCATCTGTAACACAACCCTTTCGTGGCTCTCTTCCTACCGATCAAACCGTACCTTCAGTGTAGCCTTCTCTGGGGCCTCCTTGCCCCGTCACCACTTTCTGTCGGAGTACCGCAAGGCTCTGTCCTCGGTCCCCTTCTCTTCTCAATCTATACGTCATCACTAGGCTCCCTAATTAAGTCCCACGGTTTCCAATATCATTTGTATGCCGACAACACCCAAATCTACTTCTCTGCACCAGACCTATCTCCTTCCTTGCTAACCCGTGTCACTAACTGTCTTTCTCACATCTCTTCCTGGATGTCCTCCCACTACCTCAAGCTAAATCTCTCCAAAACTGAGCTCCTCATTTTCCCCCCTTCTTCCAAAATCTCCACCCCCAATATCTCTATAACTGTCGACAACTCCATCATTACCCCTACCCCGCATGCCCGATGTCTCGGGGTCACATTTGACTCAGATCTTTCCTTCACTCCTCACATTCAGTCCTTGGCTAAAGCCTGCCGCTTCCACCTTAAAAACATCTCCAAAATTAGACACTTCCTTACACAAGCTACAACTAAGATTTTAATACACTCTCTCATTCTTTCCCACCTTGATTACTGCAACTCTGTCCTCTCTGGTCTCCCCACGTGCCACATAGCTCCCTTACAATCCATAATGAATGCCTCTGCCAGACTCATCTTCCTTACACGTCGCTCTTCATCTGCTGCTCCTCTCTGCCAATCCCTTCACTGGCTTCCTCTTGCCTCTAGGATCAAACACAAAATTCTCACTCTGACATACAAAGCCCTCAACTGCACTGCTCCCCCCTATATCTCAGACCTTGTCTCCAGATACTCTCCCTCCCATCCCCTTCGCTCTGCTCATGACCTCCTACTCTCCTCCTCTCTGGTTACCTCATCGCACTCCCGTTTACAGGACTTCTCCAGACTGGCTCCCATCTTGTGGAACTCTCTGCCTCGCCCCACAAGACTCTCCCCTAGTTTTGAAAGCTTCAAGCGCTCCCTAAAGACTCTACTGTTCAAGGATGCATACAACCTATGCTAACCTTACTTTATACCAGTTCCACTCCTCCATTGCTATCCCCTGAACCCCCTTAGCATGTAAGCCTAAAAGTCCAGCTGTTTGTAGATCACCTTCTTGAGAGTGGATTACAACAGTGCAACTCTTGGCAGGGCCCTCTACCCATCTGATCCCTTTAATTGTTTTGTTGTACTCCCCTTTGTTTATAGCGCTGCGGAATCTGTTGGCGCTCTACAAATAACCGATAATAATAATAAATAAAGGAGCTTTCTACATGAAGTATCTTATACTTCATGAATTAAAGTCCCCTTTATTTGTTTCAAAAGTCAATCCTAGCATTTGTAAAACGCTAGGATTTAATTTCACTTTAAGGTGAGACCAGCACTCAATTAATGTCCAAGTGGGTGTCAGTTTCTAGGGCTTCCCCCAGCCCCAACTTAGAAGCCGCACTCCAATGTAGAATAAGGGATAAGAAGTCTACAGATTCCTGCTTGCTCCTGTTTGTGTAATGGGTCTATTCAGAGGGTGTCTGCTCGTCCTGCTTTCCCAGCCCCTTTCACTGGGTGTCCCAGCCTAATCTAATCAACAGTGCTAAACTGGGAGCTTCTAAGTAAGTTTTTAAAAGGTTTTAACTAGATTTTTAGATCAGTATCTGTGCATATTCTTCTTTATAGTAGTGTCTATTAAGCATATTTCATGTACTGTATTTTAATGAATTTGAAACAGAGTTTCAAAACTCATACGTTTTAGTAAATCAAAACATCCTGATTTGTATCTAAACCAAACAAATAAAAACAATAACAAAATAAAAATAAAAGACTTTTAAATAAATGTAATGAATATTTAAAATGATAAGTGTTTTCCCCCCTTCAATAACTATATGCATCTAGTATCTCTATTGATTTCACATACTTTTAAGGTTAAATTAAATAACTTGTTTTATGGTTATTTATTATTTTATTGACTTATGTCTGCAAACTCCCCAGTATACCAATAGTATGATTCGCAAGTCTACAAGCTTTACTAAATATGTCAGATCAGATATTGTCAGATCTAGTCTATGGAAATAAAATATGGCATTATTGATAAACAATTAGTACTTGGCTTTTGTATGCTAGGAGAAATATTTTGTAAATATATAACCATTTAAAGGGACACTGAACCCACATTTTTTTCTTTCATGATTCAGATAGAGCATGGAATTTTAAGCAACTTTCTAAATTACTCCTATTATCAAATTTTATTTGTTCTCTTGGTATCTTTATTTGAAATGCAAGAATGCTGGCCCATTTTTGGTGAACAACCTGGGTTGTCCTTGCTGATTGGTGGATAAATTAATCCACCAATAAAAAAGTGCTGTCCAGATTTCTGAACCAAGAAAAAAGCTTAGATCCCTTCTTTTTCAAATAAAGATAGCAAGAGAACAAAGAAAAATGGATAATAGGAGTAAATTAGAAAGTTGCTTAAAATTGCATGAAAGAAAAATATTGGCTTCAGTGTCCCTTTAAGTAACACAATCGTCTAGATTGCTAAACGCTTGTTAGGTGCCCAATATTATGTTCGAAATTCATTCACTTAATCTATCTATTTCAACATATCACCAATTGGTGTTTCTGCTATTATTAACCCAACCCAACATTCATGATTTAGAAAGCTCATACAATTTTAATAAAAAGTTTCCAATTTACTTCTATCATCATATTTTCTTTGTTCTCATCGTATTCATTGTTGAAAAGATACCTAGGTAGGTAGAGTGTATGCGCCTGGAAACACTACATGGTAGGAAAAAGTGCCGCCATTTAGTGCTTTTGTAAATGTATAATATTCTTGCAAAACAGCTGTCGTATAGTGCTGCCAGCACATGCACGCTCCTGAGCATACCTTCCTGACTTTTTACTTTTTACTATTATATAATATGCTTCATTCTTTAGGTATCCTTTGTTGAAGAAAAAGCATTGCACATGAGTGAATCAATCACACAAATCTGTAGAAGCAGAGAAAAGAGAGGCGCCTTATGGGACAGTATCGTTGCACAGCATCAAAGATACAGGGGATAGCACACACTGAATGTCAGGGTACTCACAAGGATTATGGCATAAACGTATGCCTCACTGAGCAGGACGGAACCTTAGTCGCCCGCCAGACAGACCAATGGGGATAAGAGACCGGAACTCCAGAGACCAATTCACAGCTACAGATAGTGGGAGCGTCAGGGGAAAAACAGATTGTCCGTGATAACAACCAATCACTGTGAGCTCCCTCAAAAAGGACTCGCTGTGGGGTGAAATTTTACGAATTGTGTGAAAGTTCAAGTGGATATACTTGTGCCTTCAGAATATATACAGGAGGAGACAGCCTGTTAGATCCACCCACCTCACCTGTTGTTCTATCGCAGTGTTCAGTGCTGTGACTGCTGTGAGTGGTGCGTGTCTCTCTGCTGCAGCTGCCGCCTGCCTGACCTGTGGTGAAAGAATATTATTATTGAATTATTATTATTATTATTGAATATATATTATTATTTAATTATTATTTAGACATATATATATTTATTTATATATATATATATATATATATATAGACTGTTAGTAGAGATGGAGGGCACTCACAGGACTTCCTACAAGAGATAGCCTTTATTATTGTAGTAATACAAGTATAGTGTCGACGTTTCGGCCTTTTCTTAGGCCTTCTTCAAGACAATTTTCATAGTCTTAACTAATGCGGAATACGGCCTCCGCGTAGAACTCCCAGAATGACAGAATCATGATTCTGTCATTCTGGGAGTTCTACGCGGAGGCCGTATTCCGCATTAGTTAAGACTATGAAAATTGTCTTGAAGAAGGCCTAAGAAAAGGCCGAAACGTCGACACTATACTTGTATTACTACAATAATAAAGGCTATCTCTTGTATGAAGTCCTGTGAGTGCCCTCCATCTCTACTAACAGTCTATGTATATCATTTGAGGATCACACCCGGGCACTAGAAGCATTGATGTGGATGGAGTGCTAGGCCACCGGCTACTATATATATATATATATATATATATATATATATATATATATATCATTTAGCCGGCAGCCCAGCACTCTTTATCATAACAAAAATGCTCTAAAAAATACAAAATAGAAAAACACACAATTTAAAAAAAATACATTCAAACAAAACATTGACACCCCTCACCCCATAAAATATACAAAGTATAAAAAACTAGGTAAACATGATAGTATACATTCTGTGAATTAATATATCACCCAGCAGTTATTTGATCGTAGCCACTGGCATTAGCGAAATAGGACTACAGGTGCTAACATCAGAAATACATTTCAAACAATATAGTAGATTGAAGCAGATATTATAAAGAGCACCTTCATATGCTCACACAATACACAGCAAATAACTAACTATTATCACGATCAGAACAATATAACAGTATAGCTCGAAAGGTTAAAGGGACAATTTTTCTTTCGTGATTCAGATTGAGCATGACATTTTAAGCAACTTTCTAATTTACTCCTATTATCAAATTTTCTTCATTCTCTTGGTATCTTAATTTGAAATGCAAGAATGTAAGTTTAGATGCCGGCCCATTTTTGGTGAACAACCTGGGTTGTCCTTGCTGATTGGTGGATAAATTCATCCACCAATAAAAAAGGGCTGTCCAGAGTACTGAAACCAAAAAAAAGCTTAGATGCCTTCTTTTTCAAATAATGATAGCAAGAGAACGAAGAAAAATTGAAAATAGGAGTAAATTAGAAAGTTGCTTAAAATTGCATGCTCTTTCTGAATTACAAAAAAAAAATTTGGGTTTAGTGTCCCTTTAATAATCAGGCCACTCTAACTCGCAAGTGTACTCACCAGACAGAATACATAGTAACCGTAACTAAGTCAGATGAAAATGCTACATACTGTATAGGCACATATGAGACACACGGAACAGCACCTTTATACTATGAGTTCTAAAGACTCCATCATAATAAAAAAACAGTCATAGAACAGGCCGCAGGATGTAGTGCTGCTCTACCTCTATCAGAATATAATCAGTGCCGAAAAGTATTGACATTTCCCGGTTTGTATCGCCGGCATAACCCACTTACTGTGAAATAAAACAACTTACCATTTAGACACCATTAGCAAATGTACTTACAAGAAACAATCACAGAAAGAGACTTCACAGCGGCATTACAGCCATTCTCCCAAGAAACAGGCCTTGTCAGCCAAAGACCAAACACCCGACACAACAAGTTTAAAAAGCCACACGTGCCTCGATTGGCCAGGTCAGATGTCATTCAAGAGCCAATGAAACACCAATTGCACGTCTGCAATCTAGACCGGCTACATCATGAATTCACCAACTGCCTGCTCCATATATGTCTAACCATCACATTAAATGAATCATATTAACAGTGCATATACACCACTACAATAAAAAAAGAAGGGAGTTCAAACTTAGCTTTTCTTGCTAACATGCCGAGGGCTTAGATCATCCAAGCCCTTGTCACAACCGAGCCTCATTAACATTACTACTCTGCCTAGCAAACATATGATACAGGAGAAACATAAGTGAAAACAAAACTATTGAGACCGTTATCAAGATCCCGGTAACCAATAAAGCATGACAAGTACTCAGCAGGTATACCAATAAGTCATAGAGCAACGGGAAATCTCATATCAACACCCAGGAAGGGCACTCTCACTGTCAATCACAGAGATACTACTAGACCACAAACCTAATCTGCCACCGACACTTACTAATAACAAAGCTTTATTATGGGGTACAATAAGACCTCAATGCACTATAGCCAATTGCCATCTCGAGATCTACTCTGGAACAGAACCCCTGTTACACTACACCTCTACCAAGCTAATGCAAACAGGAGATGACAGAACTCATAGCCAGGATACCACATAGAAAAAACAATTTTAGATCAAATTCATGCTGCTCAAAAATATTAATTTTCAAAAGCCAGAGCCTTTCTCAAATAACTACTGCTAAGTACCCAGTCTACAATGTATAGATCGATACCAAAGATATGACAAATATTAAACATATTATCATTGGTAGTATAAGAGACAGGGAAATGCATCATTGGAAATGATCGCCCAAACCTAATTCAGTGGAAATCATTAGTTGCTTCTACTATAAGTGTATTTAACATTATACTCAGTAGAACAATAAATAATCCAGATGAACATTCAGGTCAACAGGTGCAAGTGTATTAAACCTGAAGATCCAGCATGTTTCGCACTTTAGGAGCTCTTTATTTCTATCACCTCCACATTTAAGTGGGGGAACACTGTCAATGAGCATGGCTCTTATAGGGTGTTTGAATTCTAAAAAATGTCTGGCCACTGGTTGATCTAAGCGTCCATCTTTAAAAGCAGCTCAAATGGCACTCTTATGATTAGCAAGTCTCTCACAGAAGGAGGTGCAGGTCTTGCCCACATAAAACCGGCCCCACGGACAAGATAAATAGTATACAATGTACTCAGATGTGCTTGTGAGTTGATGTCTTATCCAGTAGGTGTTTGTGGTATTGGGATGATGGAACTTCTCCCCTGTTAGTAGTGTATTACACGTCACACAGCTGCCACACTTGTAGCAGCCATTCTTTGTTTTTTGCAGCCATGTTCTCTCTTTCTTCCAGGGCTCTGTTTTCATTAGCATAGACATAAGGCTGTGTCCACTCCTGATGACCAGCCTTGGTGGTGGAGTGTCCTTAAATGGTAGAGACTTGTCCCCCCTGATTAGGGGCCAGTTTTTCTTCAGTATCTTACCAACAGTTTTAGTGACTGGTGTATAATTTGTGGTGAAGTTGATAATTCAATCATTTTGTCCATCACTCTACTTTTTATTCCTTAGTATTAAAGTGGGTTGGTCAAAATTAATTACTTCTCCCAGGATTTCATCCACCATGTTAGGGTGGTACCCCCTGCTCACAAATTTTGTCCTCATCACCTCCAGTTGTTGTTGCTTTAAGGTAGAGTCAGAGTTATTCCGGAAGACTCTCAAAAATTGTGACTTGACGATTCCTTTTTTAAACTGCATCGGATGATAACTGCTAATTTGCAAAACTGTAACAGGGTGTTTCTGTCAGTAGGTTTGGAGTATAGTGTTATTTTTAGATGGCAACCAACTTCAGTATCACACTTGAACAAATCAAGGAAATGTATATTTATATCATCCCTTTCACTCTTCAGTTTAACTGATGTTTCAGAGTTATTTAGGTAATTAATCCACTCAGTGAGTCTATCAGAGGTAACCCCCCCCCCCCACATACGATAAAGAGATCATCAATGTATCTCTTCTATAAGAGAATATTGGGATTTCTGCAACTAAAGATGTGCATATTCTTGAACCAAGCCATAAATACATTGGCATAGGATGGGGCCAAACTCAACCCCATCGCTGTGCCAATCAGCTGAAGATAAAATGTTTCCTCGAACCTGAAATAATTGTGTGTGAGACATCAAGAGTCAGTCAAGTAGCATTTCGATGGGAGGGCCCGTGTATGATTCATAGTTGAGGAAAGCTTGTTGGACCACCTCTACACCTACATCGTTGGAAATGATGGTGTAGAGACTATTAACATCAAGGGTGACTAGTATGCAATGCTTGGGAAATGTTCTGTCTTGTAGTAGTTTAATCAACTCGATGGAATCAAGTAGGAATGCCTCTGTAGTTCTAACCACATCTTGTAAAAAGAAATCAATGTTCTTTGCCAGGTTTTGAAAGAGGGAACCATCTGCGGACACTATAGGACGGCCCGGGGGGCTTTTTTGATCTTTGGGATGGTGTAAATGATGGCATATATGGGATGATCAATCGTAAGAAATTCATACATAGATCTTTCAATGTTACCACAATTCAGTGCATACATCAAGCTGACATCCAATTTTTCTTTGTATGCTTTTGTGGGGTTGAGGGTCAATTTCCTATATGTTATCCCATCATTCAGTTGTTGCAGTAACTTGGTTATATAATAAGTATAGTCCATAACAACAATGGCCCCTCCCTTATCGGCGGGTCGGTTGATTATGTAGTCATCCTTCTTCAGATTTTGTAACGCCTTTCACTCATGGCTGTTCAAGTTAGTTCTGGTATTCCCACTAGTGTTGCACACTTTGTCAATCTCTCTAATACACACATTAGTGAAAGTTTTAATAGTGGGATGAGTGTTTTTTGGCTCAAACAATGTTTTTTTAGATAATTCAGTATATTCAGTAGTTTGAACTGTGGTTTTAAAGTGGTCCTTTAATTTTAGAGTCCTTTGTAGTCTGTGTACATCAACCAAGTTGTCGAATAAATCCACTTTCAGGGTAGGTACATAATTCAAACCCTTACCCAGGAGTTCAGTTTCATCTTTATCAAGTGTTCTATTACTCAAGTTGATAACTACACCATCTTTGTTGATTATTTTTTGTTATGCTTTTTTCCACCAGCCCCCTCTTCTGATACCTGACCTGTTTGTTTTTTTGTTGGCTTGTTATTTTTTACGGTAAGGGGGGTTTTCTTTGTTACCTAGTCTGCACTTTTGCTTGCTGGGCAGTTCTTACATCACTACCAATAGTGGCTTCAGACCCACTTGAGTCACTACCACTTGTGTCTATCGTGTTTACTAGTCATTCTACAATATGTTCTTCTGTGTCTGAATGAGGTGTTTTCACATGACACATCACCATAAGAAAACTTGGAGAGCGGACGGCATGTAGATTAAAAACAAGTCTTTATTCCAATAAAGTTAAAATGAGATGGTACAAACAGCAAAAAAGATGCACATAAGCACCTGGGGTAGGCAAGCTTACGCATTTCGGCTGTTAAGCCGTAATCATAGCATGAGGTAGCCTATACCAGGTGATACTTATATACACATATAATTAATAGCATCACAGGTTCAAAGGTTAAAACAACTTCCCCAGGTGAGTTAACACTTAATGTGCCAGAAACTGGTCCTGGTCTGAATATAGTTCATAAAGTTACTCAAAACATTGGTACATATGAAAAATATATAGGTATAAATAAGAACAGTGATGATGAATAGGTCATAAAAGTATAGATATGAAAAAACAACAACAATTAGTATAGTAAAATCAAAATGTTAGAACAACCCTATGATGGATATAAGACATGTATAAAAATTCTAATAACGTACCGACCATTATAATGTTATTCAAATTAATAAAGATCCCTGGAATTTCTAAGTCCCACATTAATATACTCCATATGATAATATATAAAACACAAAACGTGTATACATAGGGAATACATATATGCTGGGAGTAAAGTTTGAAGTATAAACGGTACTATAAAATAATCACACATATCTATATATATGTGCGTGAGACTCCGTGTGCCTGAACTATACTTAGCATAGCTACCATAAGGGCCCAAATTAAGGGCTGATATTGTAAATGGAACTGCACAGATTGATTGAACTACACGCATAATAGTGTTCCAAAGCAATAATACCATAAATGAAGAGTAAAGCATGACCCTAGATGAAATACATTGGAGAGGGTTAACCTATAAAAATATATATATACATGTTATACAAAAAGGCTAATAAACCCATACCTGTACTATATCAACAGGGATATATTAGGGTGGATTCAAAGGTATCTAATGAATGTACTATACATATGTAGTCATATTGAAAAGGGGGAGGAATGTAGGTAGAGGGTACTCACTGAGGGGTATTTATGGAAGTGAAGTTAAATGGCTGGAGTAAAAGATAGAAATATTACTCCCAATAGTTAATATGGTCAAATTCGGAGTTAAGTCCATATGGGATCTTAGTCTCCATCTTAAAAATCCACAACATCTCCCATTTCCCTAGCATAGTATCCCTATCACCTCCCCTTTTTGGGTAAGGGACCATATCGATAGGTTGCCAGGAGAAGCAGGACAACTCCTTGTTGTGAACCATTGAAAAATGGTGCACCAATGGAGTAGAAGCTTTGCCTACTCATATGGTGGAGAGATGTTCTCTCACTCGAGATCTGACATCTCTAGTCGTGAGTCCAATATATTGTTTGCCACATACTGTGCACGTAATACAATATATGACGTATGTAGACGTGCAATTGAGACAAAAGTTAATGTCATATACTTTACCAGTTTTGGAAGATCTAAAAGTATCAGACACTATCAAGTATTCGCATGCCCCACACCTGGAGCTGCCGCACCTGTATGACCCTTTATGGGTCAGCCACGAACTGGTTTGTAGTGGTGGCTTCTTCAGGACTGTGGGTGACAAAATGTTTCCCAGTGTCCGATTCCTACGGTAGGAACATCTGACACCCTCTTGTACACAATCAATCAATCGTTCATCTGCAACGAGCATCCTAAAATGAGGTTTAACTATACTGCATATATCTTCATACTGGGAACTGAAGTTAGTAACGAAAGTGACTTCTTTGTGTCTTTCCACATTCTTATGTTTATCTTTAATTAGATCAGACCTATGCAGTCTAGTAACATCATTAAAGGCCCTTTTAACAGTTTTTCGTGGGTAGCCCCTTTGTATCAGACGTTTGCTAACTTCCTCCATCTGATACTGACAGTCTGTTATGTCAGTACAGTTCCATTTGACCCTAACCATTTGTCCCTTAGCTATTGCATAGGGTACATGTTTAGGGTGGCAACTAACTCACATGAAAGCCACTGATAAAAATTTCTCTCCCTGTAATCGATTTCCACAGCATGGACATTTTTGTTTTTAAAATTGATGAAATCTCGTTTATATTTGTCAACTTGTATCTTTAACTTGTTCAGCCAATCCTCCCTATTATCTTCTGTCAGGATACCTACTTTCTCTCTTTTCACTGCAGTTAATTCATCATTGATCAATTTTTTTAGTCTGGTAACTTCTTCGATAAATAAAAAGAGAGAAGCGCTCAACCTGGGAACGAACAATAGCATAATAGCTTGTTCTATGGCTAGTTACCACACACGAAGCAGTCTCTTTTTGCTCAACATGTGCCTTTCACAGAGAAGAACTTTCCTGAAGCATATCAGTCTGATCCTGACTTCACAGTAAAGTCCAGCCCCAAAATACCAGGTAATCCCTCTCTGAACGAGAGAAAGAGCAAAAACCCAGACGTACTTTTGGCCTATTGTGGGCCTCATCAAACTTCTTTGATAACCAAGAGTACCCAATCAAACGAGCACTTATTAGCACTGTAACACCATTTTCGACAAAACACATTATTGTTTCTACCAATGGTGGGTGAGTTTTTAACCCTAAAGACATGTGGAATCATCTTCTTTTTTAAGTAGTCCATGAGATAATTGGCATGAAGTTTGTAATCCACTTCTTTCCTTTTGAGGTTCAACATTTTGTAATATATGTTTAAGGGACCTCCTCAATAACATCAGAGCCACATTGATTCAGGATTCTTATTGCATCTTCATCAGTGAAAGCAAAAGTCACCTCATCTCCATGAAGATGCAATAAGAATCCTGAATCAATGTGGCTCTGATGTTGTTGTGGCAGATTAGGTTTGTGATTGACATTGTGAGAGTGCCCTTCCTGGATGGTTTGTGTTGATATGAGATTTCCCGTTGCTCTATGACTTATTGGTATACCTGCTGAGTACTTGTCATGATTTGTTGGTTACCGGGATCTTGATAACGGTCTCAATAGTTTTGTTTTCACTTATGTTTTTCCTGTATTATATGTTTGCTAGGCAGATTAGTAATGTTAATGGGGCTCGGTTGTAACAAGGGCTTGGATGATCTAAGCCCTCGGCATGTTAGCTAGAAAAGCTAAGTTTAAACTCCCTTCTTTGTTATTGTAGTGGTGTATATGCTCGGTTAATAAGATTGATTTAATGTGATGGTTAGACATATATGGGGCAAGCAGTTGGTGAATTCATGATGTAGCCGGTCTAGATTGCGGACGTGCAATTGGTGTTTCATTGGCTCTTAAATGACATCTGTCCTGGTCCAATCGAGGCACCTGGAGCTATTTAAACTTGTTGTGTCGGGTGTTTGGTCTCTGGCTGACAAGGCCTGTTTCTTGGGAGAACGGCTGTAATGCCGCTGTGAAGTCTCTTTCTGTGATGGTTTCTTGTAAGAACATTTGCTAATGGTGTCTAAAAGGTAGGTTGTTTTATTTCACAGTAAGCAGGTTATGCCGGTGATACAAACCAGGAGATGTCAATGCTTTTTCGACATTGATTATATTCTGATAAAGGTAGAGCAGCACTACGTCCTGCAGCCTGTTCTATGACTGGATTTGTATTATGATTGATTCTTTAGAACTCATAGTATTAAGGTGCTGTTCCGTGTGTCTCATATGTGCCTATATAGTATGTAGCATTTTGATCTGACTTAGTTACGGTTACTATGCATTCTGGCTGTGAGTACACTTGCGAGTTAGAGTGGCTGATTATTAACCTTTTTAGCTATACTGTTACATTGTATGTGATTTTCACAAGGTCAGTAGGCTATGTAATGCTGGGAAACTGACTATTGTGCTATGGCTAGGATGTTCTGATCATGTTGTTTGAATGAATTTTTTTAAAAATGTGTGTTTTTCTATTTTGTATTGTCAGTATATGGCCGGGTTATAATACAATTTATTTAATAATTATTCTTTAAAATAATCCCCAATTAAAATGCATATACAAAACAATTAAAATCAATATTCCTAATTTTTTACTATAAGTTAAAGTTATAAATACATTGAATTATATTTATAGAAACCAGATTATGATTCAATAGATACACACTTAAACTGTTATAGTATCCTTACAAAAAGCATAAAAGATGTACCTTTACAATATACCTTATTCACAATGAGTTGCATTAAAATACCACAATGAAATACCAGAGTATGGATCACTATCTTTCACAGTGCCTAGTTAAACAATATATCAAGATAATTTAACAGACAATTTCTATGACAAGTTATCTGAGCTGAAATAAATCTTAGCTACAATTAAGGCAAGTTCTAAAATATATAGTTGCAAAATATAAAATACTTAGCACTTAATATGACTAGCTAAACTACACAGGACTATGAACATGAGCTTAAAATACAAATGGTGCCCTTTTTAAATTACTAACTGCAATCTAGGTATAGTTACCAAATACCTTTGATTAAAATATTATATGTATATTTATCATTCGCGTATACTATACGCAGATAACAAATTTATTGTCTCAGCTTTCTCCAATAAGTCTAATTTCACCTCATAAATTAAAAGAGGTATTTTTGCAAGATGGATAAAAGTTAGGCCCAGACTTGCTCCACAGAGACTGGACTCCAAGGCAACAGTTTGTCAGTCAAAATTCAGCAGCAGTCTAAGACCTCTTTTTTTACTCATGCCTGAGGCTATATCACGTAATATAACCCCACACATTTTTATTCTAATCATTGGGGAAACTGGGATGATAGGCCCTTTGGATACTTGTCGCTGATTGGTTATTTGGGAGACGCCTCCCTGATTGGCTACTGGGAAATTTCATTTTCAACCGCCAAATGCCTTTTGGCTGTAATACTGGATTTAGGCCATCGGGGGCAGCAAAGACAAACAGTTTCATTTTTAACATTGCTAACAGTAAACTATATAATTTAATATGTTTATTTAGTATATTCACTATTTCAGTATATTCACTATGTGCAGAATTATATAACATTATTTTTTAGGTTTACTGACACTTTAACTTAAAATCTAAGCATAGTAAAAGTTAGCATTAAACTAATAATTCCATCTTTTTAGTATTTGGCTTATATTTGCTATAAATAACTTGGAAACCTAAGGCACATGGGGTATTCTAAAAATCAGGATAACATTATTTATTTGGAGGTATTTTTCTTTTTCTACACTAGTTATATAGAAATGCATATAAAGCAAACTGCAAAAAATATTTTGCCCCATTTTTCAGTATTAAATTCTTGTTTTTTTTATTATTTTATATACCCATAAAAATTCTATTATCGAATGTTATTTACAGTTTTCGAATGTCACTTTTGAATTTGAATGTCACATACGTATGGCATCCATAACAATCATAGTAGCTTTACAAGATACATATGTCATCCATAACAATTATAGTAGCTTTACAAGATACGTATGGCACCCATAACAATAATATTAGCTTTACAAGTTACGTATGGCACCCATAACAATCATATTAGCTTTACAAGATACCTATGGCATTCATAACAATCATAGTAGCTTTACAAGATACGTATGGCATCCATAACAATCATAGTAGCTTTACAAGATACATATGGCATCCATAACAATCATAGTAGCTTTGCAAGATACGTATGGCATTCATAACAATCATAGTAGCTTTACAAGATACATATGCCATTCATAACGATCATAGTAGCTTTACAAGATACGTATGGCATCCATAACAATCATAGTAGCTTTACAAAATATGTATGGCATCCATAACAATCATAGTAGCTTTACAAGATACGTGTGGCATCCATAACAATTATAGTAGCTTTACAAGATACATATGGCATCCATAACAATCATATTAGCTTTACAAGATACATATGGCATTCATAACAATCATAGTAGCTTTACAAGATACGTATGGCATCCATAACAATCATAGTAGCTTTACAAAATACGTATGGCATCCATAACAATCAAAGTAGCTTTACAAGATACGTGTGGCATCCATAACAATTATAGTAGCTTTACAAGATACGTGTGGCATCCATAACAATTATAGTAGCTTTACAAGATACGTATGGCATCCATAACAATCATAGTAGTTTTACCTCTACAAGATATGTATGGTATCCATAACAATCATCAAAGCTTTATACAGAATGCTTCAAATTAAACCTTTATTATTCATTTTACATATATGATTTTGCACTTTGCTTTTTTATAAAAGTGTTTTAAACTATTTAGTTGTTGTTTTGATAATGAATGGGCTAAACAATATATATGTCTTGTGCTCTAGATTAATAAATTAATATATTATCATGCAAGTCTAGCAACACAGCATTTCTATAGCCAATGTTGTAGTATTTAGACTTTCAGTGTAGTTGGTAGTTTTAACAAGTAGAATCAGCTATTTAAAATGAAAAATAAAGGTAAAGGATATATTTAAACAAATTAATACACTCCAGCAAGTAACATGGATCATTGGGGAAATATTAAATGGTGGAATACTATACAGTACAAAGTCCCTTTAATTATAAGTGATGAGTAACTAATAATATCACCAGTGTTTTAATTCAGACAGCTTACAAAACCAGTTATTAGTTGGTTAGAACTAGAACTAAGACCCTGGGCGCGATCCGATATACGGCGCAGGTTTCGGCACATGCGTGGAAACCTGCGCCACCTGTAGTTTCAGCTCGCAACTCGAGCTATCACATATACGGCGCCGTCAGATGCTAAAGTGCCGTAAGTCTGACAAACTAGCGATGTCCAGAAATGTGCGTAAGTACAAATTTCTGGAGTTGCCTGTGACTTACGGCACTTTAGAAACTGCCGCCGCCTACAAAAACTGACTAAATTATAAAATCACCCGTAACTGTCTAACACGCCTTCCAAACATAGCCCGACACGTATACCCCTCTATCAGCAATCCCCCTTCTCTCTCCTAACAATAAATGTATTAACCCCTAAACCGCCGCTCCCGGATCCCGCCGCCAGCTACATTAACTATATTACCCCCTAATATGATCCCCCTACACCGCTGCCACCTTTTTTAACTATATTACCCCCTAATGTGAGCCCCCTACCCCGCCGCGACCTACATTATATGTACTACCCCCTAATCTGACCCCCTTACACTGCCGCCACCTATATTAAAATTATTAACCCCTAATCTAATCCCCCTACACCGCCGCCACCTATATTAAATGTCTAACCCCCTAATGTGAGCCCCCTACACCGCTGCCACCTACATTAAAATTATTAACCCCTAATGTAATCCCCCTACACCGCCACCCTCTATATTAAAATTATTACCCCCTAATGTGAGCCCCCTACCCTGCCGCCACCTATTTTAACTACATTACTCCCTAATCTAATCCCCCTACACCGCCGCCACCTATAATAAATCTATTACTCCCTAAAATACTAAAATGTCCCTACCCTAAACTAAATTACAAATAGCCCTGAAAAGGGCCTTTTGCGTGGCATTTGCCCCAAAGTAACCAGCTCTATTACCAGCCCTTAAAAGGGCCTTTTGCGGGGCAATGCCCCAAAGTAACCAGCTCTATTACCAGCCCTTAAAAGGGCCTTTTGCGGGGCATTGTCACAAAGTAATCAGCTCTTTTTTTTTTTTTTTTAATAACTTTATTTATAAATAGTGAGGACAAAATGATCCACCATATACATGACAAGTTTAACAATAAGAAATGCCAAAGCACTTGTAAGATTCGCCAAGTCCATCATAGTGACTGATGATATAAAGGAAGATTTCCTCCTGCAGAGGTAGGGAATCAAACCGTCCACACAATTTTCATTTTTTTCCAGGTAAACAACCAAAAATAAAACAAAAACAAAAACAAAGAAAAAAGACAAAACAAAAATATTAACAGACAATTCACAAAGAATAACATTAGCACTTACCCGGGCCCTCCGACTCGCCCCCCACAGACCAAGCAGCAACATCCAGTAATTGTACAAATGTCAAGACCTCCAGTATTCACACATAAGCGAGACAAGTCAGTCAGTCTGTAGGCACCATTTACCTCGGAGGTTCTCACTCAAGATGAAAAGGCTATTTCTAAATGGGTATATAACACTGTCTCTTACTCTAGGTGAAAGAAATAGAAGATAAGCCTCCCACTTGTGGATAAATTTCCTGACTCTTTTCTCCGGATCCCCTTTTGTATCTGCCTGCTCAGTCAACATTTGGGTGTGTACTCTGCCAAGCAGCTGCCTGAATGGAGGTGCTCTATTGCTAGCCCACCTCTTCAGAATGACCGTCCTAGCAAGCATTAAGACAGTGGTGATAAAAATGTCAAACTTATAAATTCTGTCCTTGGGTATCAAAAATATAACATGTTGTGCTGTAAGAGTCACCTGTTGATTTGTTACTTTTGCCAACCAATAAGAAACTCTAAACCAGAATCCTCTCAGCTTGGGGCAATCCCACAGTAAGTGAATCCAGTCTGGGGATGGGTACCTACACTTATTGCAGATATTTTCCGCCCCCGGGACTCATCTAGCTCGAATGCCAGGTGTGATGTAGGACTGATGGATAAATTTCATATGTGTCTCCCTTAGATTGGCCGAGATTGTACTAGCGTGTACCTTCCCAAGGCTCCCTGTAATGAGGTCAGAGTCCACCGACAGTTCTCTACTGTTTGACCATTTCGTTACAAGTCCCTGTCTAGTAGATCCTTCACAGTGTTTAAGCAATAGGTCATAAGTGTGCGATATCTTATAAGAGCCCTGCTTAGCCAGAGCACACAATTTATCAATATTGGAAGGCTCGGTAGTCAACAGCTTGTCTGAGATCAGTTTATACAGATAATGCCTGCATTGAAAATACGCAAACCTATGTGTCCCCGGGAGATCGTGCGAGCTTTGCAATTCAGAAAAGGGTGTGATATCTAAAGTGAGTGGGTTAAAAAGTTGGTGAAGCCTTGCAAGATGTCGGTGGTGCCATGTAGCAAACACTTCAGTCGTGTAACCAGGGATGAACTGTAAATTGCCCTGAATCTGCAAATATTTAGTCACTAGATGTTGTGTCCCCCATAGCTTACAAATCCCGGACCACGCCCTCAGAGGGTCTTTGAATAATATATGAGATTGTATGGATAAGGGAAGCGATTTGAGAGGTGAGTGGGGCAGGAAAGCTAAATGCAATGGCCTAACAAGACCACCCTCTAACTCAGGGACAGTTAAATATGCATTCCCTACCATCCAGTCCAAGACAATCTTAGACAATGTAGACCAGTTATACCAGATAATGTTTGGAAGGCGAAGCCCACCCTCACTCGAGGACATAAATAGATACTTTTTACTTATCCTATGTTTTTTCCCTTGCCATATAACGCGACCTAATGAGGCCTGGAGAGAGGCAGCGTCCTTACGTGTCAAAAGAAGAGGCAGCATCTGTAGCAGATAGAGGAGCTTAAGAAGGGCGATCATCTTAAAAAGCTGAACCCTCCCCGAAAGGGACAAGGGGAGCCTTGTCCAACCTGACAATAATTGTTTGATGTTTGCAATGACTCCTGTGAGGTTGAGGTGGTATAGTTTCGTGGGATCAATGTGTAAAAGGATCCCAAGATATTTGAAAGATCCCTCTGTGACCCTGAGGCCACTGCCTGATAGTGTGGTGTCACCGAGGTTCTGCAACCAGGTTACCTCCGATTTATCAACATTGATTTTATACCCCGAAAAGGACCCGAATATCTTGATGGTATCTAGGAGGGGCTGGAGGTTGTTACTGGGGTCACTCACAAACAGGAGTAGGTCGTATGCATATAATGAGAGATGATATTTATGTCCAAGCACATCAAGCCCTGCACAATGTTGTCTAATATATGAGGCCAGGGGCTCTATGGCCAGATCAAACAAAAGGGGGGAAAGGGGGCAGCCCTGCCTAGTTCCCCTCTGAAGTGTAAAAGAGGGGGAAAGCTCTCCATTGACTATGAGGGATGCCATAGGGGCCTGATACAGTGTACGGAGGAAGTCAGCAAAGCAACCCGAGATTCCGAATTGTTCTAGGGAAGTGTGCAAATGATCCCACTCTATCCGATCAAATGCCTTTTCCGCGTCAAGTGCCAGGAGGCACGCATCTGGCAGTTTGGATGGGGTTTGAGATGTTGCATTATACCAATAATGTGAAGAGATGGCTAGAACTTTCCGGATATTAAGCACCGAGGACCTCCCTTTTACAAAGCCAGTCTGGTCCATGTGTACAACAGACGGCAAGACCGTCGCTAGACGGTCAGCCAGGATCTTTGTCAAAAGTTTGTAATCCCCATTAAGAAGGGAGATTGGGCGGTATAATGAGGTCTGGGTGTGGTCCCTGTCAGGTTTAGGAATCAAGCAGATGTTCGCTTCTGAGAAACGCTTATCCAATCGTGACGCCCCTTCCAGGTATGCTGAAAATAGAGAGGCTAAGGTGGGAGCTATTTCCTCACTCAAAAGCTTGAAATACTCAGAGGGCAGCCCATCTGGGCCTGGGGCCTTCCCTAATTTGCTATATCGTATGGCTTTGATAATCTCCTGTACATGGATCGGGGCATTAAGGGCCGATTTTTGCTCCTCAGAAATAGTGGGTAGCTGCACCGAGCCGCAGAATCTCAACTTTGCCTCATGATCTATTGTCTGACTAGTGTATAGTTCCTTGTAGTACTTAACAAATTCCGTCATAATGTCTTTATTGTCTGAAGTCAGTTTGGACTGGGAGTTTATAGCCGCTATATAGGATTTGGGACGGTAAGAGTGAACCAGTTTGGCCAGGAGTTTACCAGATTTATTACCCTGGCAAAAGTATCTACCCTGCCTATGTATGTCAAACTTGAGATGTTGTTGGGTTAAAAACGTGTCCCTGGCCTGCTTAAGCTCGTAGAACTTTTTTTGAGATGTGGGGGAGGGGTCAGAAAGGTAGTCATTGTACGCTGCAGTTAGCTGCGACAGGAAGTCACCATCGATTTGTCTGTTGTTTTTGTTGTATTGGGACGTAAATGCCGTGATACAGCCCGTCATTACCACCTTAGAGGCATGCCAAAATAAGTCGGGGGTATCTTTATGTGTATCATTGTCTGATGTATAGTGTAACCATGAGGACTTTAGATGATTACGAAAATTTATGTTGCTATAGAGATACGTGGGGAATCTTCAAGATTTCTTAGGAGGGGTCCTGGGTGTAGGTTGCAACAGTAATATGATAGGGGCATGGTCCAAGATTGTAATCTGTGCTATGGTACTAGTGTGGACTTGAGGTGTTAATGCTGAAGAGGTGAGGAAATAGTCTATCCTTGACATTGTGTGGTGTGTTTTAGATAGGCAAGTAAAGTCTCTCTCCTCCGGATTTTTTGTTCTCCAGACATCTACCAAGTCTAGTGTCTCTTTAAAAGAGCTAATTAGAGTTACCTCTCTACTATGTGGAGCACGTTGTTTCAGGTGACCTAGCACTGATGGATCTTTAAATCTGTCTAGAGGAACAGCCTGGGCCAGGTTAAAATCCCCTCCCATAATCAGTGGGGCATTGTAGGATAATATTTTTGCTAGTAGGGTTGACCAGAAATTAGGATTAACCTCGTTCGGGCCATAAATGTTGCAAATGGTGTAAGTGAATTCATGAATTTGCAGCAGAGCTATAATATACCTGCCTCTCTGATCAATGTCAACCTGCGAGAAGGAAATTGGGAGACCCTTCCTCACCAAAATAGCCACCCCCCTCTTTCTGCCCTCTGTTGGAGAGTATAGTGCCTGACCTACCCAGCGCCTTTTTAGCTTATCGTGTTCGTCTGCTGTCAATCTAGTCACCTGAAGCAAAGCTATGTCAGCCTGTAGTGAATTTAAATGTTGCAAAATAGTACCTCTCTTCGCAGGTGATGTAATGCCTCCCACATTCCAGGAAACTATTCTAACAGGTACCGCCATAGAAATAGTGTAAGAATGATAATATTAAGCAGAGAGTTACCATATAGTCGTGTGTTAGACTGTGAAGAAAGTGTACTGTCATCTTGAGTGGGAAAGGCAGCGTGTAGTGCACTCCTGTAAACAAGAAGGGATAGCAGCCCCCAGGTACCATATTGTACCCAAGGTGACTCACTGTGATAGACCGTTAGTTGTAAGAGCTGGTCAGAAGTCATGATGAGGTGGTCTGCGGAGGGCAAGCTCAGAGGAGCCTGGGACTCCCCATGATAGAAGCTGGAAGGGAGACAAAAATGAGGCACATGTGAGCAGTACAGTAACATCCCCAGCATAAACATTTTAGCATGAAACAGTAACCATACAGCATGAAGAACATGACATCCAAGATAAAAAAAACATTAACAAAGTATGCCCTGAGTAAAATATGGAGCATTTAGGATGCTGAGCCAGAGGATGGCAATGGCTCCAACGAGCTATAACATGGAATAATAATTCTAAATGGGCAATAAAAAAGAACTGGGATATGTTAAACAGCATGCCTACCAGGCAGAGAGGGGAGGCCCTACTCAGGCAACAAAGAACTATTAGGTGCCCAAAATGGGAGGGGGAGGCCAAAGGGAGACTAGCGTGCAAAAAAGGGCACCACGGGTATTCTCTAAGTAATGGGTTCAGCCAAGGTAGATAGGAGAGTTCAGGCTGGCAACTTTGGGCTGAGAAACCTAAGCCAACATGTGGTATTAAAGCATGAATTTGATCTCCCTTGTCTATAACAACAAGGGGAAAAAGAAAAAACAATAGCACCTGAAAGAGAAAAGCACACATCATGTAAAGAAACACAAATTATGTTTCACAGATACAAAGTACAAACTCTCATTAGAGAACATTTCAGCCATTGTCCTGTCTTCGTTCAGATGATAAGTATGCTTGTACCGCTGCAGGGGAATGGAAAATCTTGGGCCCAGAGGACGTTTGCAGCCTAAGCTTAGCTGGGTACAGGAGGGCAAACTGATGACCTTTTTCATGAAGGAGAGAGCAGAGTGGTGCAAAGTCTTTGCGTCTTCTGGTGACTTCCACAGAGAAGTCTTGAAAAAGTAAAAGACGGTGCTCCTCATATTTTACCTCCTTTGCACTTCTATAAGCCCGTAGTATCGTGATCTTGTCTTGGTAGTTTAAACACTTGAAAATCACCTGACGCGGCCTTTCTCTAGAGTTTCCCAGATGTCTGTCAGGACCAATGCGATGGGCTCTCTCTATGTCAAGGGGCAGGCAATCCTGAGGCATGCCAAGAAGTGCGGGGAGGGTAGAGGCAGTGAAATCCAGCAGGTCTTTATCTTTAACCGCTTCTGGCACCCCTACTATGCGCAGATTATTTCGCCTGCTGCGATTCTCTAAGTCCTCAACCTTATCTTGCAAGTATTGGTTTTGTTTCAGAAGATTCTTCAGAGACACTTCAGATTCCTGTTGCCTGTCCTCCACCTCAGAGATTCTCTGCTCCACAGTATTCAAGCGAGTAGAAAATGCACGCACTTCAGTAGTGAGCGTGTCTACCCCTGCCTGCAGGTTGTCCATTTTAGGTAAGAAAAAAGCCTTCAACTCCTGCAATAAAGCAGCATGGTCACTTGATGAACTCCCCTCACCCTCCTGCTGGGAGCTGTGAATGATGGTCTCAGCAACCTGTTTCAGCCGCTTTTCTTGCGTTTTTGACCTGCAACTCATATTGTCGGTCCCAGATTGGGAGATTCTGTGGAAATAGTCGTCAACTTTCATAGAATAGAGCGCTGGCAAATTGTGTATGCAACAGGAAGTTTCAATAAGCCCAGTCTAGGAAGGGCGAGGTATAGGGCCCACACAGAATGGGATACGATTAAAGTCTAATTATTCACTACACTTGCTTACTTCGGTGATTTTCAGAGAATATATGGCAGGGTTACAGCATATCTGGTGTATGGGTCATAATCAACAGAGTGGTTCAGCAGGTTTGAGCCACCTCGTGTCTAAAACAGTGATGTTTAGCAAGATTGTAGTATTTGTCCGCTGTTGCAGAGATGGGATGTGAGGTTAAGCCACTAGATGGCGTATGATGCTTGCTTAAATGAGTTGTTATAGTAAATTTAAAACAGCCATGTGCGCCAACAGGTGGTAGACGAACAAATGCAAACTTTGTTATCTCTCCAAATTCCTCTGTCTCACTCCCTCCCTTTAAGTTGGCAAGAAAAAAGGGGGAAAACAAAAAGGCATACAGTGCTACCAAGTCGCACCCAACAAAGTGGTGTATATATATGAGGCAAGTCTCTAGGCAGGTGATGTGTGTATTTTACTCCAATGATGCAAGAAAAAACAAACAAATCTGCTGGCAGAGTTATTAGAGTAGTCAGTATCAGCAATTCAGTCCCATCTCCTTGGCTCCCAAGTGTTTGCCTATCCTCAGTAGTTTGTGTCTGAAACAAGGTAGCCTGCAGTGTAGTATGTGCTTACTCACAATTATCCTCTGGCCCTGAGGCCTGCAAAGCCTGGGAGCAAAGTTCTGAGCCCTAGGGCTGTTCCCCTCCGCCTGCGGTGTCCGTCTGTAGTCCACACAGGATGGATTGATGCTGCCCAGGGGAGAGGGGATCTCTGCAGCACTGCCAAAGGCCGAAGTATCAGGATAGTTGAGCAGGGATCAGGATTAGGCAGCTCTGTGACCGCCGCAGCAATGGCGTCCGTTCGCGCCCTTATCTTTTTTTTTTTCAATTTGCCCCCGGGGACCAGGACCGGATGACAGGTCCTGCGTGTAGGTGATCAGCCAAGGCACTAATACTCGGCCTGGCAAGAAAAGAAGTCACGGGGAGTGGAATATCAGCAGCGGAGACACTTATTAGAGCTGTGTATATGCGGAGCTCTTTACCGCTGCTGCTACTCGGTCGTCCCGCCCACCGGAAGTCCGTAATCAGCTCTTTTACCTGTAATCTGACTCCCCTACACCGCCGCCACCTATATTAAATATATTAACCCCTAATCTAATCCCCCTACACCGCTGCCACCTATATTAAATATATTAACCCCTAATCTTGTAATCTGACCCCCCTACACCGCCGCCACCTATATTAACTATAATAACCCTAATTATATTAGGGTTAATATAGTTAATATAGTTATTATATTATATATATTAACTATATTAACCCTATCTAACCCTAACACCCCTAACTTAATTATTATTGCAATAAATCTAAATCATATTAACTAAAATATTCCTATTTAAACCTAAATACTTACCTATACAATAAACCTTAAGATAGCTACAATATAATTAATAATTATATTGTAGCTATTTTAGGGTTTATATTTATTTTACAGGTAACTTGGTATTTATTTTAACTAGGTACAATAGCTATTAAATAGTTAATAACTATTTAATAGCTACCTAGTTAAAATAATTACCAATTTACCTGTAAAATAAATCCTAACCTAAGTTACAAATACACCTACACTATCAATAAATTAATTAAATAAACTACTATTATCTAAACTAAAATATAATTAAATACACTAAACTAAATTACAAAAAAACCCACTAAATTACAAAAAAATAAAAAAAGATTACAAGAATTTTAAGCTAATTACACCTAATCTAAGCCCCCTAATAAAATAACAAAGCCCCCCAAAATAAAAAAATGTCCCTACCCTAAACTAAATTACAAAAAGTAATCAGCTCTATTACC
This sequence comes from Bombina bombina, assembly GCF_027579735.1. Lineage (NCBI taxonomy): Eukaryota > Metazoa > Chordata > Amphibia > Anura > Bombinatoridae > Bombina > Bombina bombina. The sequence goes on along the minus strand of NC_069502.1, from coordinate 895,046,853 downwards.
AGCCCTTAAAAGGGCCTTTTGTGGGGCATTGCCCCAAAGTAATCAGCTCTTTTACCTGTGAAAAAAAAGAACACCCCCCCATTACAACCCACCACCCACACACCCCTACTCTAAAACCCACCCTATTCCCCCTTAAAAAAACCTAAGTCTAACCCCCACGTGCTCCTTACCTGTCCTGAAGACCGGCGGTCCTGTTCCAGGCGGAGAAGTCTTCTTCCAGGCGGCGACCTCTTCTTCTTCCAGGAACCAGCCGGCGCGGAGCAGAGGAGTTGAAGACCGATGACCGTGGAGCTGAAGACCGTCCTCCCTGGAACTGAAGACCGATGATGCCGGAACTGAAGTTTGGCGACGCTGGAACTGAAGACCGGAGCCATGGAGCATGGAGGATCCTCTTCATACAATCGCCGCCGTACACTGAATCGGAATTCAAGGTGCACGATTAAAAATGGCGTCCCTTGAATTCCTATTGGCTGATTTGAGCCTTCAAATTCAAATCAGCCAATCAGATGAAAGTTGCTTTAATTCTATTGGCTGATTTGATTAGCCAATAGAATAAGAGCTACTGTAATTCTATTGGCTGATTAGAATAGATTAATAGCTATTGTACATAGTTAAAATAAATACCAAGTTACCTGTAAAATAAATATAAACCATAAAATAGCTACAATGTAATTATTAATTATAATAATTATCTTTAGGTTTACTCCCTGTTCCAAATTATTATGCAAATTCTATTTCAGTGTCACAAAGATTAATTTTTTTTATTTTTTTTTCAGTTTAACTCATGGATGGCATTGTGTCTCAGGGCTCTTTTGATCACTGAAAACAATCTCGGACACCTGTGATAATTAGATTGCCAGGTGAGCCCAATTAAAGGAAAAACTACTAAAGGAGGGTGTTCCACATTATTAAGCAGAGCACCATTTTCAAGCAGGTACAACAGTTCAGGAAGAAGGTGGTGTAGTTAGAACTGGCTCAAGCATTTCGGCGGTAAGCCGAAATCATAGCCGGTTGTTCCACTACACCATGTAAGTTTAAATAGCAGTAAGATAAATCTGCACAATTAAAACAAGATACATACCTCCTCCAAGTTTTAAAGCTATATGCCTGATAGTATCATGCTGCAGACTTATAGAATACAAGGAGTAATACATGGTAATGCAACGCTGGACATAATACAAGTCAAATAGAGCAATGCACTTACATAAATAAAAAAACACCATGTCAAATAAGTGATTATGATGAATCTACATAGAAAACAACGAGGTTATACAGATTATGATAGGCAGAGCTAAAACTGAAATTCAATCAGCCAATCAGATTTTTCCTACCTTAATTCCGATTGGCTGATAGAATCCTATCAGCCAATCGGAATTGAAGGGACGCCATCTTGGATGACGTCCCTTAAAGGAGCCTTCATTCGTCGTTAGTCTGTCGGGGAAGAAGGATGTTCCGCGTCGGCAGGATGAAGATGGGTCCTGAAGAAAGAAGATTGAAGACCCCGCTTGGAAGATGACATCGCCCGGATGGAAGACTTCTTCAGCGCCGCTTGGAAGATGACATCGCCCAGATGGAAGACTTCTTCAGCGCCGCCTGGATGATGACTTCATCGGATGGAAGACTTCTTCAGCGCCCCTTGGAGGATCACTTCTGCCGCTCCAGATCTCCTCTTCGGTTCCATTGGTGGGTCAGCTGGCTGAAGACAACTCAAGGTAGGATGATCTTCAGGGGGGTAGTGTTAGGTTTATTTAAGGGGGTTTGGGTTAGATTAGGGGTATGTGGGTGGTGGGTTTTAATGTTGGGGGGGTTGTATTTTTCTTTTACAGGCAAAAGAGCTGAATTCTTTGGGGCATGCCCCGCAAAAGGCCCTTTTAAGGGCTGGTAAGGTAACTTTTTTAATTTAGAATAGGGTAGGGAAATTTTTTATTTTGTGGGGCTTTGTTATTTTATTAGGGGGCTTAGATTAGGTGTAATTAGCTTAAAATTGTTGAAATATTTTTTAAATGTTTGTAATTTTTTTTTTTTTTTTGTAACTTAGCTTTTTTTTATTTTTTGTACTTTAGTTAGTTTATGTAATTGTATTTAATTGTAGTTATTTGTAGTTAATTTATTTAATTAATGTAATGATAGTGTAGTGTTAGGTTTAATTGTAATTTAGGTTAGGATTTATTTTGCAGGTAATTTTGTATTTCTTTTAGCTAGGTAGTTATTAAATAGTTAATAACTATTTAATAACTATTCTAACTAGCTAAAAGAAATACCAAGTTACCTGTAAAATAAATATAAATCCTAAAATAGCTACAATGTAATTATTAATTACATTGTAGCTATCTTAGGGTTTATTTTATAGGTAAGTATTTAGTTTTAAATAGGAATAATTTATTTAATCATAGTGTAGTGTTAGGTGTAATTGTAACTTAGGTTTAGTTTTTATTTTACAGTTAATTTTCTCTTTATTTTAGCTAGGTAGCTATTAAATAGTTAATAACTATTTAATAGCTATTGTACCTAGTTAAAATAAATTGAAATTTGCCTGTAAAATAAATATAAATCCTAAAATAGCTACAATATAATTATTTATATTGTAGCTATATCAGGGTTTATTTTAAAGGTAAGTATTTAGTTTTAAATAGGATTAATTTAGTTAATAATAGAAATATTATTTAGATTTTTTTAATTAATATTTAAGTTGGGGGGTGTTAGGGTTAGAGTTAGACTTAGGTTTAGGGGTTAATAATTTTATTACAGTGGCGGCGGTGTAGCGGGGGGCAGGATAGGGGTTAATACATTTATTATAGGTGGCGACGGTGTAGGGGGGCAGGATAGGGGTTAATAAATGTATTATAGGTGTAGGGGGGGCAGATTAGGGGTTAATAAGTTTAATATAGGTTGCGGCGGGGTCCGGGAGCGGCGGTTTAGGGGTTAAACTATTTATTTAGTTGCGGCGAGGTCCGGGATCGGCAGGATAGGGGTTAATAACTTTATTATAGAGGGCGGCGGTATAGGGGGGGGCAGGATAGGGGTTACTAGGTATTATGTAGGTGGCGGCGGTGTCCGGGAGCGGCGGTTTAGGGGTTAATACATTTATAAGAGTTGCGGCGGGGTCTAGGAGCGGCGGTTTAGGGGTTAATAACTTTAGTGAGTTGCGTGGGGCTCCGGGGGCGCCGGTATAGGGGGTAGAACAGTGTAGTTAGTGTGGGTGCTTAGTGACAGGCTAGCAAGAAAGCTGTCAAAAAGCCGAAGAGCAGCGAGATCGGATGAGTGATAACTCTCACAGTCCGCTGCTCATCGCCACGTACTTGGTGCGCGGCTTTTTGACAGATTTATTGATAACTTAGGCGAAATTTTGCAGGTCCGCGGCGGCGATGGTAGGCGAGCTTAGGCGGGCGTATTGGGCCGGCGAAGGCAGGTAAGTTGACACGTTGATAACTAGGCCTCTATATAAGCTGTTTTTTCTAATGTATTTAATGTTTTTTAGTACTGCATACAAATATCCTATATTTTCTGGTTTTATTGTGATAAAGAGACTGATAAATAATTATATATGGTCATACCATTGCTAAAACAACAAATCTAATGGTGCCCTAAGACTTTTGCACTGTACTGTATATGCATTGTTTGATTGTCTGATGGCTGTCATATGATGCAGTGTGAGGGAAAATAGAAGTAACATTTACTGATTATGCTATTCTACTGTATGTAGTGCTCCTTTAACTCCTCACAGCTCAAGGGAATTTTTCCTTTATCTATTATCCTTTAGTTGAAGATTCACACTGACAACAAAATATGGAGCTGTTTAAGTTCATCTCTATTTTATAAAAAACAGTTTCATACTGCAGTAGCTGGCAGTCATAAACTTATTTCGTTCTTGCTCAAATAACTGACAGTGGGTTTTTTGGCACAGCACTTCAGACATAGGCTATGCTTCAAAAGCTTTCTGGCACAGTGAGCATATGCTTGGATCTGTATTAAAAGCGAATTGAAAAAAAAAATGAATTATTCTCTGCAGGTATTGCCTTTATACCATTGCCTAGAGTGCTTAGCTGCTGTAGGTGTATTGTATGCTAAGCACTTATTTTTATAGAAAAATATGGATTCTTAGTAAGGGTCAAAAAGTGTAGAGATGCTTAAAAGTTGCTGTTGCTTTCTTTATTGTTCCAAAAGAGGAGTTTTTTTTTTTTATCACCGAGTTTAGTATTTAGGTTTAGAATAAAACAGGATTACATTTTCATACAGTTATTGTGTGCAAACTTCAAACTCAAATAGACAATTTTAGCTTCTATTACAGATGTTGTTCCAGTCATTTAGAAACAACTTTGTAGTAGTTACTCCATGGGGTTACATATACAGTATTGTAAATCTGTTTTCTATGACTGGATAAATGGGACGTTATTTATTTTATTTAATAAAATAAGTGGAGTGCTATAGATAATGCAGGGTGTGTTATCTTGCGCTCAAACCCAGACTAAGAATAGATCCTAAGGTCTCTGCTGGTATGGAGAGAAATGTTGCCAAATCTTTGCTCATGTGAATCTTTTCTTGCTCATGTTTGCCTGCTTAAAGCATTTCAAGAAGTAGCGGTTACATAAATCACTAAGAACATGCCACAAGACAGTAAGGGGCTGAGTTGCACAAGGAAGTGATTGTGCAATAATACATGCGGCAGCAGATGTACAGTGCCAGCTGCCCGCTTGCCATGAAGATGGGCGGACAGGTTCCCTAGTTGGGAACCTTGTCTGCCTGTGGGTTAGTACTTGCGGGGCCTATGTCTTGTTGTCTTTATGAGACACAATTTAATATACAGTAAAGGAGGGGTGCTTAGTATTTCTCATATTAGAAACTTTAGGATTTATTATTTAAAATATAAATATATGGTGACCGAATCCAAGTGGTATTCAGTTATGTCCCTTAGTAGTAAAGTAATAATTATAAACCAATAAAAGCCCAAAACTAGTTAAAAGGGACATATATAAACTAAATGGTGATTCATTGATGCTCGTTAGGCAGTCAAAGATAATTATTGGTAATATGGGATCATGTATGAAATTCATAGAGGCTGCATCACCTATCTTTTGTAGCATTTTTTAGTGGACTTTCCCTCCATTAACATATATCATTGTGTTAAAGTGACAGTAAGCACCTTGTAATTATAACACATTATTGTTGTGTTGTAGCATAACATATCAGACAAATCTTAACATTTTTAAAACAAATTCATTTTTACTGGAATTGTTTATTTATAGCAAAACTCCACACCCCATTTTCAATATTTAGAAGAGCCAATCTGTGCTTTATGTGTGCAGACAACAAGGTTAGTTTTAGAACCCGATGATCAAAAGTTTGTAATTATAAAAGAAAAATGGGCTGTCCCTGCGAGTGATGAGATGTCTGCCATAGATATAATGAGAATGGAGGGTGAAGTACAAATGAAGAAACTGGCGTATTTTTAAACCTTAAAGGGACACTGAACCCAATTTTTTTATTTCATGATTCAGATAGAGCATGTAATTGTAAGCAACTTTCTAATTTACTTCTATTATCAATTTTTCTTCATTCTCTTGCAATCTTTATTTGAAAAGAAGGCATCTCAGCTAAGGAGCCAGCAAATTGTGGGTTCAGAACCATGGACAGCACTTGTTTAAAGGTGCTGTCCAATCAGCAAGGACAACCCAGGTTGTTCACCTAAAATGGGCCGGCATCTAAACTTACATTCTTGCTTTTCAAATAAACATACCAAGAAAATGAAGACAATTTGATAATAGGAGTAAATTAGAAAGTTGTTTAAAATTGCATGCTCTATCTGAATCACAAAAGATTTTTTTTTGGCTACAGTGTCCCTTTAATATTAGGCCTAATACAAATCAAAATACGCTGCTTTCGCTGCACTGTACCTTACAATCCCTGTCATGTTTGAGTATTTGAAGAAAAGCTCGCCACCTTTTACGTTTCTAGAAAAAACTGTGAGATCTATAGGGCAAAAATGTTTAGATATTTACGCTGGGATTGGATAGTCAATTTTATACATGCCCATGGAACTCCTATTTTCAGCCCATTTTACGAAAAACTATTTGCTCTGTATTTTTTACTTATAAGTACAAATTTCTATGTAGTTTTTGCACATCCAGTGTACTTAAATTATGATTTACGCTATGCATATTTAATACAATTTTTTCTTGAGTAATTTACATACAAATCTTAATTTTTTTATAAAATATGATTTTTGGTGAACAATGTTGTTAACGATTGTTGATGCGCTTGCGCCGTAACAATACAATTTTTTCCTGCATCTTTTTGTGTGAATGATTTAGTTACTCATTTTTTATCAGTTTTTAAATTACTATTTTCAATATGCACTTTTGAAATGTATGCATCTCTTTCCCTTACAAAAATGAAAATGTAGTATACACCCCTAATCGAGACACTCTCTTTTCAGGGTAAAAAATCGCTCTATATTATTCCACCAGGGAAATAGAAATACTGGTGAGCATCCCTAAATAATCTCACCAGCCCATAGACCTTTAGATCATTTGGCCCTTAGTCATAGGGCTCCATGTACTAAAAGGCAAGAGGACAAGCTTCTCAACTTGAGAAGTTGTCCGCTTGCCTTCTCTGGGTACAGGCAGCGGATGAACAGGATCCGCTGCCCGTATGTACCATAACACACTCAAGTGAGTGTGTAAACCCCGCCCCCTTCTCTTGGGTGAGCAATCACCCAGAGTGAGTGAGCTCTCTGCGATTTCTCTTCGCCACCTCAGAGGTAGAGAAGAGTGTAAGAAGCAGTGGTCATTAGGCCGCTGCTTCTTACATTGCAGGATGCATGCTCGCATATGCGAACCTGCCCCGCAAGAGCTCCAGAGCAGCTTACGCTGCTTAGTACATGGAGCCCATAATGTTTGTATAAAATGCATTCAGCCAGATTACGAGTTTTGTGTTAGAAGCTATGCGGTGCAAATGAGCAGTTTTTTTCTCACAGCTCACTTACCTGCAGTGCTGGTATTACGGGTTTTTACAAACTCGGCATTAAAGGTCAAGAAGTGAGCGTAGAGCAAATTGAGCTCCTTACTGCACTCCAATACCAGTGCTGCTTAAGTCAGCGGTGAGCTGGTTGTATGTGCTTGTGCACAATTTCCCCATAGGAATCAACAGGGAGAGCCGGCTGAGAAAAAGTCTAAAACCTGCAAAAAAGCAGCGTAAAACTCAGTAACGCAGCCCCATTGATTCCTATGGGGAAATAAAAGTTATGTTTACACCTAACACCCTACCATTAACCCCGAGTCTAAACACCCCTAATCTTACATTTATTAACCCCTAATCTGCCGCCCCCGACATCGCCGATGCCTACATTATTCTTATTAACCCCTAATCTGCTGTCGCTCCGGACACCGCCGCCACCTACATTATACTTATGAACCCCTAATCTGCCAACCCTAATATCGCTGCAACCTACCTACACTTATTTACCCCTAATCTGCTGCCCCCAAAGTCGCTGCCACTATAATAAACATATTAACTCCTAAACCACCGCACTCCCGCCTCGCAAACACTATTTAAATATTATTAACCCCTAATCTGCCATCCCTAACATCGCCGCCACCTACCTACATTTATTAACCCTTAATCTGCCGCCCGCAACGTCGCCGCCACTATAATAAATTTATTAACCCCTAAACCTAAGTCTAACCCTAACACCCCCTAAATTAAATATAATTTAAATAAATCTAAATAAAATTACTATCATTAACTAAATTATTCCTATTTAAAACTAAATACTTACCTATAAAATAAACCCTAAGCTAGCTACAATATAACTAATAGTTACATTGTAGCTAGCTTAGGGTTTATTTTTATTTTACAGGCAAGTTTGGATTTATTTTAACTAGGTAGAATAGTTATTAAATAGTTATTAATAACTACCTAGCTAAAATAAATACAAATTGACCTGTAAAATAAAACCTAACCTAAGTTACACTACCACCTAACACTACACTTCAATTAAATAAATTAACTAAATTAAAAACAATTAAATAAATTAAATTAGCTAAATTACAGAAAAAAACAAACACTAAATTACAGAAAATAAAAAACAAATTACAGATCTTTAAACTAATTACGCCTAATCTAATAGCCCTATCAAAATAAAAAAAGCCCCCCCAAAATAAAAAAAACCCTAGCCTAAACTAAACTATCAATAGCCATTAAAAGGGCCTTTTGTGGGGCATTGCCCCAAAGTAATCAGCTCTTTTACCTGTAAAAAAAAATACAAACAACCCCCCAACAGTAAAACCTACCACCCACACAACCAACCCCCCAAATAAAATACTAACTAAAAAAACCTAAGCTCCCCATTGCCCTGAAAAGGGCATTTGGATGGGCATTGCCCTTAAAAGGGCAGTTAGCTCTTTTGCAGCCCAAACCCCTAACCTAAAAAATAAACCCACTCAATACACCCTTAAAAAAACCTAACACTAACCCCCTGAAGATCGACTTACAGTTCTGAAGACCGGACATCCATCCTCAAGGAAGCGGCAGAAGTCTTCATCCAACCGGGCCGAAGTCCTCAACAAAGGCGGGAGAAGTCTTCATCCAAGCCAGGCGAAGTGGTCCTCCAGACAGGCAGAAGTCTTCATCCAGACGGCATCTTCTATCTTCATCCATCAGACGCGGAGCGGGTCCATCTTCAAGACATCCGACGCGGAGCATCCTCTTCATCTGGAGTCTTCTTACTGAATGAGGGTTCCTTTAAATGACGTCATCCAAGATGGCGTCCCTTAGATTCCGATTGAGCTTGCATTCTATTGGCTGATTGGAACAGCCAATAGAATGTGAGCTCAATCCTATTGGCTGATTGGATCAGCCAATAGGATTAAACTTCAATCCTATTGGCTGATTGCATCAGCCAATAGGATTTTTTCTACCTTAATTCCGATTGGCTGATAGAATTCTATCAGCCAATCGGAATCTAAGGGATTCCATCTTGGGTGACGTCATTTAAAGGAACCGTCATTCAGTAAGAAGACTCCGGATGAAGAGGATGCTCCATGACGGATGTCTTGAAGATGGACTCGCTCCACATCGGATGGATGAAGATAGATGATGCCGTCTGGATGAAGACTTCTGTCCATCTGGAGGACCACTTCGCCCGGCTTGGATGAAAACTTCTCCCGGCTTCGTTGAGGACTTCAGACCGGTTGGAGGAAGACTTATGCTGCTTCCTTGTGGATGGATGTCCGGTCTTCAGAACTGTAAGTCGATCTTCAGGGGGTTAGTGTTAGGTTTTTTTAAGGGTGTATTAGGTGGGTTTATTTTTTAGGTTAGGGATTTGGGCTGCGATAGAGCTAAATGCCCTTTTAAGGGCAATGCCCATCCAAATGCCCTTTTCAGGGCATTGGGGAGCTTAGGTTTTTTTAGTTAGTATTTTATTTGGGGGATTGGTTGTGTGGGTGGTGGGTTTTACTGTTGGGGGGGTTGTTTGTATTTTTTTTTTTTTCAGGTAAAAGAGCTGATTACTTTTGGGCAATGCCCCGCAAAGGCCCTTTCAAGGGCTATTGATAGTTTGGTCTAGGCTAGGGTTTTTTTTATTTTGGGGGGGCTTTTTTATTTTAATATGGCTATTAGATTAAGTGTAATTAGTTTAAAGATCTGTAATTTGTTTTTTATTTTCTGTAATTTATTGTTTGTTTTTGTAATTTAGCTAATTTAATTTAATTTATTTGTTTTTTAATTTAGTTAATTTATTTAATTGTAGTGTAGTGTTAGGTATTAGTGTAACTTAGGTTAGGTTTTATTTTACAGGTCAATTTGTATTTATTTTAGCTAGGTAGTTATTAAATAGTTAATAACTATTTAATAACTATTCTACCTAGTTACAATAAATACAAACTTGCCTGTAAAATAAAAATAAACCCTAAGCTAGATACAATGGCCCCTATTTAAGAAGATCTGGCGGACCTGATCCGACAGTGCGGATCAGGTCCGCCAGACCTCGCTGAATACGGCGAGCAATACGCTTGCCGTATTCAGCATTGTACCAGCAGCTCACAAGAGCTGCTGGTGCAACCCCGCCCTCTGCAGACTAGCGGCAAATGGGCCGCCAGCAGGGGGTGTCAATCAACCCGATCGTACTCGATCGGGTTGATTTCTGGCGATGTCTGTCCGCCTGCTCAGAGCAGGCGGACAGGTTATGGAGCAGCAGTCTTTGTGACCGCTGCTTCATAACTGCTGTTTCTGGCGATCCTGCCGGCTCGCCAGAAACACAGGGCATCAAGCTCCATTCGGAGCTTGATAAATAGGCCCCAATGTAACTATTAGTTATATTGTAGCTAGCTTAGGGTTTATTTTATAGGTAAGTATTTAGTTTTAAATCGGAATAATTTAATTAATGATAGAAATTTTCTTTAGCTTTATTTAAATTATATTTAAGTTAGGGGGTGTTAGGGTTAGGGTTAGGGTTAGGTTTAGGGGTTAATACATTTAATATAGTGGCATCAATGTTGGGGGGGCAGATTAGGGGTTAATAAGTGTAGGTAGGTTGCGGCGACATTGGGGGTGGCAGATTAGGGGTTAATAAATATAATGTAGGTGTCGGCGATGTTGGGGGCAGCAGATTAGGAGTTAATAAGTATAATATAGATGGCTGCGGTGTCCGGAGTGGCAGATTATGGGTTAATAAGAATAATGTAGGTGGCGGCGATGTTAGGGGCAGCAGATTAGGGGTTAATAATATTTAACTAGTGTTTGCGAGGCGGGAGTGTGGCGGTTTAGGGGTTAATATGTTTATTCTAGTGGCGACGATGTCCAGAGCGGCAGATTAGGGGTTAAAAATTTTATTTTAGTATTTGCGATGCGGGAGGGCCTTGGTTTAGGGGTTAATAGGTTGTTTATGGGTGTTAGTGTATTTTTTAGCACTTTAGTTATGAGTTTTATGCTACGACGTTGTACCATAAAACTCTTAACTACTGACTTTAGAATGCGTTAGGGATCTTGGAGGTAGAGGGTGTACCGCTCCCTTTTTGGCCTCCCAGGACAGACTCGTAATACCGGCGCTATGGAAGTCCCATAGAAAAAAGACTTAACGAAGTTTACGTAAGTCGTTTTGCTATAAGGCCAAAGAAGTGTGCGGTGCCCCTAAACCTGCAAGACTCGTAATAGCAGCAGGTGTAAAAAAGCAGCGTTAGGACCTGTTAACGCTGCTTTTTTACCTTAACGCACAATTCGTAATCTAGCCAATTGTTTTGCAGTTGTTAACAGCTAAAGTCAATTAGTGAAAGATATGCAGCAGAGTTATCCTTGATAAGTCAGCAATGTGCATTTTAAGTTCCAAGAACTAGAAAATCCTCAATTTTCAGCGCTAAATTACATTTAAAGTCAAAATAAATCATGAAAATACATTGCTGCGTTGCTTTATTATGGATAACTAAGAACTTTATGTAAAAATCTATAATGTTAGAAACATTAGATCGCTCCCACCAAGCTACTATATAATGCCAACGGCTGGCAAAATTTTCTGTGGAGAACCGTTTTATTTAAAGTATGAGACAGTAAAGCACATGATAGCACAAAATAAACTGAGTATTTAAAGTAAACAAAAACGGATAGATACAGAGATAAAACTCTTATTATTTATTTCTGTGTGTCAGTGGAAGACAGCTAAGCTGTCAAAAGTGTTAGCACCTGTAATTGGCACGCTGAGAAACAATTGCTCCCAGGTTTTTTTTAATTCTATAATCATATCTTGAGACATGAATTATCTGCTGTGTTTATTTTCAAGAAAAATTAGGCAGCATTCTCTTGACTCAAACGATTCCAAAATACTTTAAAATGTAATTATATATTACTGAAAGAAAAAAAACAAAAATGTGATGTTTGTATCTTTGTCTTATCTAATAAAACAAAAAAGAAATAGATATTATGTTAAATGTATTTATAACACAGCATATCATTAGGGCATATGTGAGGTGTTAGGAACATTCATTGGCAGGGAGCTATAGTGATAATGATAGAGAGAGAAAATTATCAAAATGAGACTAAAATTATATGATATGCAATTTAAAACACATATTTCATGTTGGAATTTGAAAGTAATTTGCTATATTAGAGTAAAAAAAAGTAAGAACTATAGAATTATTGAATAGAAAATTAGAAGATCTAGGCAAGTATCCCCGCTTGCTTACCCTAGAAGTACTCTGTATACATTTTTACCAATGCACCAGGGAACTCTGGGTAAGATATGCAAATTAGATATTCAATATTTCACGGTTGTTGCTATATGGGAGTGGTGTGTTTCCGGTTTCTGATAAGAGTTTGAGGAAGAATGAAAGATTAATATTTGTGTTTTTCTGGAGTTCTGTTATGGAGAAGTTAAGTAGGGAAAAGATTGTGCATGTTAAAGACATGGGAAGGAAAAATGTACCTGATATTGAGAGGTTTTTGATTGTAAAGTATGTAAGTATGTGTTTAAAGCTTAGCATAAAAGATAGTATTGCAAGGTGTATGTTGAGATATGCTACTGGTGGGGTGTTACGAAGATTTGGGTTGTGTGTTAGAGATAATAGGAGGCCTGAGTGTTTTGCATCACCATGGATTTATGTGAGGATTGAAAAATATTTAAGAAAGTATCAGTGGTTTCAAAGGATGTGGTGTGTGATAGTAAGAAGGTAATGGCATTCTTGCAAGAGAGGGAGAAATTACATGTGATTGGGGGTTTGACTGTCTGGGAGTGTGCAGGTATGGAAGAATGTGAATGACAAAATGTTGGTAAATAGACAGAAAGATGTATCATGGATGGCTGTGCATGGGTGTTTGCCTACAAGGGAATTTCAAAGGCTTAGAAGGTTTGTTGATTCTGAATGCTGTCCAAGAGAAGGATGTAGTCAGGTTGAGAATGGGGTACATGATTTGTGGTGCTGTAAGTATGTAAGTCCGAGTGGTTACAGAACAGTAACAAACATACATGTTTCGTGAGGGACTTCCTCACTTGTTCACTGCTTGAAAATGACCACTAGCCTGTAAGCCTATATAGAGGGGAATCATGATAAATTAAGCACCTGTGTAACATTAGAAAAACTAAACTAGATTTTAAACCCTCATGTACAGGCTGCAAATGACAAAATTAATACAGTAATATAGTATGTTTAAAGTGCAATACAATGTAAATATATTTACACAATCTACAGTAGAGATATAATATAAATATTCTGTATTATAAAATACACATTGTATGTATAAAGAAGGGGGATACCTCTAATCCATACACAGTATGCTTCAATAGAGATGAAATAATATACAATACACTGACTCATTATTTAAAGGAACAGGATAAGATGTATTATACAAACAAGTTAACATCTGCCTCAATATTTAAGCCAAATGGTACCCTGGAATTCATATTGAAAATCCATCTGACCTCTTTTTTACTCAGCTGATATTCCCGGTCCCCCCCCCCCCTCTTTAAAGAAAGGGACATGGTCAACAGCCTGAAAAAAAGCTAAGGAGGAATCTCCCTGATGTTCAAATTTAAAATGTGAGGCCACTGAGGTAAATATATCAGGGTCATTAATGTCCCTAATATGCTCTAATACCCTGTCTCTTAACCTTCTTTTAGTTTTACCTAAGTATTGAATGTGGCAGCTTTTACATGTCATGAGGTACACTATATGTGTTGAATTACAATTTAGATTATATCTAATTGTGTATTGTTTCCCTGTACTTTGTGATTGGAAAATATTTCCTTCTGTGATATGATCACAGGTTATGCACCTGGTACCTCTACATTTAAAACAGCCAGATCTAGTTGGTAACCAAGTATCTTTTCTTACTTCTGGCAAAAAAGAAGGGGATATATAATTTTGAATACTTTTTACCTTTCTAGATACGAATTTAACCCCACAAGTGATAACTTTCTCTAAAATAGGGTCAGTCTGCAGGATTGGAAGGCTTTCTCGCACAATGTCACAAATCTTTTTATACTCTAGACTATAGGGTGTACTGAAAACAACTTTATTTAACGTACTTTGCTTACTAAAAGACCTATTTCTTCCCTTTTTGTATTGTAATAAAGACTCACGTGGCATGCTGTCTACAACTTGTTTAGTGTTTAACAATAATTGATTATTATAACCCCTATCCTGAAGTCTATTGCACAAATCCTCACTTTGTTTTTTGTATAGGGTTTCATTAGAGCAAATTCTCTTTGCCCTAATGAATAGACCCTTCGGAATAGCCTTGAGTACATGTTGTGGGTGACAAGATTTATAATTAAGAATGGTATTGCCACTTGTTGGTTTCCTATGTAGATCTGTTACAATCAGACCACCTTCGATGAATATTTCAATATCCAGAAACTCAATCCTTTCTGGATTCTGACATCCAACAAAGCTCAAGTTGTAATCGTTACAATTCAAATATTCAACAAAAGCGGATGCTGACCTTTCATCTCCATCCCACACCAGAAGCAGGTCATCAATATAGCGGCCAAAATAAATTATATGATCCTTGAAGGGGTTACTATCTGCATAGACGTGGAGCAGCTCCCACCATCCCATATAGAGAATGGCATAGGAGGGGGCGAACTTCGCCCCCATAGCTGTTCCACGTCTCTGCAGATAGTAAGACCCCTCAAACAAAAAATAATTATGGGTTAACAAAAACTCCAAAGTACAAATTATAAAATGTTTAAGATCCTCAGAATAACCAGACATTCTGTTCAAAATATTGGAAATCGATGTTAGGCCTGCCTGGTGTGGGATGGAGGTGTATAGTGAAGCAACATCCACTGTAATGAATCTATATGTAAACTTCTATTTAATAGTTTAGAGAGCAAAAGAGAGAGAGCGCCTGATAGTGTAATATCGTCAAGGTCAAGCAAGATACAGGTATAAAAAAATCTCTGCCAAATGGATACTCACAAAGAGCTTGGCACTCGCAAGTAGTGCATGTAGGCGGGCTGACCTTTATACAGTAGTCAGTACACTGAATCTATGGTGGTCGTATCAGAGATCTGTAGTGATAGAAACAGAAAACACAGAAGACCAATAGTGCAATATCGTCTGGAACCGAAATGGACACAGCATAGGATACAGGGTCAGCAAGGTGTATACTCACAATGGAGTTGGCACTCCCAAGTAGTGCATTAAGGCAGGCTGACCTTCATACAGCAGTCAGCGCGCTGATGGTTAATAGCTGTAGTTGGTGGCTGTAGCTGTTATCGGTCTAGGCTTGTCCTCTGCTCACCGGCGTGTGTGTTGAATATTCAGCTATAGCTGGGCTGTTTAGCTGTAGAAAGTGGGTCTTTAAGGTATGCTGTGAACACACCCAAATATGCACCTGCGGCACGTCACAGGCCTCAGGGAACACAGTGCATATAAAATAGTAAGCCACTAGAAATGAGTGACTGAAAAGTATTTATAAAAGAAAATATATTTGAAATAAGGAAGTCAGCGGACAAACTATTAAATAAAAATAATAAAAAGGGTTTTTATTAAGAGCTATAACAACGCGTTTCTCGGCCGATAAAAGCTCACTGGCCGTTTCATCAGGTAAGTGTATAGGTATAGCGGGAAAACCACATTTAAAAATACATAGGAAGGTCACGATTGGTTGAAACATCCACCAATAGCTGACCCAACATATCGTTACATTTAAAATACAATATTTCGCTGACTTCCTAACAAAATAATTTCGTTACATATAATAAGAAAAAGAAAAATTGTGTATGCATGGAAACAATGTTGAAAAATGTGATTTAAAAACCACGAACAAAAAACATTTTGTTCTATTGCTGAATGATGAGCTACTCGTTATTCGTTATTATCCTGTCTTAGAGATAGTCAAAAAATTGTAGGGACAAATGAGGCCACATAAACCATAGAAAAAGAACATCCAATTTGTAATTCTACTGCTTTGGTAGTATATTAAAATACTACCGATTTTGATAGAGTCTTAAAAGTCATGTACTGATGTAAGTCGTTGTATTAAAAATGACCATAATAAGTGTGTTATGTGAGATAAAGTTCTTGTACCTTTCATACATGGTACAATATAACTGATTCTATGTGTTATTGATAATAAAAAATGGTGTATATTTATTGTGTTTAATTTGAAAACATCACATTGCAAAGAAAAATATAATATATTATGCCTGTGTAAAATGTGCAGATGATAGTGTAGGTAATTTAATAAAATTATGTTTATTAGTTAAATGCTGCCAAATCCAAGTTAGAATTAAGCCCTGAAGGCCACAGAGTATTCAACTTGTGAATCCAAAAGGTTTCACGTTGTCTTAATTTAATAATTCTGTTGTAATCTGTTGAAGGGGGTATATAGTCTATGGGATAAAATTTGAAAATTTCAGGATTGCCCTGATGTTTGTTCAGGCAATGTTCTGGTATACTATGTTTGATTTTTTTCTTTTTGCAATTTTTGCAATTGCGTAGATGTTCCCCCCACCTAGTTCTTGCTTTTCTTGAGGTGCGACCCACGTACTGGGCCCCACATATACATTCTAGGACATAAATTACAAAGATGGAATTGCAATTTAAGAATTTTTTGATAGGAAAAATTTCCCCAGTTATTTTTGAGGTAAAATTTTTCATACCAGATGGTATGTATTTGCAAGTATTACAGCCTCTTTTTCCACATTTGTAGACTCCTATATGACTAAGGAAGTTTGTGTTATTATTGGAATTTTTGTTGCAAAAAATGTGTTTCACTTTTTTACTGGGAGCTAGCTTACTCCTCAGAGTAGGAGCCCTAGTATATACGATTTTTGGATAACTATCTACTAAATTTTTTAAAATGGGGTCTCTGAGTATTATTGGCCAATGTTTGTTAAGAATATGTCTTATCTGTTTATAATTGTTATTGTATTGGGTGATAAACAATGGTTTTGCTGAAAAATTATCATTCTCTCTAGATTCAGTGTACTGACTACTGTATAAAGGTCAGCCCGCCTACATGCACTACTTGCGAGTGCCAAGCTCTTTGTGAGTATCCATTTGGCAGAGATTTTTTTATACCTGTATCTTGCTTGACCTTGACGATATTACACTATCAGGCGCTCTCTCTCTTTTGCTCTCTATTTTTTCAGTTCTACCGACTTACCACCGGTTTGGAGTGGAGCAGCCTTCCAGAATTATTGATTTCAACAATTGCATCTATCTATCAATGACTCTGCACTATATGTGAAATCGTTTGTATTGTTTTTTATATATTTTCTGATTTTATTCCACCTAATTATATTTCATGTTTTTGTGAAATACACGTCATTGTTTATGTAAAATCACTTATTTATTTTTTCTGAACTATACAGTTCCTTAGGTACACTCTTGTAAAAGGATATCCTATATACTTTTTTGAACGATTTTTTATACCATTTTGCACCATCCATTCCACATATATAATTTTTTTTTTTTTTTTGCACATAATAGTATAATAATATAGCGCACCCTATTGTATGATTTTATATCGTACATTTTTCTTTTGTTTATTGTTGGGTAATTTATAGGAGTGCAGCATACATATTCACATCATTTTTTACACTTATTATTCGGTTTGGTATTTATATTTTATATTTGATTTCTTTCACACTTTTTTCACTCCTTTGGTCACAATATGCAGTCCAAAGAGGATAGAAACAAGATTAGAGCAGCATACAATTTACTAGGGAAACCAGCTACTATTGTTGCACAATCAGATTCTGATACCACCAAATCTATGAAAAGTTTATTCCATATTTTAGAAGAAGAAATTTTAAAAGAACATAGACATTGGTGGGATCTTACCACTTTAGAAAAATATATTGATTTGAAACAGATTCCCAGAGGATTACGTATCTTAAAACATTGTTCTTTTAAAGACAATCCTGTACTTTTGGAAAAATGGTACAAAATACTTAGTGATTGTTCTTTTGAATTAATGAAGGCCCTGATAGAACACAGACGTTTTTTAGCTGATCAGTGTAGTGAAAACATAGAAAGAATACAAACAGATTTAGAAAAACACGTAGAGAGTTCTGATTATGATCGTTTTTTGAAAAGCATGTATGAAAGGACAGACAAATTCCAAGAGGAACTTGTACAATCCAAAAACAAAAAATTGGTAAGGGACAATGAGGATTACATCAATGATAGAATATATAGTTATAATCGTACACAACCTTCTAACTCAGAAACACAGAACTCTGAGAATCAAAGAAACACAGATCATAGATCATATGATACAGACCAACCTACAGAGACAAATGCCCCACACAGAATAAACAGATCTGAACCAGGTGGACCTTGGACCACGGTTCACCATAGAAATAATAATAGGATCTATAAGGAGAATTACAAATCAAATAACCATTATCATACTAAACCAACCAATTATTACAGAAAATCCAATACATACATACACAGGGATAGGGAACAACACAATGCACAATACCACAACAGATACAATAATAATCAATATGACACTTGGCACAGACAACAATCTCCCCACCAATCTTACTATCCACCCAGGAATCATTATGACAACCATAGGACTTATAATGATAATTCCTATTATGGTAATAAAAGACAATTTAGAGAGAACAGCAGATTTGACAATTACCAGAATTATGATTCCCCCATTCAAACCAATTCTCACACTTACAAAGATAATCATTCCAAGACTAATTATAACCCAAACCAGAATCAATATGTTCACTCGAATCGCTTTCACCCTTTGTCCTCTGTTTCAGAGGACAATGTGTTCACAGAACATATATCTAGAAACAATACTACCTCCGCATCCTCGCCTTTTTTAGAATATGCCCCACATCAACGAAGAGTTATAATAGAAGAACCAAATCCCAGAAAAAGACCCTTTCATTTAGACCAAGAGGCACAAGAGGGAGAGGTATTGCCACCAAGAAAGAAAAACACAACAAATTAGATAAGGGTATTTTCAACTTATCATCACACACTTTATCCATAGAGGAAAAAAGAATTCTTCATAAGGGTTTATCATTTTGTCCACCCAATCCCCACAATATTTTTAACCTTTTTGTAGACCTAAATAGATTTACCAGGAAATTATCCCTGCAAAAATATTTTGCCCAAAAAAATTTAAAAAAACACAATCTTCTAGAAAACGACACTATCTGCATTCTGACTGATAATATGAATATGGGAGAAAGAGTTATTTCTACCCAAGGCTCTATAAATTCTCTCACTGATCAACTTTTTGAAAGTGTCATTCATACTGACGTAAAAATGAAATCATCATTCTCTCCTCCATTGGGATGTAGCCAGTATGTTGAAATTTACCATAATTTAGTAATCGACGATCTTGAAAAAATTTCTCTGAAGTCATCAAAAAAGAATTTTTACAAATTACAAGGTGAAAGAAAGGCAGTCTCCTCCCTTGCAGACAACCCCAATATCATCATACGGGATGCTGACAAGGGAGGAGGAATAGTGATACAAGATTTTTGTGATTACTTATCAGAAGCCAAACGGATTCTGAATGATAACAATTACTATAGAGTCCTAAAAACAGACCCCACACCTATTTTTTTAAAAGAATATCATGCTTTGATTGAAAGAGGTTCCAATCTGAATATTCTAAACAAAGACGAAAGAAACTTTCTTAAAGTTAGCAACCCAAGTGTAGCACATTATTACCATTTGCCAAAAATCCATAAGGATCAAAAACACCCCCCGGGCCGACCAATAATCGCAGGGATAGACAACTTAACATATAATTTATCGTATTACATTGATCTTTTTTTACAGAAACATGTTGTTGGCCTTAGATCTTACATTAAAGACAGCACCTATCTACTCAATAAAATTAAGGACCTCAAAAATAATGGCGACTTAATATGGATAACCTGTGACGTTAGCTCTCTCTATTCCAACATATCTCACGAATTAGGCTTACAGACAATCATGCTAAAACTAAATGAAGATCACTATATGCCCTACTTTCAAAAGGAATATATCATTGAATGTATTAGATTCATTTTACAACATAATTATTTTATGTTTCAGGATTTATTTTACCTACAAACCAAGGGTACGGCCATGGGCACCAGATTCGCCCCTAGCTTTGCCAACATCTTTATGGGCATCTTTGAGGATATTTACATCTATAATTCCTCAGCTGGGGCGAGTCTGGTGTTCTATGGTCGCTACATAGACGACCTGATTTTCCTATGGCGAGGTGACCTTCCCTCAGCAACATTGTTTGCTGCTTCCCTTAACCAAAATGATTTTGGTTTGTCATTCACTGCTGAAATAAATAAGCAGACAATAGACTTTTTAGATTTGACACTGAGTTGGGACCAGTTAGGAAATATTTGTTCAAAAACATTTTTCAAGAAAGTAGATAGCAATAGTTATTTAAATTTCAAAAGTAATCATCATATAAACTGGCTATCAAACATCCCCTACAGTCAATTCGAAAGAATTCGACGTAATTGTTCATCGCTAGAATCCTTTGATCTTCAGAGTGAAATCATCTATCAAAGGTTCCTTGACAAAGGTTATCCTAATGACCTTTTGACAACCTGTAGAGACAAGGCTAGATCTCTAGATAGGGATACCTTACTTAACAAAAATAAGACTTATAATAAAAAAAGAGAGAATGATAATTTTTCAGCAAAACCATTGTTTATCACCCAATACAATAACAATTATAAACAGATAAGACATATTCTTAACAAACATTGGCCAATAATACTCAGAGACCCCATTTTAAAAAATTTAGTAGATAGTTATCCAAAAATCGTATATACTAGGGCTCCTACTCTGAGGAGTAAGCTAGCTCCCAGTAAAAAAGTGAAACACATTTTTTGCAACAAAAATTCCAATAATAACACAAACTTCCTTAGTCATATAGGAGTCTACAAATGTGGAAAAAGAGGCTGTAATACTTGCAAATACATACCATCTGGTATGAAAAATTTTACCTCAAAAATAACTGGGGAAATTTTTCCTATCAAAAAATTCTTAAATTGCAATTCCATCTTTGTAATTTATGTCCTGGAATGTATATGTGGGGCCCAGTACGTGGGTCGCACCTCAAGAAAAGCAAGAACTAGGTGGGGGGAACATCTACGCAATTGCAAAAATTGCAAAAAGAAAAAAATCAAACATAGTATACCAGAACATTGCCTGAACAAACATCAGGGCAATCCTGAAATTTTCAAATTTTATCCCATAGACTATATACCCCCTTCAACAGATTACAACAGAATTATTAAATTAAGACAACGTGAAACCTTTTGGATTCACAAGTTGAATACTCTGTGGCCTTCAGGGCTTAATTCTAACTTGGATTTGGCAGCATTTAACTAATAAACATAATTTTATTAAATTACCTACACTATCATCTGCACATTTTACACAGGCATAATATATTATATTTTTCTTTGCAATGTGATGTTTTCAAATTAAACACAATAAATATACACCATTTTTTATTATCAATAACACATAGAATCAGTTATATTGTACCATGTATGAAAGGTACAAGAACTTTATCTCACATAACACACTTATTATGGTCATTTTTAATACAACGACTTACATCAGTACATGACTTTTAAGACTCTATCAAAATCGGTAGTATTTTAATATACTACCAAAGCAGTAGAATTACAAATTGGATGTTCTTTTTCTATGGTTTATGTGGCCTCATTTGTCCCTACAATTTTTTGACTATCTCTAAGACAGGATAATAACGAATAACGAGTAGCTCATCATTCAGCAATAGAACAAAATGTTTTTTGTTCGTGGTTTTTAAATCACATTTTTCAACATTGTTTCCATGCATACACAATTTTTCTTTTTCTTATTATATGTAACGAAATTATTTTGTTAGGAAGTCAGCGAAATATTGTATTTTAAATGTAACGATATGTTGGGTCAGCTATTGGTGGATGTTTCAACCAATCGTGACCTTCCTATGTATTTTTAAATGTGGTTTTCCCGCTATACCTATACACTTACCTGATGAAACGGCCAGTGAGCTTTTATCGGCCGAGAAACGCGTTGTTATAGCTCTTAATAAAAACCCTTTTTATTATTTTTATTTAATAGTTTGTCCGCTGACTTCCTTATTTCAAATATATTTTCTTTTATAAATACTTTTCAGTCACTCATTTCTAGTGGCTTACTATTTTATATGCACTGTGTTCCCTGAGGCCTGTGACGTGCCGCAGGTGCATATTTGGGTGTGTTCACAGCATACCTTAAAGACCCACTTTCTACAGCTAAACAGCCCAGCTATAGCTGAATATTCAACACACACGCCGGTGAGCAGAGGACAAGCCTAGACCGATAACAGCTACAGCCACCAACTACAGCTATTAACCATCAGCGCGCTGACTGCTGTATGAAGGTCAGCCTGCCTTAATGCACTACTTGGGAGTGCCAACTCCATTGTGAGTATACACCTTGCTGACCCTGTATCCTATGCTGTGTCCATTTCGGTTCCAGACGATATTGCACTATTGGTCTTCTGTGTTTTCTGTTTCTATCACTACAGATCTCTGATACGACCACCATAGATTCAGTGTACTGACTACTGTATAAAGGTCAGCCCGCCTACATGCACTACTTGCGAGTGCCAAGCTCTTTGTGAGTATCCATTTGGCAGAGATTTTTTTATACCTGTATCTTGCTTGACCTTGACGATATTACACTATCAGGCGCTCTCTCTCTTTTGCTCTCTATTTTTTCAGTTCTACCGACTTACCACCGGTTTGGAGTGGAGCAGCCTTCCAGAATTATTGATTTCAACAATTGCATCTATCTATCAATGACTCTGCACTATATGTGAAATCGTTTGTATTGTTTTTTATATATTTTCTGATTTTATTCCACCTAATTATATTTCATGTTTTTGTGAAATACACGTCATTGTTTATGTAAAATCACTTATTTATTTTTTCTGAACTATACAGTTCCTTAGGTACACTCTTGTAAAAGGATATCCTATATACTTTTTTGAACGATTTTTTATACCATTTTGCACCATCCATTCCACATATATAATTTTTTTTTTTTTTTGCACATAATAGTATAATAATATAGCGCACCCTATTGTATGATTTTATATCGTACATTTTTCTTTTATTTAATAGTTTGTATGGTACTAAGGACCTGTGTAGAGTCCCTAATATAACTAGTCAGCTGTGCCACTAGAGGTTGTAAAAAAATATCTATCAGTTCTGAAGTGGGCTCCAAAAGTGAACCCACTCCAGAAATTATAGACCTGCCCGGAGGATGAGTAGCATTTTTTTGCAGCTTGGGTTATGTGAGGATTGAAAAATATTTAAGAAAGTATCAGTGGTTTCAAAGGATGTGTTGTGTGATAGTAAGAAGGTAATGGCATTCTTGCAAGAGAGGGAGAAATTGCATGTGCTTGGGGGTTTGACTGTCTGGGAGTGTGCAGGTATGGAAGAATGTGAATGACAAAATGTTGGTAAATAGACAGAAAGATGTATCATGGATGGCTGTGCATGGGTGTTTGCCTACAAGGGAATTTCAAAGGCTTAGAAGGTTTGTTGATTCTGAATGCTGTCCAAGAGAAGAATGTGGTACATGATTTGTGGTGCTGTAAGTATGCAAGGAATGTGTGGAAGGCACTTGGAAGAATGATTATGGGTTTGACATGAATTAGATTGTTTACCTTTTGAAATGGTTTTGCTTGGCTTGTGTGGTGCCAGGGGCAGAACTATTAGGGGTGCAACCAGTGCCACTGCACTGGGCCTGAGGGCTGGGGGAGCCACTCAGACAAAGTGATGAAAAAAAATGTAAGCAAGTGTGCTGTTTTTTGTTTTGTTTTAAGTCCCAGCAGGAGCGACTTCCAACGTTATGTGACGGCACATATCATCAAGTGTTTAAATATGAAATGTTGCCACAGTCACCGTTCCCTCTAAGATGTGCACGCGCAAACTCTTCTGAAGCTGGCACTGGTCATTTTTAGGAGTGCAGTTTTTATTTGTTTTATTTAAACTAAATTTTTTTAATATGTTGTAGTCCGGCAGAAGCACTAATAGCGCAGGGATATTAGCACAGTCTGAGACCAAGCAATTAACTTTTGGGGGATGGTGGTTGTGCTGGATGCTTAAGTGCTGTAAACTGGGATGGGGGGGGGGGTAAATGTGCTTAGAACTGCTGACTTTTTTTTTGTCCCCAGATAGCAGCTTTTGGGGGTATAGTGGTCCCAGCCACAGCTTCCTACTAGCACAACTGTGCTGGTTCTGAATACTCTAATCATCAGCTTCTCTCACTATCAAAGGCAGTCACCTCCCCTATCAAAGGCATTGTGTTACAGTGAGTTTGTGTGTGTGTGAGAGAGAGAGATACTGTGTGTTTGTGTGAGACTGTGTGTTTGTGTGAGAATGAGAGTGTGTGTGAGAGACTGTGTGTGTGAGACTGTGAGTTTGTGTGTGTGAGACTGTGTGTGAGACTGTATGTGTGTGAGACTGTATGTGTGTGAGAGTGTGTGTATATGAGAGTGTGTGTATATGAGAGTGTGAGTATGTGAGACTGTGATTGTGTGTGACTGTGTATGTGTGTGAGACTGTGAGTGAGTGTGTGTGTGTGACTGTGTGTGTGAGACTATGAGTGGGTGTGTGAGACTGTGAGTGTGTGTGTGAGACTGTGTGTGTGTGTGAGAGACTGTGAGTGTGTGTGTGACTGTGAGTGTGTTTGTGTGACTGTGAGTGTGTGTATCATGAATCTTGAATGCTTTAGGTACCAGATTACTTTTTATAAAAAGTGCAATATATCACTGTGTATTACAGAGAAAGGATATAGTCCAAATTGTAGCAAATTTTGAGATGTAGAAACTGTGCAATGTAACCTCAAAAAGAAAAGGAGTGACTATGCAATATGGTGGTTTCTCTAAAAAGTGAAATCACCTTACTCACATTAATGAGAGCAATGATAGCTCTCAGGTTGTAGGCATTTGTTAAAGGGCCATAATACCCAAATGTTTAAACACTTGAAAGTGAAGCAGTATAGCTGTAAAAAGCTGACTTGAAAATATCACCTGAACCTCTCTATGTAAAAAAGAAAGATGTTTTACCTCAAACGTTTCTCAGTAGCCACATCCCATTGTAAAGGACTTCTAAGCAACAAATCAGTATGCCTGTCCCGGGACAGCGGAAGTAGCAAGCTTTCGTGCACACTCATCTTATTTCCCTATTCAGTGTAAGGAAGTTTACAATGAAATCTCATGAGAGTTAAGTGAAATCTCATGAGATCACAGTAAAAGAGTTCCTGACCTCAGCACTGTTGATGCTGATTGGCTGCTGTTCATTTCTTCATTTTTTATTTTTTTTACCTGCAGCTGGGAGCAGCTGAGTATATGTTTTTACACAGAACTTACTCTGCTGAGCTGAGAAAATTGTGAGGTAAAATATCTTCCTTTTTTACATAGAGATGCTCAGGTGATATTTTCCTGTCAGTTTTTTACAGTTATACTGCATCAGTTTCAAGTGATTTAGCATATGAGTATTATGTCCCTTTAATTAGAAGTTTCTCCCGGCACCAGCCCTGATGAAACTTTGTTTACCTCAGATAGAAGGAGAGTGCATGTAGTGAATGTATTGTATAAATTTAAAACCAGCAAACGATGGTGAAATTTTACTCACGTGTGTGAGAGCTATAACTGAGCTCTCAGGATAGAAGGCGCATTAATATCATTCACTCCCAGATAGGTAAGTGGATAAACTCACGGATGAATAGAATAAATGTATAATTTATTTTAACATTAAAACATTAAAAAGCACATAACGGATCATACACGGGGGTACATCACAGGACTAGGTACGCTATGTAGTCAAATCTATGGTGGAGTTATGCACGGCAACTATCACTAAGTGTCCCTTTACCAATATTGGATTCGATCAGCTGTGTACTGAAAAGTCCCCCCTCCAGTGACGTCACAAATGCGTGCAGCGTAAAGTAAAGGAGACTTTACGCTGCACGCATTTGTGATATTGTGATATACCTTTAAGGCATATCCCTCCCACTTTCCTCTCTCCCTATTTAATCACCTTCACGCCTTCTATTCACTGCCTGATAATTGATGTTACCTCTAAGGAGTATCATCCTTTTTTTTGCTCTCCTGGCTACTTTATTCTTATTTCACAGGTTCACCTGTCACCTTGGGAAACCTCCTGGAATTATCTATAAATCGCTATCCAGATTCAACTGACATCCTGCATTACCTTCTCTCCTTTGCGATCAATAGGTATTCGCAGGCTGTCACTAATCTCCCTTGCGGCGCTCCAGCTGCCTGCTCTCCCGAAACCGGAAGTGAGTCACACTCGCTCACTCGGAGCTACCGCTGAGACGCCACAACGCTCTGCCGCTCTGATCTTCAGTTCACGGTCTGTACTTACTTACTTTATCAAATCGAAGGTATAACCTTTCCTACAAACCTTATGCTGGCTAAGTGTATATTTGTGAACTGCAAGTATCTCTCTGACATTTCTACCCTAAACTAAAACAAGCTGAATTACTTATCTGAGTGAGTGTGTGAAAACGGACTATAACTTATATACTACTTATCCTGTTATATTCATTAATATATTCTAATTTGCATTATTCTGATTTGCATCATTGAATTCACTGAACTAGTGTTTTCTGTATTCGTTTATCTTGTTGCTTTAAAAGGTTTATTCTTCATTAAAGATATAACCCAGAATCTCACCACATTACAGTAATTGCTCACAGATACTCTGCCTTAAGTTTAAGCTCCAACTTATAGACAGAATTATCAAAGGAGCAACATTTCTTCTATATACTTGTTAGAAATAAAACATTTAAAATACAACATAACAGTATTATCAGGCCAAAATCAATATTGCCATATTATGGATCCCACAGAGATTCAAAAGGCATTTAACAATATCCATCAAAAATTGGATTATCTGGCTCGTGGTCTAACAGAAGTACAGGCAGAGACCACAACGTTAAAAGCTTTAGTAAAAGACTGTTTAACACCTAAAACCTCTGAAATCCCAGAACCACAAGTACAACCCCCAACTCCTTTTTCAGGCAAGAGATCTGCTTTCAGAGATTTCAAAAATTCCTGTCTTCTATTATTTACTCTAAAACCTCGCACATATCACACTGAAAGATTGAAAGTGTGCACTACCATCTCCTACTTCTCAGGAGAGCCCCGCACATGGGCAAACAGATTTTTTGAATCAAACAATTTTATCCTTGATTCCTTACAGGATTTCTTTGCCACTATGTCTGAGTTATATGAGGATGCTCACACACAGCTAATAGCAGAGACTAAGCTTCGCTCCCTTAAGCAGGGAAAGCGTACTGTGGAAGAGTATACCACGGATTTCCAGCTATGGGCGACTGACTCTCAGTGGAATGAGGTCAGTCTCCGAAATCAATTCAGACTGGGTTTATCAGAAGTCCTAAAGGACGAGCTATCTCGCCTTGACATGCCAGAAACTCTCTCTGCTTTGATTAAACTTAGTACTACTCTTGACAGACGAATTTGAGAACGAAAGGCTGAAAAAGGAGGATTTGAGACCTCTCCTAGACAAAATTACCCAACTACCTCTCATCATGATAAAACAACACCTATGGAAATAGGCGCAATAAGGGGTCACTTGACCCTTGAGGAAAAGACTAGAAGGAGACTTTCAAACCTTTGCATGTACTGTGCAAAGAAAGACCATTCTGTCTCGGATTGCCCATTACTGGACATACAAAAGAGGGGTAAGAATGTTACCTTAGAACATATTAAAACTGATCTTACAAATCAACTAACTATCTCTCTCTCTCTACAGTGGGACCAAAACAATCTTCAGAATAAAGCATTTATTGACTCTGGGGCTTCAGGGATATATATCAACACTGATTATGTATTAGTTAATAAAATACCCACAGTGTGCAAGCAAATCCCTCTGTTTGTTAAATTAATTGATGGTTCCTCTATACAACATGGTCCTATAACACACCATACTATACCTTTATTGATCACAACCACAAATGGACACACTGAATATTTATCATTTGATATCCTCCCAATTGCTATGCATACCATAGTATTAGGTTATAAATGGTTAAAGACCCATAACCCTCAAATAGATTGGTCACTCCATCAAATAAAATTGCAATCAGATTATTGCTTAAAGACATGTTTTCCACAAACAAACATAGCAAATATACAGAGTATTCCAGAGGTTTATCAGGATTTGGCGGATGTCTTTAATCTAAAAGAGGCGGAGAATCTTCCTCCGCATAGAATTTTTGATTGCCCCATTGAATTAATCCCTGGCTCTCAAATACCTCATGGTAGAATTTATCCCATGTCTCAAAAAGAGCTCAAGGATTTACGTTTATATTTAGATGAAAATCTAAAAAAAGGGTTTATCACACATTCAACATCACCGGCAGCTGCAGGCATGTTTTTCGTTAAAAACAAAGATGGCACTCAAAGACCAATCATAGACTATAGGGCTCTAAACAGTATGACAGTAAAGAATCGCTATCCTTTACCCTTGATTCCTGAGTTATTAGAAAGGCTTACTGATGCCACAATATTTACCAAACTTGATCTGAAGGGTGCATATAACTTAATTCGCATAAAAGAAGGAGACGAGTGGAAAACTGCTTTCCGCACCAGATACGGTCTTTACCAATACAACGTTATGCCCTTCGGTTTATGCAATGCCCCGGCAACCTTTCAACATTTCATAAATGAAATATTTCATGATTTGATTGACGTATGTGTCATTATTTATTTAGATGACATCTTAGTCTACTCGCGTACTTTATTAGATCACGAAAAACATGTTAGATGGGTTCTCACAAGACTAAAAGAACACAAACTATATGCAAAACAAGAAAAGTGTATTTTTCACGTCAATCAAATAAAATTCTTAGGTTACATCATAACACCCAATACTATAAGCATGGATTCAGATAAAATTAAAGCTATTTTGGATTGGCCCACCCCCACTACCGTAAAAGCTTTACAAAGATTCTTAGGGTTCGCAAATTTTTACAGAAAATTCATTCATAACTTTTCTGTTATAGTGAAACCTCTTACATCACTAACCAGTAATAAGATAAAATATCTTTGGTCTGAGGAGACCCAAAAGGCTTTTCACGCCTTAAAGAAATGTTTTTCAACTGCCCCTGTTTTAACTCTACCAGATTATCAACAACCTTTTGTTTTAGAGGTAGATGCCTCCAATTCTGGTATTGGCGCAGTCTTATCACAACACGATAAAACATCCACTCTTTTACATCCTATCGCATATTACTCAAGAACATACTTACCAGCTGAAAAAAATTATAGTATTGGGGACAAAGAGTTGTTAGCCATTAAGAACTCTTTGGAACATTGGAGACACTTGTTAGAGGGCACTGAAGTACCATTTACGATTTATACGGATCATAAAAATTTAGAGTACTTAATGAAAAATAAGACTCTCTCTGCCCGCCAAGTTCGTTGGTCTCTTTTTCTAGATCATTTCAATTTCAAACTAACATATAAACCAGGGGTTCTTAACATGAAAGCTGATGCTTTATCCAGACAACATGATAACCAAAATGATAAGATCTTAGCTTCCCCAATTATCCCGCAACAAAAGATAATAGGATGTATCACCACATTCGAAAATGAAGTACTAACTGCTCTCATAAACGACCCAAATATACCCAACTCATGTACCAAAGATCCATCCACAGGTCTATACTATCACAAAAACAAACTCTTTGTACCAGATCCCTTACGGAAAACAGTTCTAACCTATACACATGACAATGTTCTATCAGGACATACAGGCATACAAAAAACTATTGAACTCACAAGAAGATTTTTCTGGTGGCCACAGAAGGAACAATATATTACCAATTATGTTTCCTATTGCGATATTTGCGCAAGGAATAAACTAGACCATAAAAAGCTGATTGGGTTATTAGCATCCATACCAATACCTGATAAGCCCTGGACAACAATCTCGATGGATTTCATTGTTGACTTACCACTTTCACAAACATACAACACAATATTCGTTGTTGTAGATCATTTAACCAAACTTGCTCATTTCGTCCCATTGAAGTCCCTTCCTATTGCAAGTACAACAGCTAAAGCTTTTATAGATTCTATCGTACGCTTACATGGCTTACCCAAAGTCATAATATCTGATAGGGGAACTCAGTTCATCTCAGCTTTCTGGAGGTCTTTATGTAAAATCCTGCAGATTGATGTCAGGTTTTCAACTGCTTTCCATCCTCAAACAAATGGACTAACTGAGAGATTAAACTAAACCCTTAAACAATATCTCAGATGTTATATTACCCATTTACAGGATGACTGGGTTGCATATTTACCGTTAGCAGAATTCTCCTATAATATAATTCAATGTCATCTTCCACTAAAATGACTCCATTCTACGCAACTTATGGTTATCACCCAATCTCTATTACTTTATCAAAGGTAACTGTTAACTCTCCAAGTGCTACAGATTACACATCATCTCTACAACAACGGTTGGACATTTTGAAGACCCATCTTCAAGATGCAAAGGAAAGACAGAAGAAATATTACGATCAAAAACACAGAGAAACCCCAAAATATAAGATTGGTGATCTTGTCCTTCTATTCACCAAACATCTCAAACTGCAATTACCTAGCAAGAAACTCGCTAACCAATTTCTAGGTCCATTCCCTATTGAAAAGGTCATAAACGAGAATGCAGTCCGTATAACCCTGCCGAAGGATTTTAGGATACATAATTCTTTTCATATTTCTCTATTGAAGCCATATAAATCGGACCCTTCAAGACAACATCTAGTTCCTCCAGCTCCAATCTTGATTGATGGTCAGGAGGAATTTGAAGTAGAGAAGATTCTTGATTCCCGTTTGAGACACCGACGATTGGAGTATTTGGTCAAGTGGAGAGGTTACGGTCCGGAGGAGAATTCATGGCATTCCCATTCGGAGGTCCATGCACCTGTATTGGTGCGCCGGTTTCACCACAAGTATCCATTCAAACCTCATCTAGGGTCTTCTGGAGTGGTCCCTTGAGGGGGGGGAGATGTGATATACCTTTAAGGCATATCCCTCCCACTTTCCTCTCTCCCTATTTAATCACCTTCACGCCTTCTATTCACTGCCTGATAATTGATGTTACCTCTAAGGAGTATCATCCTTTTTTTTGCTCTCCTGGCTACTTTATTCTTATTTCACAGGTTCACCTGTCACCTTGGGAAACCTCCTGGAATTATCTATAAATCGCTATCAAGATTCAACTGACATCCTGCATTACCTTCTCTCCTTTGCGATCAATAGGTATTCGCAGGCTGTCACTAATCTCCCTTGCGGCGCTCCAGCTGCCTGCTCGCCCGAAACCGGAAGTGAGTCACACTCGCTCACTCGGAGCTACCGCTGAGACGCCACAACGCTCTGCCGCTCTGATCTTCAGTTCACGGTCTGTACTTACTTACTTTATCAAATCGAAGGTATAACCTTTCCTACAAACCTTATGCTGGCTAAGTGTATATTTGTGAACTGCAAGTATCTCTCTGACATTTCTACCCTAAACTAAAACAAGCTGAATTACTTATCTGAGTGAGTGTGTGAAAACGGACTATAACTTATATACTACTTATCCTGTTATATTCATTAATATATTCTAATTTGCATTATTCTGATTTGCATCATTGAATTCACTGAACTAGTGTTTTCTGTATTCGTTTATCTTGTTGCTTTAAAAGGTTTATTTTTCATTAAAGATATAACCCAGAATCTCACCACATTACAGTAATTGCTCACAGATACTCTGCCTTAAGTTTAAGCTCCAACTTATAGACAGAATTATCAAAGGAGCAACATTTCTTCTATATACTTGTTAGAAATAAAACATTTAAAATACAACATAACAGATATATATTGTTGTAGACGGGTATTCAAGGGCACATGCAATGTAAATGTTATAAACCAAGTCTAAATAACACATTTATATGATATAAATGTGCAATAAACTATAAAAGTTCACAATTATCCATTGATAATGACATGTAAAAAAAAAGTACAGAAGAGCATTTGTGAATAAATGTAATATTACCCTCTTACTCAGTGAAATAACTGCTTTCATACATATTAGGCCAGTGTATGTCAAATCCAGCCCTCAAGAACCCATAATAGGTCCTATTTTCATATTATCTTAACTAGAGAACAGGTGAAATATTCAGAGCAGGTTAGTAACCATGGTTAAGGATCAGCTGATTATTTCACCTGTGCTCTGGCCTGTTATGGGTACTTAAAGGGACATGAAACTCAAAATTTGCCTTTCCTGATTTAGGTAGAACATACAATTTTAATCAACTCTCCAATTTACTTCTATTATCTAATTTGCTTCATGCCCTTGAAATGCTTTGTTGGAAAGCATATCCAGATAGGCTCAGAAGCTTGGAGCTGGCTGCAGATTGGTGGATGAACTTGTATGCCCATTTTAATTGGCATACAAATGTGTTCAGCTTTCTCCCAGGAGTGCTTTGCTGCTTCTTCAATTAAAGATACCAAGCAAATGAAGCAAAATTGATTAGAGAAGTAAATTGGAAAGTTGTTTAAAAATGTATAATCTATCTGAATCATGAAAGGGTTTCATGTCCCTTTAAGGAATGGAATTCACTAGGTTCCCTAATAAAGTCCCACGGTTTACAATATCATTTGTATGCCGACGACACCCAAATCTATTTCTCTGCACCAGACCTATCTCCTTCCTTGCTAACCCGTGTCACTAACTGTCTTTCTCACATCTCTAACTGGATGTCCTCTCACTACCTCAAGCTAAATCTCTCCAAAACTGAGCTCCTTATTTTCCCCCCTTCCTCAAATGTCTCCACCCCCAATCTCTCTATAACTGTTGAAAACTCCATCATTACCCCTACCCCGCACGCCCGATGTCTCAGGGTCACATTTGACTCAGATCTTTCTTTCACTCCTCACATTCAGTCCTTGGCTAAAGCCTGCTGCTTCCACCTTAAAAACATCTCTAAAATTAGACACTTCCTTACACAAGACACAACTAAGATTTTAATCCACTCTCTCATTCTTTCCCGCCTTGATTACTGCAACTCTGTCCCCTCTGGTCTCCCCACCTGCCGTCTAGCTCCTTTACAATCCATAATGAATGCCTCTGCCAAACTCATCTTCCTTACATGTCGCTCTTCATCTGCTGCACCTCTCTGCCAATCCCTTCACTGGCTTCCTCTTGCCTCTAGGATCAAACACAAAATTCTCACTCTGACATACAAAGCCCTCAACTGCACTGCTCCCCCCTACATCTCAGACCTTGTCTCCAGATACTCTCCCTCCCATCCCCTTCGCTCTGTCAGTTTACAGGACTTCTCCAGACTGGCTCCCATCTTGTGGAACTCTCTGCCTCGCTCCACACGACTCTCTTCTAGTTTTAAAAGCTTCAAGTGCTCCCTAAAGACTCTACTTTTCAGGGATGCATACAACCTACGCTAACCTTTCTTTATACCAGTTCCTCTCCTCCGTTGCTATCCCCTGAACCCCCTTAGCATGTAAGCCTAAGAGTCCAGCTGTTTGTAGATCACCTTCTTAAGAGCTGACTACAACAGTGCAACTCTTGGCAGGGCCCTCTACCCATTTGATCCCTATAATTGTTTTGTTGTACTCCCCCTTTGTTTATAGAGCTGCGGAATCTGTTGGCGCTCTACAAATAACCGATAATAATAATAATATCTGAATCATGAAAGGGTTTCATGTCCCTTTAAGGAATGGAGAGGAGAAACACTATCTTAGGCAGTCTTTACCAATCAAGGTCAAGAGTTCTGCTGTACCTATACTCTAGTGCGCCTTAATATGATGATTACACTTTACTAATGAAACTGTGCAAATTATAAAACAGATAAATTATCATTTTTAATATCCATACCCTGCAATATTTTTATATGGTATGGATCTCACCAAATTACTGTACAGGGCTGGGGTATTTAAAGTTCACACAAAACAATAGATAACATGTTAACAGTTAACAAAAATGGTTATCTCTAATTTGTTGAGGTCTTGAATTTGTGCTACTTGGAATACAGGTCGTGAGGTCATAGACCATTTTTTTTTCTTTTGTGACTCAGATCTTAAACAACTTTCTAATTTACTTCCATTATCAAATTTCCTTTGTTCTCTTGGGATGTATGCTCATGAGCCGGCCCATTTCTGGAGCACTATATGGCAGCAGTTTTGCAAGAATGTTATCCAATTGCAAGAACACTAGATTTTTTGTTCTTTTTGTATCTTTATTTGAAAAAGCAGTAATGTAAGCTTAGGAGCCAGCCCATTTTTGGTTCAGCACCTGGGTCTATCTGAATCATGAAAGAAAACATTTGGGTTTCCTATCCCTGTAATGCAGATATAATAGCTCAAAGACAAAAAGCTTCTCAAAAACCTAATGCAGTTCTCATTGAATAGTGCACATGTTGTTCCAAGGTAAATATATGCCAATAAAAGCTCAAAGAAATGTTGTTGTTAAAGAATATGACCGGTATTTTAGTCATATTCAATAATATCACAAAGATAGAAATGATAGAGTTTCTAAAATAAAAATAAAAAACTTAAAGGGACAGTCTACACCAGAATTTTTATTGTTTTAAAAGATAGATAATCCCTTTATTACCCATTTCCCAGTTTTGCATAACCAACACAGTTATAATAATATACTTTTAACCTCTGTGATTATCTTGTATCTAAGCCTCTGCAAACTGCCCTTTTTTTCAGTTCTTTTGACAGACTTGCAGTCTAGCCAATAAGTGCCTGCTCCCAGATAACTTCTCGTGCATCTATATGAAATACGTGAACTAACACCCTCTAGTGGTGAAAAACTGTTCAAATGCAATCTGAAAGAGGTGGGCTTCAAGGTCTAAGAAATTAGCATATGAAACTCCTAGGTTAAGCTTTCAACTAAGAATACCAAGAGAACAAAGCAAAATTGGTGATAAAAGTAAACTGGAAAATTGTTTAAAATTACATGCTCTGAATCATGAAAGTTTATTTTGGCCTAGACTGTCCCTTTAATAGTCAGTGCTCCACATATGTATGCCTTTCTCTTTTGTTAAATATAAAAAGGTTAAAATGAATATCCTTCCAGCAAAAAATAATGAATGAAAATAGAAAACATATGAGAACGTACAATATTTAGCAAAAACATCTAAAACCAAATAATTATTAAAAACAATGTATATGTTCTTTAAAACTAAAAGCAATGTAAATACAAATTGCAGGATTTATAACAATATATGCAATAAATGTAATCCTCTGCAGAATAATTTCTACCCTCCTGAAAAAAAAAATTGCTTGTAGAAACTGAAATATACTCATGTGTTCATTTTTGTCTTAAAGGGACAGTTTTGTCAAAATTAAACTTTCATGATTCAGATAGGTCATGCAATTTTAAACAACTTTCCAATTTACTTTTATCAGCAAATTTGCTTTTTTATCTTTGTATTCTTTGTTGAAAGCTAAACCTAGGTAGGCTCATATGCTAATTTCTAAGCCCTTGACAGCCATCTCTTATCTCAGTGCATTTTGACAGTTTTTCACAACTAGACTAGTTCATGTGTGTCATATAGATTATAGATAACATTGTGCTCATTCCCGGTTGATCTACCTAGGAGATTGCACTGATTGGCTAAAATGCAAGTCTGTCAAAAGAACTGAAATAAGGGGGCAGTCTGCAGAGGTTATGCAAAACTGGGGATTGGATAATAAAGGCATTATCTATTATTTTTAACAATAAAGATTTGAAGGCCATACTTATGAGTGATTGCTAGATAACTTTTAGATTGCAAAAATGCATACACAAAATCTATTTCCAAGTCCTTCCAATTTGATGAGTCTGAATACTTGAACAAAATATTAAACTATGTTTCTGATATGTTTTATATAACATGAAAACATTTACAATACCAAAACTTGCTACAGAGGTCAAGATAACAAGTGGAGCCCAGAAATATTAGCACACAGTTCAAGTTAAATCAGTTTTTATTTTTGCGCTCATAAAAAAAGTTGAAAGTAAAACTATTGAATCTTTGGGCTTCTATACTAAAGATAAACAACATTAACAATACTGTATTGTATTTCCCATAGTGTTTTTAAATATGTTTTTATAGTAATAGCCCAAGTTTGTTCTCACCGGTGTTTTATGAGATTTAAATAAAATTATACTGATATTTTTTCACTGCAAGTGCTGCCTGTGTCATTCTTTTTGATATCTATCTATACATATAGGTATCTGCTTCTTCATTACTTTTTTGGTTTAAATTTAACTATGATTGTATGCACTGCAAATGAACTTTAAAATGGTTTAAAAATAATTGAGTGCACACCTACTGCGTTATATATTTAATATGTGCTGCCAAACGCTGCGCGACTTACCCCCTTCGCTGCGCTAGGTTCTCAGTCGCCTGACGGCATGAGAACAAGGCTCCCATTGGAGCCTATAGAAGCGTGTTCTTGTGAGGTCGCATTTGCATTGCACTTTACTTGTAATACCAGCGCACATGTGCGTGTGCTGGTATTACTGCGTGGAGTGCAAATATTCCGCTCACATAAGCTATATTTTGCGCTCCACTTGTAATCTGGCCCTAAATTGGAAACTGTTTTTAAAATTGTAAGCTCCTTCTGAATCATGAACAAAAAAATTGTGTTTCATATTCATTTGGAGATTATGCAAGTTTAAACAACTTTACTGTTTTCAATTTTGCTTTGTAGTAGCAACAATTTGTTTACTTTTAAATGAAAAGTTTAGTAATGATTTTATATAATTTCCACAAATGATCATACCATGATAGATGAGGAAGTCATTATGTAGGTTTACCATTTATGTTCGAGATAGATTACTCACATTAACTACTGCAGCCCACACTAATGACTTTAATCATGGTAAGTTTAACAATAGCAAAGGTAAAGGGTCAATTTGGATGCTATAATAAATTCTAAAGAGTATTGTAGATATATTTTAAAAAATACAGAAAATCCATCTGCTCAACTGGAAAAAAAAAAAAAAAAAACATACCGTTAACAAATTAATTAAACCATGGAAACTAAAAGAAAACGGTATGTGATTATTTATTTATTTTTACAACACTTTTGTCTGCAATTGTAACTATAAATTTGCAAATATTGCTTTTTTGTGGACATATAATACATAAAGGACTAGATTGCGAGTGGGTTTATCTCAGTTGTTTGCGCGTCGGATGTAGGGCTCGTCGGAAGTAAACGTGATCGCTTGAGAGCAATTTAATTTAATGTGCATCGGGTTTGTGCAACCTCAGAGCTCTGGTTAACTGTTTCACGAAACAAAAAAAATGTCACAAAACACATAAAAAATACATTATACTCATATTAATACTGTCTAATAAAAATTATTTTTAAAACAATTACACAAAACAAAGTTATAAGGGTTTAAGGTATGAGGTCTAAATTGTTAGAAAAAAACTGCTGCAAAGGGCTTTATCATAGAGATACATACAAATACATGTCTAAATATGTATATATACATACAGTATATATATTATATATATATATATATATATATATATATATATATATATATATACACAGTGTCCTCCACTAATATTGGCAACCTTGGAAAATATGAGCTAAGAAGTCTGTCAAAAATTGCCTTTATTGTTTAACCTTTTCATCTTTTTAAAAAAAATAAATCTCATAGATATCAAGCAATTGCAAACACAACACAGGTTAATCCAAACATTATATTTCTTTGTTAAAAATATGTGTGCCACAATTATTGGCACTCCTATGAATTAATATGAGAAAAATATATTTGAAGTATATTCCTATTGATATTTTAAATGTGTTAGTACACCTGGGTGACTAGGAACAGGAAATTGTTTAACCATGACTTCCTGTTTCACAGGGGTATATATATGAGGTAACACAAAAGGGGATATTTATCAAAGCCTCAACCGCAAATACGCCGGAATTCGGCAGCGTAATTATTGCGAGATTGATCCAACCTAGTTATCAAAGCCTACAGACCGGCAAATGTTGAAATTTGTGACGTAACATACGATCTGCCGGTCTCAATCCGATGCAGATCGATGTTTACGTCATTACAGATGTTTCGAATACACATTCGGCTCTATCTGACACTTTTTCAAAGTTATCAAACATTTAACAGGTATGCTTGCGGCTATTCCAGCCCAGCGTACCTGGTTTTCAATCCGCCACCCTGGAGGTTGCGGATGCCATAGAAATCAATGGGTGTCTGAAAGCACCGAAAACTTATGATCGATGCTACCAGATATCCCATTGATTTCTATGGTTGAAAACATGTAACGTTTACACCTAACACCCTAACATAAACCCCGAGTCTAAACACCCCTAATCTACCGCCCGACATCGCTGAAACAAATAAAATGTATTAACCCCTATCCTGCCACTCCCCAACCCCGCTGCAACCTAAATAAAGAAATAAACCCCTATCCCCCCGCTCCCCGACACCGCCCCACTAAATAAATGTATTAACCCCCAAATAAAGTATTAACCCCTAAACCTCTGGCCTCCCACATCACTACCACTAACTAAACATATTAATCCCTAAACCGTCAGCCCCCCACATCGCCATAAACTAAATTAAGCTATTAACCCCTAAACCTAACAACCTGCTAACATTAAATTAAATTTACAACATCCTTATCTTCAAATAAATTTAAACTTACCTGTAGAATTAAAATAAACTATATTAAAAGTATTAATTAACCTACCCTAACTATTATCCTACAATTAAATGAAACTACCAATTAAATTAACTAACGGCCAGATTACGAGTTTTGCGCTATGAGCGGCTCGGTAATAACTTGCAAGTTATTTCCACCGCTCACCTTTAATAGCGCAGCTATTACAGGTTTTCCAAAAACTTGCGTTTGCGGGCAATATGGCAGCGTTGAGCTCCATACCGCACTCAAATACCAGCGCTGCTTTGAGCTAGTTTGATGTGCTTGTGCATGATTTCCCTATAGACATTAATGGTGAAAGCCGGCTAAAAAAGAGCCTAACACCTGCAATAAAGGAGCGTAAAGCTACGTAACGCAGCCCCATTGATTCCTATGGGGAAAGAAAATTTATATTTAAACCTAACTCCCTAACATAAACCCAGAGTCTAAACACCCCTAATCTGCCACCTCCAACATCGCCTCCACCTACATTACACTTATTAACCCCTAAATCTGCTGCCCCCCAACATTGCTGCCACCTACATTACACTTATTAACCCCTAATCTGCTGCCCCTAACATCGCCGCCACATACATTACAGTTATTAACCCCTAATCTGCCGCCTCTGACATCGCCGTCACCTACCTACACTTATTAACCCCTAATCTGCCGTCCCCAATGTCGCTGCCGCCACTATACTAAAGTTATTAACCCCTAAACCTCTGGCCTCCCACATCACTAGCACTAAATAAATATATTAACCCCTAAACCTAACCCTAACCCCCTAATTTTAATATAATTAAAATAAATCTAAATAAAACTTACAATTATTACCTAAATAATTCCTATTTAAAACTAAATACTTACCTATAAAATAAACCCTAAGCTAGCTACAAAATAACTAATAGTTATTAACTATTTACTAACTACCTAGTTAAAATAACTACAAATTTACCTGTAAAATAAAACCTAACCTGAGTTACACTAACACTTAACATTACACTAAAATTAAATAAATTACATTAATTAAATACAATTACCTAAGATACAAAAAAATAAACACTAAATTACACAAAATAAAAAAGAAATGATCAAATATTTAAACTAATTACAGCTAATCCAATAACCCTATCAAAATAAAAATGCCCCCCAAAATAAAAAAAAACCCTAGCCTACACTAAACTGCCAATAGCCCTTAAAAGGGCCTTTTGCCGGGTATTACAGCTCTTTTACCTGTAAAAAAAAAATACAAACACCCCCCAACAGTAAAACCCACCACCCACACAACCAAACCCCCCAAATAAAATCCTATCTAAAAAACCTAAGCTCCCCATTTCCCTGAAAAGGGCTTTTGGATGGGCATTGCCCTTAAAAGGGCATTTAGCTCTTTTTCGTTGCCTAAAGTCCAGACCCTAATCTAAAAATAAAACCCACCCAATTAACCCTTAATATAACCTAACACTAACCCCCGAAGGTCCACTTACAGTTTTTGAAGACCGGACATCCATCCTCATCCAGCCGGGAGAATTCTTCATCCAAGCAGACAGAAGTCCTCAACGAAGTCGGGAGAAGTCTTCATCCAGGCGGCAAGAAGTCGTCCTCCAGGTGGGCAGAAGTCTTCATCCAGACGACATCTTCTATCTTCATCCTTCCGATGCGGAGCGGCTCCATCTTTAAGACATCCAGCGCGGAGCATCCTCTTCTTTCGATGGATCTTGAAGAATGAAGTTTCCTTTAAATGACGTCATCCAAGATGGTGTCCCTTGAATTCCGATTGGCTGATAGAATTCTATCAGCCGATCGGAATGAAAGGGTAAAAAATCATATTGGCTGATGCAATCAGTCAATAGGATTGAGCTTGCATTCTATTGGCTGCTCATTCTTCAAGATCCATCAAAAGAAGAGGCTGCTCCACGCCGGATGTCTTGAAGATGGAGCCGCTCCGCGTCGGAAGGATGAAGATAGAAGATGCCGTCTGGAGGACGATATTCTTTCCACTTGGATGAAGACTTCTCCCGGCTTTGTTGAGGACTTCTGATCACTTGGATGAAGACTTCTCCCGGCTGGATGAGGATGGATGTCCGGTCTTCAAAAACTGTAAGTGGATCTTCAGGGATTAGTGTTAGGTTTTATTAAGGGTTTATTGGGTGGGTTTTATTATTAGGTATTTATATTGGTAAGGAAGATTCTATAGCAACCGCAATTAGATTGCTATCTACAATAGGCAGGGATTTCAGCACATCTTTTTAAATAAACTGCTGACCAAATGCCCAGCTCCGCTTAATAGCGGTAAGTGAAGACTGCTTCCATTCACCACACACCTGTATGCCATTCAGAGAATGTATCTAATAAGCAGGTTAATATAATTAGAACTCATGAACCAAAGAAATAGGGAAGCGTTGGTTGAGAGATGTCTAGGCACAGATTCAGCTGTACAAATTTATTATGTATAATTACATGAAACAGCATAATTAAATACTCCAACTGTGAGCTAGCTGTACTGACAACTCCTCCACTAGCGGGTGGTTACGTACAAGACATAAAATCAGCCACCATAGTGAGCCTTGAGGATCTATGTCAGTATGTAGCCTGTCAAAAGCATGAACAAAATCACATAAACAATAAATCCATATGTTAAGGGAACATCTCCTAGTATTGTGCACAATACTTTATCAACCACCAATCAGTGGGTTAGTTCCAATCCTTAAAATACGAAGCAGTATAGACTGTAAGGGGTAATACAACAACTCCAGTAACAGCGGACACCACCAATGTAGTTAAAGGTATCAGGCGTCATGTTATAATAAATCTGGATCTATGTGTATACAACCCAAATTACAGGCTGATTGGATGCTTAAACATAAGGATATAAATATGTAGACATTTGTTATATTATACCAGGCTATCAAAAGCAAGTAAAGGCTATGGGGGTAAAGATTAACAACTCCAGTATTCAGCAGGCACCACCAATATAAGGAAAGGTAACAGGTGTCATGAATGTTAATTTTCTGGATCTATGTTAAAGCTCCCCCAAAGCCGTTCAATATATCTGTCACAGTAGGATAGCAAATGCACAAAACGGTTTCATACAAGTGAATAATCATGCGGTGTATATGTAACACCCACAAACAGTTTTTAAATTGACACAAAAGACACAGAACTAAATCTAAGTCCCCTGGATCTGTCCAGAGAACGGGGCAGACCCCAGAGAAGGGGGAGGAACACGAGGAGAGGGGTAGGGTCGAGGATGAGAACTCGTCGAGACTACAGGGGGGATTATGGATAGATCCCCCCAAAAATAGCAGTGATGAACTACAAATAGTCAACCTATCCTCTTTTCCTCTTAACAACGCCCATGTAAGTCTTCTAAAAAAGGGCTTAACGTATTGTCCAACAAATCCATTCGACAAATTTACTGTGATAAAGGATCTTAATCTCTTTGCCCATAAGGTAGTTTTGTCTTCCATAATGAAAGGGAGACAAACTAACATTACAGATGTAGACTATATTGAAGGTAACATTGATAAAGAAGATACTCTGGCTATCTCTAACCTTATACAATTACTTGACTCTAATGAACCTCCAGATTATGTCCCCATATTGGAGACCCAAGAAAGTCAACAGACAAGTCTTACAGTATCAATTGACTCAGGTCTCAGTCTGAATATATGCCCCCCTAATGCTAGTCCCTGCTGTACATCTCTTTGTTAAAGAGGTAGAAAGGGAAATTGATAAAATTCCCTTTCACGGTAAAAGCAAAAATAACCTTAACTATAATGAAAGGCGAGCCCTGTCAGAACTTATGAACAAATCAGGAATCGTTATAAAGCAGGCAGACAAAGGGGGAAATCTAGTCATCATGGAGGAGTCTAACTACATGAAAGAAGTCAAAAAACAACTGAGAAATAAAGAGCAATATCAATTGCTACAAACGAATCCTATTGAATCAATACAAGCCAACCTCCTACACCTACTAAATGATGCCAGAAAGAGCAGCATAATCAGTAAAAGTGAATGGAGATACATGTATACAAAGTTCCCCAGAATTCCAGTATTTTATTGCATTCCCAAATTACATAAAAACTTACGAGAACCTCCCGGGAGACCTATTATCTTGGGCATTGGGAGCATTACTGAGAACCTGGGGAACTATGTGGACCATTTTTTGAAACGATTTCTACTAATTTTGACCTCCTATGTGAAGGACACCAGTGACCTTCTTAGGAAGCTGGATGGTCTAGAAGTAGAGCAGGATACACTCCTGGTCTCTTTGGATGTGGAAGGACTCTATTCTTCCATCCCACATGAGGTGGGTTTGAGAGCAGCGAGATTCTTTCTGGAAAGTAGAGGTCCAGCATACCAAAAACACACAGAGTTTGTGTTAACTCTATTAGAATTCTTGTTGAAAAATAACGTATTCTCATTTGATAAAAAATTCTATAAGCAAACCAGAGGCACAGCGATGGGGGCAAAATGTGCTCCATCTTGGCCTATGGGAAACTGAAACAGTGTTCAACGAATTACAACATTGGATTGAAGAACATGTCCTTATATGGCTACGATATGTGGACGATGTCTTCCTCCTTTGGAGGGGGACAGAAGACTCTCTAAAAGAATTTGTTAAGGTGCTTAACAAAAATAGCTACAATATTCTCTTGACTTTTGATTTGAATGCTAACGAACTCACTTTCTTAGATGTAAAAATTAAGAAAGAAGGGAAAAACCTTGCCACAGAAATATTCCGTAAGGCCACTGCTACTAATAATATCTTAGAAGCATCTAGTCACCACCCAAAATCTCTAATACGAGGTATCCCTGTAGGACAATTTCTACGCCTAAGGCGAAATTGTTCAAGCCTAAAGAAATTTGATGAACATGCGATACAAATGACGAACAGATTGGAAAATAGAGGTTACTCGAAACGGAATCTAAATTATGCCCGAAATAGAGCCAGGAGAACAGATAGAGACATTTTACTCTATAAGTCTAAACAGAAAACTGATGAATCGAAAGTGCATTTTGTTACCCAATTCAATTGTCATTGGGAGACAATCCGTACCATCCTAGATGAAAAATGGCAGTTTCTCAAAGCTGATGAGACGATTAGAAAAATTGTGGGGGATAAACCCTCTCTGGTTCCCAGAAGGGCTCCAAATCTAAAGGATAAAATTGTCAGAAGCCACTTCATAAAAAGTCCAAGTGAGAAAGACTGGCTGGAGGAACACAGAAAAATTAAAGGATGCTACAGGTGTGGACATTGTGTGTTCTGTAAATTTATTGTACGTACAAAAACATTTTCCACAACTTCCACTGTTTATCAAATTAAACAGTTTATTAACGGCAAGACTGAGAACGTAATTTATCTATTATCCTGCTGTTGCCCGACCTACTATGTAGGAAAAATGAGACAAATGTTGAATGATAGGGTCTCTGAACACAGAGATGACATCAAGGCAGCAGAAGAAGGTGAAATAAGAAGTGGAGTGGCACTCCACTTCATGAAATTCCACAAATGTAATCCTTTAGACTTAAGGGTCACAGGTATTGAATCATGCTCCCTTTTTGGTAGAGGGGGAGATATTGATAATGTACTTCTCAAAAAGGAAACTGAATGGATGTACAAGTTACAGACTGTAATGCCTAAAGGGCTTAATGAGAAATTTGAATTTGCTGCATTTCTCAAATAAGGATTCCTTTG
Organism: Bombina bombina; assembly: GCF_027579735.1. Lineage (NCBI taxonomy): Eukaryota > Metazoa > Chordata > Amphibia > Anura > Bombinatoridae > Bombina > Bombina bombina. The sequence continues at coordinate 895,002,429 of NC_069502.1, read as the reverse complement.
AGTATCCCTTAATGACCATATCTGAAAACATACACTTTTTGATATAATATACTCATTACATGCCTACTTGGATTTACTCTATCTGTCTAATTTATTTATCCTTAGAGATAAAATAAAAACTCGTTATTTCTTAAAGAGCAATATCTCTTAAAGAGCAATATTTTGGCTATAATAGCTTCTAAAAATTGCAGAAGTAATTCGATGCACCCTGACGATACTTTTTCATAAATTAAATAAAGTAATAACTTCTCTATAATTTTGATACACATGAACCAATTGATTGACTATATCTTTGCACAGAATTTTTCTGCTGGTATATAGTCTAAAGGCCTTGATTGAATAATGTTCAGTATATATTAGAAGTATTTGCTTTAAAGATACTAGAACATTGGGTCTCATTGTTAATTTTTAAATATAGGTTCACTTTAGTTTATTAATATAAGGTTTCACTGTATATAATTTAACTTTTTCCTCTATTACATAAAAAGGAGGGCTGCGGCTCACCTAAGGATTCCTATTGGTTATCACTATTCCTTGTATCCACCTATAAGCTGAAAGAAGGAAGCTTATAACGCGGCTGCTATTAGAATCAGCATCCACTTTTGACCTGAGGAAACCACTGTGATTACTGGCAGTCACGTGGGGGGTGAAACGCGCGTCGGCAGTGACGTGGGAAGTGGAGGTGGACGTGTCTGAAGGACAGACTGCTGTAGCGTCCACGCTGTTCTAAATCTAGGATAACGGAGAACGAAGCAAGCTGATTCAGCCCACATTGAAACAAGGCTGGGATATCTTATCATCTGAAGCCAAACATACGGTTGTATTACAAGTTCAATGCTTAAACTTTGACATCTAAGTCCGCTACTCTTCATATACCAGAAGGTGTCTGGATGTACTGTGTATACACACGGACTTAAATTGCGGGACAATTTAAAAACTGTTTGTGGTTGTTACATATACACCGCATGATTATTCACTTGTATGAAACCGTTTTGTGCATTTGCTATCCTACTGTGACAGATATATTGAACGGCTTTGGGGGAGCTTTAACATAGATCCAGAAAATTAACTTTCATGACACCTGTTACCGTTCCTTATATTGGTGGTGCCCGCTGAATACTGGAGTTGTTAATCTTTACCCCCATAGCCCTTACTTGCTTTTGATAGCCTGGTATAATATAACAAATGTCTACATATTTATATCCTTATGTTTAAGCATCCAATCAGCCTGTAATTTGGGTTGTATACACATAGATCCAGATTTATTATAACATGACGCCTGATACCTTTAACTATATTGGTGGTGTCCACTGTTACTGGAGTTGTTGTATTACCCCTTACAGTCTATACTGCTTTGTATTTTAAGGATTGGAACTAACCCACTGATTGGTGGTTGATAAAGTATTGTGCACAATACTAGGAGATGTTCCCTTAACATATGGATTTATTGTTTATGTGATTTTGTTCATGCTTTTGACAGGCTACATACTGACATAGATCCTCAAGGCTCACTATAGTGGCTGATTTTACGTCTTGTACGTAACCACCCGCTAGTGGAGGAGTTGTCAGTACAGCTAGCTCACAGTTGGAGTATTTAATTGTGCTGTTTCATGTAATTATACATAATAAATTTGTACAGCTGAATCTGTGCCTAGACATCTCTCAACCAACGCTACCCTATTTCTTTGGTTCATGAGTTCTAATTATATTAACCTGCTTATTAGATACATTCTCTGAATGGCATACAGGTGTGTGGTGAATGGAAGCAGTCTTCACTTACCGCTATTAAGCGGAGCTGGGCATTTGGTCAGCAGTTTATTTAAAAAGATGTGCTGAAATCCCTGTCTATTGTAGATAGCAATCTAATTGCGGTTGCTATAGAATCTTCCTTACCAATATAAATACATAATTATTTTAAGGGCCTGCATATCACACATTTTTTCCTTCATAAAAGGTTTTATTCACCTGGGCATTGCCTTATAGCTCAAGGTAAAGACATAAGTCCTAGGCCTTACTAGCCTCCCTATCCCAATAATACTCTTGTTTTATTATTAGATTAGGGACTTTGGGCAACGAAAAAGAGCTAAATGCCCTTTTAAGGGCAATGCCCATCCAAATTCCCTTTTCAGGGCAATGGGGAGCTTAGGTTTTTTAGGTAGGTTTTTATTTGGGGTTGGTTGTGTGGGTGGTGGGTTTTACTGTTGGGGGGTTGTATGTATATTTTTTATCAGGTAAAAGAGCTGATTTCTTTGGGGCAATGCCCTGCAAAAGGCCCTTTTAAGGGCTATTGGCAGTTTAGTTTAGGCTTATTATTTTGGGGTGGCTTTTTTATTTGATAGGGCTATTAGATTAGGAGTAATTCGTTTTTATTTTTGATCATTTCTTTTTTTATTTTGTGTAGTTTAGTGTTTATTATTTTTGTAATTTAGATAATTGTATTTAATTAATGTAATTTATTTAATTTTAGTGTAATGTTAGGTGTTAGTGTAACTCAGGTTAGGTTTTATTTTACAGGTAAATTTGTAGTTATTTTAACTAGGTAGTTAGTAAATAGTTAATAACTATTTACTAACTAGTCTACCTAGTTAAAATAAATACAAACTTAGGGGTGTTAGCGTTAGATTTAGGGTTATGTTTAGGGGTTAATATATTTATTTAGTGTTAGTGATGTGGGAGGCCAGAGGTTTAGGGGTTAATAACTTTAGTATAGTGGTGGCGACATTGGTGTTAGCAGATTAGGGGTTAATAAGTGTAGTTAGGTTGCAGTGATTTTGGGGGCAGCAGATTAGGGGTTAAAAACAGTAATGTAGGTTGCGGCGATGTTAGGGACAGTAGATAACGGGTCAATAAGTGTATGTAGGTGGCGACAAGACATTGGGGCAGCAGATTAGGGGTTAATAATATTTAACTAATGTTTGCGATGCGGGAGTACGGCGGTTTAGGGGTTAATATGTTTATTATAGTTGGGGTGATGTCCGGAATGGCAGATTAGGGGTTAATAATTTTATATTAGTATTTACGATGCGGGAGGGACTCGGTTTAGGGGTTAATAGGTAGTTTATGGGTGTTAGTGTACTTTGTAACACTTTAGTTATGAGTTTTATGGTACAGCTCTGTAACATAAAACCCATTACTATTGACTTTCAGATGATGGTACAGATCTTGTAGTTATGGGCTGTACTGCTCACTTTTTGGCTGGACAGGCAAACTTGTAATACCAGCGCTGTGGAAATCCCATTGAAAAAGGACTTTTTAAAAGGTGTGGTAGTTACGTTGCATGACGGCCAAAAAAGTGTGCGGTACAGCTATACTTACAAGACTCGTAATAGCAGCGGTAGTGAAAAAGAAGCTTTTTCACTCATAACGCAAAACTCAAAATCTAGCCGTCTATTACATATTAAAAACCCTAACCCAACTCAAATTATTTAAATATACTATTAAACCTTATTACAAATTACTAAATTACAGAAAAAAAACATTGTTACAAAACAAAACCACTACGAAAAATAAAAAAACACATTATCAAAAATAAAAAAAGAATTACACCTAATCTAATAGCCCTATCAAAATAAAAAAGACCCCCAAAATTAAAAAAAAACCCTAACCTACAATAAACTACCAAAAGCCCTTAAAAGGGCCTTTTGTGGTGCATTGCTCCAAAGAAATCAGCTCTTTTACCTGTAAAAAAAAATACAAACAGTTTTTGAAGTCCCGCTTGAAGGATCCATCCAGCCAGCAAGAAGTCTTCATCCAGGCGGCAAGAAGTCTTCATCCGGGCCGGCCTCTTCCATCTTCATCCAGCTGGAGAAGTATTCATCCAGACGGCATCTTCTATATTTATCCATCCGGCACGGAGCGGGTCCATCCTGAAGACATCCGGCGCCAATGATTGGAACAGCCAATAGGCTGAGAGCTGCTCAAATCCTATTGGCTGATTGGAACAGCCAATAGGATTTTAGCAGCTCTAATTCTATTGGCTGATTGAAATCTTTAAGCCAATAGGAATGCAAGGGACGCCATCTTGGATGATTTCACTTGCATTGGAGTTCCAGTTTACGGCGGCGACCATATGAAGAGGATGCTCCACGCCAGATGTCTTCAGGATGGACCAGCTCCGCGCCGGATGGATGAAGATAGAAGATGCCGTCTGGATGAAGACTTCTCTGGCTGGATGAATATGGAAGAGGCCTGCCCAGATGAAGACTTCTTGCCGCCTGGATGAAGACTTCTTGCCGGCTGGATGGATCCTTCAAGCGGGACTTCAATAACTATAAGTGGATTGCCAGGGGTTAGTGTTAGGTTTATGTAAGGGTTTTTTGTGTGGGTTTTATTTTTAGATTAGGGTCTGGGCATGTAAAAGAGCTAAATGCCCTTTTAAGGGCAATGCCCATACAAATGCCCTTTTCAGGGCAATGGGGAGCTTAGGTTATTTTAGATTAGGTTTTTTATTTGGGGGGTTGGGTGGTGGGTTTTACTGTTGGGGGGTGTTTGTATTTTTTTTTACAGGTAAAAGAGCTGATTTCTTTGGGGCAATGCCCCACAAAAGGCCCTTTTAAGGGCAATTGGTAGTTTATTATAGGATAGAGTTTTTTTTATTTTGGGGGGGTTATTTTGATAGGGCTATTAGATTAGGTGTAATTCTTTTTTATTTTTGATAATGTGGTTTTTTTATTTTTTGTAATTTAGGGCTCCATGTACTAAGCAGTCAGCGAACTACCCGCAACAAATCTCGCGTCAAAACTCGCAAACTGATATGTACAAAGCCGTCAATTATGTTAAAACTCACATCTTTAAAATTGCGAGCGTTCTTATCCGCCAAACCTCGCTACCTCTCCATTTTTCACTATAATTAGACACATTTGACCACCAACTCGCCAAAAACGAATGTACTAAAAAATCTATTTGTCCGCTCGCGTCAATCTCCGCCCCCACCTCGTTATTTTTGCCTCGCCACCTTTTAGGTGGCGGGCAAGGTACAAAACAATAGGAAAGTCACTCTAGACGCCAGTCTAGACATATATAAAAGGCAGTAATATCAGCATTGTACTTACATTGTTCATTTCAGCAGCTATGGAGAGAATTCTGTATTTGTTTAGTTGGTTTGCACGGCCTTTCGGACCGAGAGATCATACAAAGATTCCGGCTTGATCGTGAATCGATATTACACCTGTATCGAGAGATTGAAGATCATTTGGAAATTTTGGAACAATAATAAAGTTGTTTAGAAAAGTTGTACATTTATAGGAGCAAAATTCTATTCCCGCGACTACTATGACGTTCATGACACCTTACATGTCACGTGTTAACAATTGGCCAGACAATTCAACTGAAAGTTAAGTACATCAGCTTAGTCGCGGCGAGCGAGGCGTCAAATTTATCAATATTCCGCCACTGCTCGTGGCGGGCTAGACGTGTCTATTTATTGTGGGATTATTAGTACATAGCAACAGCGGACACCATTTCGCCCGCGGCGAGTAACGGCGAGTTTAGCCGCGTCTAAAATGACGGATGAATTGACGGCTTAGTACATGGAGCCCTTAGTGTTTGTTTAGTTTTTGTAATTTAGTGTTATTTTTCTGTAATTTAGTAATTTATAATAAGGTTTAATAGTGTATTTAAATAATTTGAGTAGGGTTAGGATTTTTTAATATGTAATTTAGTTAATTTAATTGGTAGTTTAATTTAATTGTAGTATAATAGTTAGGGTAGGTTAATTAAAGGGACAGTCTACCATAGAATTGTTATTGTTTTAAAAGATAGATAATCCCTTTATTACCCATTCCCCAGTTTTGCATAACCAACACAGTTATATTTATATACTTTTTACCTCTTGATTAAAATTACAAGTCCTATCTGAATAATGAAAGTTCAATTTATACTAGACTGTCCATTTAATATTTTAAAATAGTTTATTTTAATTCTACAGGTAAGTTTAAATTTATTTGAAGATAGGGATGTTGTAATTTTAATTTAAAGTTAACGGGTTGTTAGGTTTAGGGATTAATAGCTTAATTTAGTTTATGGCGATGTGGGGGGTTGACGGTTTAGGGGTTAATAGGTTTAGTTAGTGGTAGTGATGTGGGAGGCCAGAGGTTTAGGGGTTAATACTTTTATTTATGTAGCGGCAGGGTCGGGAAGCGGCAGAATAGGGGGTTAAACATTTTAGTATAGTGGCAGCGTTTAGTGACAGGGTATAAATAAAGTTGGTAAAAAGCCAAATAGACGTGAGATCGATGACTGTTAGTTAACAACAGTCCGATGGTCATCGCCCTGTACTTGGTGCACGTCTTTTTGCCGGCTTTTTTTATCAATAAGGAAAGCGTATTGAGATAGGCGATGTTAGGCGAGCGTATTGGTGCCGGCAAATGCAACAAAGTTGAGGCTTTGATAAATATCCCCCATAGGCCTAGTTACCTTAGTCATTCATCACAATGGGTAAGACTAAGGAATATAGCTGTAATGTGTGGCAAAAGGTTGTTGAGCTTCACAAAATTTAACCTGGAAGAGGATGTGTTTCTATACTATCTCAAAGCACTGTAAAGAGGATGGTTCGAGTGGCCAAAATATCTCCAAGGATCACAGCTGGAGAATTGCAGTAGTTAGATGCGTCTTGGGGTCAAAAAGTCTCAAAAACTAGAATCTGATATCACCTACATCACCAATTGTTTTGGAATGGTTTTAAGAAAAAAAAGCCTCTACTCTCAGCCAAAAACAAACTCAAATATCTTCAGTTTGCCAGTCACTACTGGAACTTCAAATGGGATCGGACTCTATGGTCAGATGAAACCAAAATAGAGCTTTTTGGCTATAAACACCAGAGGAGGGTTTGGTGCACACAGAGGGGTATCCATATGGAAAAGTTCTTCATGCCCACGGTTAAATATGGTTTTGGATCTTCCGGCAGGACAATGATCCAAACCATACATCAAAATCAATACAGAGTTGGTTTACTGACCACAAAATCAAGGTTTTACCATGGCCACCCCAGTCCCCTGACTTGAACCCCATAGAAACCTGTGGGTGAACTGAAGAGGAGAGTCCACCAGCGTCAACCTTGAAATTTGAAGGATCTGTAGAGATTCTGAATGGAGGAATGGTCTCAGATTCCTTGCCATGTATTCTCCAACTTCATCAGGCATTATAGGAGAAGACTCAGAGTTGTTATCTTGGCAAAGGGAAGTAGCACAAAATATTGACTAAAATGGTGCCAAAAATTGTGGAACACATATATATAACATTTTTTTTTTAAATAAACCTGTGTTGTGTTTGCAATTGTTTGATATCCATAAGAGCAGAGTATGTTTGTGTACTTGTTGAACAAATGATCAAAAGGTTAAACAAAAAAGACAATTTTTCACAACCTTCTCTGCTCATATTTACCAAGGGTGCAAGTATTAGTGGAGGGCACTGTATGTATGTATGTATATATATATATATATATATATATATATATATATATATATATATACATATACACGTGTGCGTTTAAGTGCCTGCCTGCCAGGGCACAGTGTCACCCCAGTGCAACTCATATCTGGTATAACAGTAGTGCAGATTTAAAAAAAAAAACACTTTTTTGACTGTAATAGCAGTCAGTTTCCTTCACACGTGTGCGTTTCAGTGCCTGCCTGCTAGGGCACAGTGTCACCCCAGTGCAACTCATATCTGGTGTAACAGTAGTGTACATACATGATGTTTTAAAGCACGTTATTCCAAACAATTTAGGAATGTTCGGTGTTTTATGCCCTTTATGGATTAAAACCAGACTCTGCATCAACTATGTAATTTTCCATGGGAGTTTTGCCATGGATCCCCCTCCGGCATGCCACAGTCCAGGTGTTAGTACCCTTGAAACAACTTTTCCATCACTATTGTGGCCAGAAAGAGTCCCTGTGGGTTTTAAAATTCGCCTGCCTATTGAAGTCTATGGCGCTTTGCCCGGTTCGCCCGTTCGCCAACAGTTGTGGAAGTTTGCATCCGCCGTTCGCGAATGCAAAATTTTAGGTTCGCGACATCACTATCAGCCACCAATTGTGCAAGTTCTCCCACTTAAGAAGATGAGAGAGGCCTGTAATTTTCATCATAGATATACCTCAACTATGAGAGACAAAATGTGGAAACAAATCCAGATAATCACATTGTCTGATTTAGAAAGAATTCATTTGCATATTATGGTGGAAAATAAGTATTTGGTCACCTGCAAACAAGCAAGATTTTTGGCTCTCACAGACCTGTTTCTTCTTCAAGAGGCTCCTCTGTCCGCCACTCATTACCTGTATTAATGGCAACTGTTTGAACTTGTTATCAGTATAAAAGACACCTGTCCACAACCTCAAACAGTCACACTCCAAACTCCACTATGGTGAACACCAAAGAGCTGTCGAAGGACACCAGAAACAAAATTGTAGACCTGCACCAGGCTGGGAAGACTGAATCTGCAATAGGCAAGCAGCTTGGTGTGAAGAAATCAACTGTGGGAGCAATAATTAGAAAATGGAAGACATACAAGACCACTGATAATCTCCCTCGATCTGGTGCTCCACGCAAGATCTCACCCCATGGGGTCAAAATTATCACAAGAACGGTGAGCAAACATCCCAGAACCACACGGGGGGGACCTAGTGAATGACCTGCAGAGAGCTGGGACCAACGTAACAAAGGCTACCATCAGTAACACACTACGCCGCCAGGGACTCAGATCCTGCAGTGCCAGACGTGTCCCCCTGCAGCACCAGACGTGTCCGGGCCCGTCTGAAGTATGCTAGAGAGCATTTGGATGATCCAGAAGTGGATTGGGAGAATGTCATATGGTCAGATGAAACCAAAGCAGAACTGTTTGGTAGAAACACAACTCGTCGTGTTTGGAGGAGAGAGAATGCTAAGTTGCAACCAAAGAACACCATGCCTACTGTGAAACATGGGGGTGGCAACATCATGCTTTGGGGCTGTTTCTCTGCAAAGGGAACAGGACAACTGATCCGTGTACATGAAAGAATGAATGGGGCCATGTATCGTGAGATTTTGAGTGCAAACCTCCTTCCATCAGCAAGGGCATTAAAGATGAAACGTGGTTGGGTCTTTCAGCATGACAATGATCCCAAAGACACTGCCTGGGCAACGAAGGAGTGGCTTCGTAAGAAGCATTTCAAGGTCCTGGAGTGGCCTAGCCAGTCTCCATATCTCAACCCCATAGAAAACCTTTGGAGGGAGTTGAAAGTCTGTGTTGTCCGGCGACAGCCCCAAAACATCACTGCTCTAGAGGAGATCTGCATGCAGGAATGTGCCAACATACCTGCAACAGTGTGTGACAACCTTGTGAAGACTTACAGAAAATGTTTGACCTCTGTCATTGCCAACAATGGATAAATAACAAAGTATTGAGATGAACTTTTGATATTGACCAAATACTTATTTTCCACCATAATTTGCAAATAAATTCTTTCCAAATCAGACAATGTGATTGTCTGGATTTGTTTCCACATTTTGTCTCTGATAGTTGAGGTATACCTATGATGAAAATTACAGGCCTCTCTCATCTTCATAAGTGGGAGAACTTGCACAATTGGTGGCTGACTAAATACTTTTTTGCCCCATTGTATACTGTGTGTGTATATATATATATATATATATATATATATATATATATATATATATATATACTATATCAAAATAACAAGAGTATTGCATTGAGCAATTATACTTTTTTATTGGACTAACTATACATTTATAAGATGACAAGCTTTCAGGAGAGTGTCTTCCTTTTTCAAGTCTGAAGCAATACTGACCAATTTGATGGAATTTACAGATTATATCTTAAAACACAGGCTAAAAAAAAAATGTGTTACAGAGGTCTGAATGCAGAGGGAGGAGGGGTGTTGTAAAAATCATGATGGGGGTTTAGGAGACAGGCAGATAGTGTCGGTAAAAGATTACAGGCAGGGGAAAAAAATATGGTAATACACACAGCATATACTGATATAAAGTTATATATCAACATAGAATCCATATGAATAAAGATAGGAAATTAGGTATAAAGGGGAATATAAAATAGTCAAAAAAAGAGAAAGAAAAAAGAAAAGGAATAATAATAATGACAAAAGTGTGGACATTGGCTTACCTGTGTACCTATGCATAGACAGTGTGCAATGTGCAATGTAATTGACTACAGTATATGTAAGTACATTACAAAAAAATTGATAATGGGTTAAGAAACCAGAGTCCACATTTAGTCCAGAATTTAGCAAGTTGAAGTACATTATCATTTTCATTTCAAAGGTTTTTCTTTCCATGGTGTTTTTGAAGTTGCCTCTGAGAATCTTGATTTTGAGGTTTTGGATGGAGTGGTCAGGTTGGGTAAAATGGTGACCAACAGGGGTACAGTATTTTGTTTCACAGTGGTTTTTGATTGAGTGTCTGTGTAAGTTCATCTGAAGGTGCAGATTTTGGCTAGTTTCTCCAATATAACATCCCACTGCACATGCAGTGCAATGTATCATGTATACCACATTTGCAGATATACATGAATATGCCCCTTTAATGTTATAGGATTTGCTCTTGTGATTAGCTGTGTTGCTTTCACAAATGTGTTGACATAGTTTGCAGAGATCTTTGTTGCAGCGCTTGGTTCCATTCTGGGTGTTCTTTCTATCAAGGGGTAGCTTTCTGTGGACCAGTTTCTGTTTTAGGTTGGGTGGTTGTCTGACTGCAAGAAACAAAACAAACCTGCTCAACGGAGCGCCCCTGGGGTATGTAGAAACAAATCCTGAGCTTATAATAGGCACTGATAGAGTGAGGGTATATATGAAAAGTGATATAGAAATGTAGATAACATCCTAGGCGGCAAACAAATATTCCCAGTGCGTCTGCACACGCACAAATAGCAACCGTCCATCCAATGTAGGGAAAAATAATGCTCCAAGCCCACAGATGTATAAAAGTTCAATATTTATTCCAAACTATGTTAAAATCATATAAGATAGGTTAAAAAGTGGTAAGCACAATAGTGCAAAAACAAGTTGTAGAACAGGTGCAAAAAACAGCAAACGTTTCATGCTCCACGCACTTGGTCTGACTGCAAGGATAGGGGGTTTTGGAAAGATTTTTTTTGAGTGTGGGATCCTCTAAGAGTAGTGGCTGTAAGTCTCTTATGATTTTTCGTATTCCTTCTACAGCAGGGTTATATTTGACAACTAGTGGGATACGCAATATGTTTTTCCTCTCCCTGTATTGTAGCAAAGTGTTCACGTGGGGTATTAAGGGCAGAGTTAATTTGTTTGTTTATAATCCTTGTTTTGTAACCTTTGTCTCTGAATGATTGGGACAGTGTGATGTGTGGGTTTTTAACGGTCCTTGGTGTCTGAGCAAATTCTGTTGGCCTGACTGTAGATTATGGATTTTTTAATGTGATTGGGGTGAGAGCTGGAGCTGTGGAGGTAGAAGCATCTATCTGTTGGTTTCCTGTATACAGATGAGTGTAGTTTGCCATTTGTGATGGATATTGTTGTATCTATATTGATGGATATTTTCATCATATGGACAGAAGGAGAAAAAAAACCTATAACATTTTCATAAATCCTTTAATCTATTTCATTCATCAATCAAGCTTAAAATGGACTTTTATAGAGACTGTGTCAGCTTCCTTGATACAACAATATCCATCACAAATGGCAAACTACACTCATCTGTATACAGGAAACCAACATATAAATGCAGCTACCTCCACAACTCCAGGCAAACTCGTAATACCAGCGCTGTGGAAGTCCCATTGAAAAAGGACTTTTTAAAAGGTGCAGTAGTTACGTTGCATGACGGCCAAAAAAGTGTGCGGTACAGCTATACCTACAAGACTCGTAATAGCAGCGGTAGTAAAAAAGCAGCGTTATGAAGCGTTTTCACTCATAACGCAAAACTTTAAATCTAGCCATCTATTACATATTAAAAATCCCTAACCCTACTCAAATTATTTAAATATACTATTAAACCTTATTACAAATTACTAAATTACAGAAAAAATGCCCACTAAGTTACAAAAAAACCCCTACTAAATTACGAAAAATAAAAAAACACATTATCAAAAATAAAAAAGAATTACACCTAATCTAATAGCCATATCAAAATAAAAAAGCCCCCCAAAATAAAAGACACTAGCCTACAATAAACTACCAATAGCCCTTAAAAGGGCCTTTTGTGGTGCATTGCCCCAAATAAATCAGCTCTTTTACCTGTAAAAAAATACAAACACCCCCAACAGTAAAACCCACCACCCAACCACCCAACCCCCCAAATAAAAAAAAAAACTATCTAAAATAACCTAAGCACCCTATTGCCCTGAAAAGGGCATTTGTATGGGCATTGCCCTTAAAAGGGCATTTAGCTCTTTTACATGCCCAGACCCAAATCTAAAAATAAAACCCACCCAAAAAAACCTTAAAAAACCTAACACTAACCCCCGACGATCCACTTACAGTTATTGAAGTCCCGCTTGAATGATCCATCCAGCCAGCAAGAAGTCTTCATTCAGGCTGCAAGAAGTCTTCATCAGAGCCGGCCTCTTCCATCTTCATCCAGCTGGAGAAGTCTTCATCCAGACGGCATCTTCTATCTTCATCCATCCAGCACGGAGAAGGTCCATCCTGAAGACATCCGGCGCCAATGATTGGAACAGCCAATAGGCTGAGAGCTGCTCAAATCCTATTGGCTGATTGGAACATATTGTATCTATATTGATGGATATTTTCATCATATGGCAGAAGGAGAAAAAACCTAGAACATTTTCATAAATCATTTAATCTATTTCATGCATGAATCAAGCTTAAAATTGACTTTTCTAGAGACTGTGTCAGCTTCCTTGATACAACAAAATCCATCATAAATGGCAAACTACACGCATCTGTATACAGGAAACCAACAGATAGATGCAGCTACCTCCACAGCTCCAGCTCCCACCCCAATCACATTAAAAAATCAATAATCTACATTCAGGCCACCAGATATCACAGAATTTGCTCAGACACCAAGGACCGTGACAAACACCTCATCACACTGTTCCAATCATTCAGAGAAAAAGGTTATAAAACAAGGGTTATAAACAAACAAATGAACTCTGCCCTTAATACCCCACGTGAACACTTGCTACAATACAGGGAGAAGAAAAACATATTGCGTATCCCACTAGTTGTCAAATATAACCCTGCTGTAGAAGGAATACGAAACATCATAAGAGACTTACAGCCACTACTCTTAGAGGATCCCACACTCAAAAAAATCTTTCCAAAACCCCCTATCCTGGCACTCAGACAAACACCCAACCTAACACATTTTTGAAAGCAACACAGCTAGTGATGTTGCAAACCTAAAATTTTACATTCGCAAACGGCGGACGCGAACTTCCACAACTGTTCGCGAACCGGGCGAACCGCCATAGACTTCAATAGGCAGGCGAATTTTAAAACCCACAGGGACTATTTCTGGCCACAATAGTGATGGAAAAGTTGTTTCAAGGGCACTAACACCTGGACTGTGGCATGCCGGAGGGGGATCCATGGCAAAACTCCCATGGAAAATTACATAGTTGATGCAGAGTCTGGTTTTAATCCATAAAGGGCATAAATCACCTAACATTGCTAAATTGTTTGGAACAACGTGCTTTAAAACATCAGGTATGATGTTGTATCGATCAGGTAGTGTAAGGGTTACGCCCACTTCACAGTGACAGACCAAACTCCCCGTTTAAAGGGACAGTCTACACCAGAATTGTTATTGTTTTAAAAGATAGATAATCCCTTTATTACCCATTTCCCAGTTTTGCATAACTAACACATTTATAATAATATACTTTTAACCTCTGTGATTATCTTATATCTAAGCCTCTGCAAACTGCCCCTTTTTCCAGTTCTTTTGACAGACTTGCAGTCTAGCCAATCAGTGCCTGCTCCCAGATAACTTCTCGTGCATGAGCACAGTGTTATCTATATGAAATACATGAACTAACACCCTCTAGTGGTGAAAAACTGTTAAAATGCAATCTGAAAGAGGTGGGCTTCAAGGTCTAAGGTGGGCTTCAAGGTCTAAGGTGACACTGTGCCCTGGCAGACAGGCACTGAAACGCACACGTGTGAAGGAAACTGACTGCTATTATTTAACACAGTCAAAAAAGTGTTGTTTTTTTTAAATCTACACTACTGTTACACCAGATATGAGTTGCACTGGGGTGACACTGTGCCCTGGCAGGCAGGCACTGAAATGCACACGTGTGAAGGAAACTGACTGCTATTATTTAACACAGTCAAAAAAGTGTTGTTTTTTTTAAATCTACACTACTGTTACACCAGATATGAGTTGCACTGGGGTGACACTGTGCCCTGGCAGGCAGGCACTTAAACGCACACGTGTGAAGGAAACTGACTGCTATTATTTAACACAGTCAAAAAAGTTTTTTTTTTTAAAATCTACACTACTGTTACACCAGATATGAGTGGTGGCACTGGGCAAGTGGGCACAGTATACGCTGTGAGCCTGACACACACGCTGGCAGGCAGGTAACTGCAATTAGATTACACAGGAAAAAAAAAAGCAGCCCTTAAAAGGGCTTTTTGGGGTGCTGTCCTTACAGCAGAGATCAGATGAGTCCTTCGGGACTGTAGTGGACACTGAATACACTAGCCTAGCTATAGATTTCCCTACTAAATCAGCAGCAGCTACACTGTCCCTCCTCTCACTAACAATGCAGCTTCCGAATTAATCTAAAATGGATGCTGTCCAGGAGGTAGGAGGGTCTGGGAGGGAGGGTCTGCTGCTGATTGGCTGGAATGTGCCTGCTGACTGTGAGGTACAGGGTCAAAGTATTACACAATGATGACGAATAGGGGGCGGATCGAACATCGCATATGTTCGCCCACCGCGGCGAACATGCTATGTTCGCCGGGAACTATTCGCCGGCAAACAATTCGCGACATCACTAAACACAGCTAATCACAAGAGCAAATCCTATAACATTAAAGGGGCATATTCATGTATATCTACAAATGTGGTATACATGATACATTGCACTGCATGTGAAGTGGGATGTTATATTGGAGAAACAAGCCAAAATCTGCACCTTCGGTTGAACTTACACAGTCACTCAATCAAAAACCACTGTGAAGCAAAATACTGTACCCCTGTTGGTCACCATTTCACCCAACCTGACCACTCCATTCAAAACCTCAAAATCAAGATTCTCAGAGGCAACTTCAAAAACACCATGGAAAGAAAAACATTTGAAATGAAAATGATAATGTACTTGCTAAATTCTGGACTGAATGTGGACTCTGGTTTCTTAACCCATTATCAAATTTGTTGTAATGTACTTTCATATACTGTAGTCAATTACATTGTATATTCCACACTCTCTATGCATAGGTACGCAGGTAAGCCTATGTCCACACTTTTGTCATTATTATTATTCCCCTTTTTTTCCTTTCTCCTTTTTTGACTATTTTATATTCCCCTGTATACCTAATTTCCCATCTTTATTCATATGGATTCTATGTTGATATATAACTTTATGTCAGTATATGCTGTGTGTACTACCATATTTTTTTCCCCTGCCTGTAATCTTTTACTAACACTCTCTGCCTGTCTCCTATACCCCCATCATGATTTTTACAACACCCCTCCTCCCCCTGCATTCAGACCTCTGTAACACATTTTTTTTTTTTTTTAGCTTGTGTTTTAAGATATAATCTGTAAATTCCATCAAATTGGTCAGTATTGCTTCAGACTTGAAAAAGGAAGACACTCTTCCGAAAGCTTGTCATCTTATAAATATATAGTTAGTCCAATAAAAAAGTATCATTGCTCAATGCAATACTCTTGTTATTTTGATATCTAAATCTCTGGACTAACACGGCTACTCCAATCAACGTATATATATATATGTGTGTCTATATGTATGTATGTATTTATATGTGTGTATATATGTATTTACAGATATATATATACATATAAACACATAAATACACATGTACACATATATAGGCATATATATATATATATATATATATATATATATATAAGTTTATTGGGACCTTTTAAAGTCAAGTGTATGAAAACATGTACAAACATATTTATGCACTATTCATCTTTAATAAAAAGTTTTAACTATGTATTTACTGTAAATATTTCACATTCCAATGTTTTGCACATTGCAGAATATGTTATATGTATTTATAAATACATATTCATATATATATATATATATATATATATATATATATATATATATATATATATATATATATATATCCTTATATATCTATACCTATATAGAATCATGTAGATATATAGGTATAGATATATATATTGATAAATGTGAAATATTCATATTTTCATGTCAGGTTAGCGCACTTGATAATATGCGATCGGGTTTACTCGTGAGTAGGATGTAAGGTATTATCCATATTTTTTTTTGCTCCTTTAACTTCTATGGGGGAATACGTTAACAAGCACAATATTTGGAATTAGGCTTTTTAAGCATGCTGGGTTAATATGCAAGCAAAAAGTTTTTACTTTTAACTTGTAATACGATCACTACCAGAGGCTCGCAAAAAGCTCACTTCTAGCAGAGTTAGCACGTGAGTGGGAGGGATAAATAGTGCTCCACTCATAATCTCGCCCATACTGTTTAATTATGTGCAAACAAACAACTTTGCAATATATTTTCATTGTTTATTCTAACCCCTTCTCATGTTATTTAGCTCTGAAACTTGAGCAATTTCTAATTTTCAGAATTTGAAATGCACCCTGCTGACTTCTCAAGGCTAATCCTGCTACATATATGTACCTAATTGGCTTTAACTGATAACAACTCTGAAACAATGTGCTTTATACTAACTTTATGACTGTGGCTAGTTTTGTTATCTTTGGAATAAAACTCAGATTGGCTCCTCCAAATAAGGCAAACGGTGACTGGGGGAAAAATAATTACAGTAAAAAGGATGTTAATTTGTTTTAAAAACATTAAAGGGATAGAAAGGTCAACAATTAAATGTGCATGGGTGCATTTCAATTTGAAATAGAAGCATTTTTGCAAAATACTCCCATTAACAAAAATGCTTCTAGTAAAAGTTATTATTGTTTTTTAGCGACATACGTACATATTATTATTATCATTTATTTGTATAGCAACACAAAATTCCGTAGCACCTGTGCACCAGTATTAAAACACCATGCCAACTTGGGATGTGTACCCGGTCCGGTCTGAGTGTGCAGTCCCCTTCCGTGTTTTGTATATGTCTTGGGTGATTACAGCCTGTGCACCCTTCACTTGTTCCCAGTTTGTTGGATTGAGAGCTTTCATTGTGTGGCTGTTTAGGGACTCAGGTTTTGGAATAGACCTTGACGTGGTATCTGGGCTTGTCCCATTTGGCCAGATGCAGTAACCAACTCTTCCATTTTTGCTTTTAATCTTAGCTGAGAGCTTGTAAGTGAGTGCTGGACTTTCTTTGTGTGTTGTATTAATTTGTTTTGTAATTTTCCCTATGGGCCTTGAACCCAGACCTGTCTGGGGTTAACTGCCTGTGACTCTGCTATTGTGCACCCAGGGCTGTGCATGTTGCAGGGTCATCGGATGTGTACCCAGTCCGGTCTGAGAGTGCAGTCCCCTTCCGTGTTTTGTATATATATATATATATATATATATATATATGTGTGTGTGAATATCTAATTACAAATACTTCAAACATATTTCCCTATGTGCAGAACATTGAAATATTAAATGTTTACAGTAAATACACAGTATAACATTTTATTAAAGGACACTGAACCAATTTTTTTACTTTTGATTCAGATAGAGCATGCAATTTTAAGCAACTTTCTATTTACTGCTATTATTAAATTTTCTTCATTCTCTTGGTATCTTTAATTGAAATGCAAGAATGTAAGTTTAGATGACTGCCCATTTTTGGTGAACAACCTGGGTTGTTCTTGCTGATTGGTGGATAAATTCATCCACCAATGAACAAGTCCTTTCCAGGGTCCTAAAACAAACAAATATCTTAGATGCCTTATTTTTCAAATAAAGATAACAAGAGAACAAAGAAAAAATGATAATAGAAGTAAATTAGAAAGATGGCTAAAATTGCGTGCTCTATCTAAATCACTAAAGAAAAATTTGGGTTCAGTGTCCCTTTAAATATGAATATTGCATAAATATGCTTTTACATGTCTTCATCTACTTAAATACAAAGGGCTCAAATGCACTTATATATATGTTTATAAATGTATACATATGTATTTATGTGTTTATATGTGTATATATGTCTGTAAATACATATATACACATATAAATACATAAATACATTTGTACACATATATAGACATTTATAAATAAATACATATACATATTTAGACATGTATATGTATGTATAGCAATGTTAATGCCTTTTTCCTGTCTTTTTTCCCCTAACACCTGAGACCTCATATATTTGAGCCCTTATAACTTTAGTGTGTAATATTTTTTATAGATAATTTTTATTAGATGGTGTACTTTGTAATGTATTTTTGATGTGCTTTGTGACACTTTTTTGTTTCCCAAAACATTTAATCACAGCTCTGAGGGCACACTAGCCCAATGACCGTTAACTTCAATTGAGCTCAAGTGATTACATTTACTTTCAACTTGTAATATTAATTTAACCTGTGTGCAAACGTTTGCGCTCCACTCGTAATCTAACCCTTCATGTGCTCAACATTGGATTGCATAATGCTAATGTTAAAGCAGATCTACTGTAAATTTACCCAGTATCCCATTGCATTTTAAGATTTATAAATCTGAGTAAGATTATCCAGGCTAAGCTCTATCCAACTGTTTCCTGGTCTGAGCTTCCTTCCCACGCATCATAATAGAAATGCGAAGAATCTCACTAAATAGCTCAAAAAGCAATTTTACACACAGTCGGGAATAAAAAAAATCAGGTTTAATGCTATATTAAAGAGAAACTGGTGATGTTAAAACATGAATTATTTACTTTTTAAAATATATACAATTTCCTGTTTCTTTCTATATATAACTTATAATAGAAATAATAGTAATTGTTATATAGGTACATTTTGAGTAGGTGAGAAATGATCTATGTTCTGGATTATAATTATGTTGCTAATGATATTGTTGAAAGTCCTTAGTCTTGCCTCGTTACCTGACTATTGACTAATGAGCCAATCAACACAGAACAGGACTGAGAAAAATAAATAGCAAGGATGAGCAACTGAGAATTGCAGAGCTAATATTAAAAACTAAGGTCAGTATGAAAGAATACTTAAAGAGATATTTATATACATATATACTGTCTGTGTGTGTATATATATATATATATATATATATATATATATATATATATCACAAATTAAAGGGACAGTATACACCTATTTTCATATAACTGCAAGTTATAGACACTACTATAAAGAAGAGTATGCACAGATACTGATCTAGAAATTCAATATAAAACCTTTTAAAAACTTACTTGGAGGCTCCCACTTTAGCACTGTTGATGACGTAGTCTGGGACACCCAGTGAAATGGGCTGGGAAAACAAGAAGAGTAAACATTCCCCCCTTCCCTGCATATGAAAAGACAGATAACATAAACAGGAGCCAGCAGGAGTCTGTAAACGCGTGTATACATCTGACACTGGGGGGCTGGGTTAGGAGTCTGAAAATCAGCACAATGTTCTTAAAAAATAAGTAAAACTACATATTATTACAAAAACACACCCATATGGGCTATATAAATGGATCATCTACAAAACATTTATGCAAAGAAAAATCTAGTGTACATTGCCCCTTTAAGTGCTGCATTGAAAAAAGATTTGTGTACCAAATTAATATCTTAAAATACTTTAAAATACACTGTATTGCCTCTTCCCCCCCCCCCCTCTCTCTTTCTCTACAAAGAGTCACAGATCGGTTTAAAAACACAAACAATGGGTATACCTGGAACAGTGTGCGGCTTTGCAGCTTGTGTTGGCTCCCTAAATCACACAGAAAGTTGCCCCCCTCACTCCCCCTCATTGGTTGCTGACACATTTAAACTCTGGGATTCAATTGTTCAAGCAGACAATCTCATTTCAACTAAACTTGCCCTTCCTTTTCCAATATCCACAATTCCCTGCAGGTAGCATCCTTGTTTTTCCCAACTTAAGTACCATACATAGAGTAGCTCCATGTAGTTCTCCACTTGTCAATTGTAGACTTAAATGGCAGTACAAAACTTTGTGAAGTGAGATATGGATTTTCCGTTCAGTGGCTCCCATATCAACAGTTATCCCACTTTCTATACAAAACGCCAACCAGACATAAAATTTAATACCAATGACAATATTTGAAATTATTTTCAAGACACTGCTGCCTGGAGAGCTTTCCTACCAAAGGCTGCTTCCAAAGAAGCAAAAACATCAAAATTATAAAACTTAGTAAAAGCATGTAAGCATTTAAGTTGCTGCCTTGCAAATTTGTTCAACAGAAGCCTAATTTTTAAAGGCCCAGAAAGTATAAACAGATCTGTTAGAGTGGGCTTTATTAGTTGTGGAGGAGGCTTACCTGCCTCCAAGTAAGCTTTGTAAATCCGAAACTTTAACCAAGAAACTGAAGTAACAGCCAAGGCTTTTTGGCCTTTACTAGGCCCGGAAAAATTAATGAACAGATCAGAAGATTGTCTAAAATCCTTTGTATCCTGAAGGTAAAATTTTAAGGCTCTTACTACATCCAAATTATGAAGGAGTCTTTCCTTTGAAAATTCCAGAGAAGGATAAAGAGAAGGGACTACAATCTCCTGATAGATAGTAGTAGAAAAACAAACTTTGGTAAGAAATCAAATTTTGTTCTTAGAACAGCTTTATCTGAGTGAAAAATAAGATAAAGAGAGTCCCAGGAAAGAGCTGATAACTCAAAGACCCTTCTACCTGATAAAATTGCAAAAAGGAATAAAACATTCCAAGAAAAATACTTGGGGCCTGATCCGATATGCAGCGTCACCCGCAAAAGCCGGCGACGCCAAATTTTGCGCTGGTTTGGTATCACATATACGGCGTAACATAGAAGTTACACTCGTATATTTCTGCCTTCGGCCGTAGTTTTTTGGCCCATAGACAGGTATACCAAACCCGCGCAGTTTGGTATCCAATATACAGCGTAAGGACTTACGTGGTGAAAATTGAGAAATCTTACTCCATTTTCACCTCGCCACAAAATGCAGGCGTAGTAAGCCTTACGATGAGTATTGGAGCCCCGTAACTCCCTAAACTGCCTTCAAAATAAAACCTAACACATGCACAATGTCTATCTACCTGTCACCCGCAATCCCCCGCCGCAATCCCTAATAAAGTGTTTAACCCCTAAACCGCAGCTCCCGGACCCCGCCGCCACCTACATTAAATGTCTAACCCCCTAATGTGATCCCCCTACACCGCCGCCACCTACATTAAAATTATTAACCCCTAATGTAATCCCCCTACACCGCCGCCACCTATTTTAACTATATTACCCCCTATTGTGAGCCCCCTACCCCGCCGCCACCTACATTAACTATATTACCCCCTAATATGATCCCCCTACACCGCTGCCACCTATTTTAACTACATTACCCTCTAATCCAATCCCCCTACCCCGCCGCCACCTACATTAAAATGATTAACCCCTAATCTAATCCCCCTACACCGCCGCCACCTATAATACATGTATTACCCCCTAAAATACTAAAATGTCCCTACCCTAAACTAAATTACAAATAGCCCTGAAAAGGGCCTTTTGCGGGGCATTGCCCCAAAGTAATCAGCTCTATTACCAGCCCTTAAAAGGGCCTTTTGCGGGGCATTGCCCCAAAGTAATCAGCTCTTTTACCTGTAATCTGACCCCCCTACACCGCCGCTACCTATATTAAATATATTAACCCCTAATCTAATCCCCCTACACCGCCGCCACCTATATTAAATATATTAACCCCTAATCTAATCCCCCTACACCGCCGCCACCTATATTAAATATATTAACCCTTAATCTGACCCCCCTTCACCGCCGCCACCTATATTAACTATATTAACCCTAATTATATTAGGGTTAATATAGTTAATATAGTTATTTTATTATATATATTATTAATATAGTTAATAATTAATATAGTTATTATATTATATATATTAACTATATTAACCCTATCTAACCCTAACACCCCTAACTTAATTATTATTGCAATAAATCTAAATAATATTAATATTATTAACTAAAATATTCCTATTTAAAACTAAATACTTACCTATAAAAAAAAACCCTAAGATAGCTACAATATAATTAACAATTACATTGTAGCTATTTTAGGGTTTATATTTATTTTACAGGTAACTTGGTATTTATTTTAACTAGGTACAATAGCTATTAAATAGTTAATAACTATTTAATAGCTACCTAGTTAAAATAATTACCAATTTACCTGTAAAATAAATCCTAACCTAAGTTACAAATACACCTACACTATCAATAAATTAATTAAATAAACTACAATTATCTAAACTAAAATATAATTAAATACACTAAATTACAAAAAATAAAAAAAGATTACAAGAATTTTAAGTTAATTACACCTAATCTAAGCCAAACATATGGGCTGTTGGCAGAAGGCCATATTGAAGTTTTTTATACAGAGCGCTCTGTTATGCTATTTGTGGATCGTGAACCAGCCTGATTATCACTATAACATAGTAACGGATCACAATTTCTACTTTGCCTAAATTGTTGCAACCTGGATTTGCATACTTTGTCCGAGGCGCAGACCACCCGGCAATCTGTGACTCTGATTGGCTGAAGACTAGCCACGTGACTCCACACACGCCGAGGACCGACCACCAGTGAAGGTAACACTTGGGCGTAATCCAAATACACACGCCAAGGAACGAGTACCAGCGGAAGTTTCACTTGGGCGTCCTCCAAACACACCGACAAGGTAATCTGTTGAACAGGTACAAACCCTTACACCAATATTACACGGAGAAGCACTCTTTACATCAGCTTCGTATTCTGGGTGAGTCGTATGTTACGCCAGTGTCTGACAAACAGGTACTTTTCTTCTTTTTGAATCACAGAACTGCACAAGCCACGCTGTAAGCATCTTACACTAAGTACTGTGACCGTTTACTTTGCCACAGGATTATCCCTCTCTGTTTTATCAAATAGATTTAACTTTTTTCAGTTCCAACAACGTAATTACCTTCTTACATTGCTCCACACCTTTGAAGTATCCTTCTTCAATATTGGAACTGTTTTTTGAAATATCTATGAATTTATAAAGGATATATATCTTTTTGCACATTTATGGCAGCATTTTTGGCGGCGGTGTGGGTGGGTCAGATTACAGGTAAAAGAGCTGATTACTTTGGGGCAATGCCTGCAAAAGGCCCTTTTAAGGGCTGGTAATAGAGCTGATTACTTTGGGGCAATGCCCCGCAAAAGGCCCTTTTCAGGGCTATTTGTAATTTAGTTTAGGGTAGGGACATTTTAGTATTTTAGGGGGTAATACATTTATTATAGGTGGTGGCGGTGTAGGGGGATTAGATTAGGGGTTAATCATTTTAATATAGGTAGCGGCGGGGTAGGGGGATTAGAGTAGGGGGTTAATATAGTTAAAATAGGTGGCGGCGGTGTAGGGGGATCATATTAGGGGATAATATAGTTAATGTAGGTGGCGGCGGGGTAGGGGGCTCACATTAGGGGGTAATATAGTTAAAATAGGTGGCGGCGGTGTAGGGGGATCATATTAGGGGGTAATATAGTTAATGTAGCTAGCGGCGGGGTCCGGGAGCGGCGGTTTAGGGGTTAATATATTTATTGTTAGGAGTGAGAGGGGGGATTGCGGATAGAGGGGTATACATGTCGGGTTATTTTTGGGAGGCGTGTTAGACAGTAACGGCAGATATTATACTTTAGTCAGTTTTTTTATGCGGCGGCAGTTTCTAAAGTGCCGTAAGTCACTGGCGACTCCAGAAATTTGCACTTACGCAGATTTCTGGACATCGCTAGTTTGTCAGACTTACGGCACTTTAGCAAATGCCGGCGCCGTATATGAGATGGCTCGGTGAAACTACGAGCGGCGCAGGTTTCCATGCTTGCACCGAAACCTGCGCCGTATATCGGATCGCGCCCTTGATGTCCAAAGCATGCATAGGTTCAAAAGGAGAGACCTGAAATATTCTAAGAACCAAATTTAGATTTTATGAAGGAGATATTGGCTTAACGATAGGACGAATCCTAACTAAGGCCTGAACGAAATTCTGAATGTTAGGGATTTCCGCAATTGCTTTGTAAAATAAAACTGACAGAGATGAAATTTGACCCTTTAAAGAAGCTGCAGACAAACCCTTATCTTGACCTTCCTGCAAAAATTGCAGGATTCTAGGAATTCTAAAAGAATGTAAAGCTATTCTTCTCACACAAAAACAGATAAATCTTCCTAATCTTGTGATATATTTTTTAGTAACAGGCTTTCTGGCTTGAATTAAGGTTTCTGCAAACGTCTCTGAAAAACCTCTCTGTTTTAAAATTATATGTTCAATTTCCAAGCCTTCAAATTGAGAGACTTGAGATGTTGATGATAGAAGGGTCCTAGGGAGAGAAGATTGTGCCTTAAAAGATGAGGCCCCAGATGCCACCTGGACATCCAAATCAGAGCTGTGAACCAAGTTCTGCGTGGCCAGGCCTGAGCAATCAATATTACTGATGATCGCTCTTGTTTGACCCGAAATATTACTCTGGGAAGAAGGAATGTTGGAGGAAAACTGTAAGTAAGTTGAAATAACCAAAGAGGTATTAGAGCATCTACTGACTCCACTCCGGGTTCTCTGGATCTCATACTGTACCTAGGAATTTTGTTGTTCAGATGAGAAGCAATTAGGTTTTCCTCTGAGAGACTCCATCGTTCTATTATTTGATCTACATTCTTTTGTTTTCTTTTTTTCTTTTTTTTTTGATGATTTAAATTTTTATTTTGTTGAGGAGCAGGTTCAAATATACATCTATAAAAGAACCATACAATAACATAGAACATCAGACTGTACATAAATATCAGCCAGTTATACAACAAGGACTGGCGGCAAAGCTAATCACAAAACTTGTACAGCGTTCAGTAAAGTTAACAGTATATTACTTTAATGTGCTTATTGTTAGCTAAGTCTAGAAATCAGCACCTCAAGATTTTTCACATAAACTATAATAACAGGAAAAAGAAAAATGTCTTATGCAGCTAAATCAATGAAGAACAGAAGAGAACATTCTCAATAAATACAGTTCTGAAAATATCAGGCGGGAAATGGGGGGTCAAGATGTAGTGAAAGAACGTTGGAAAGGTTGGAACCCCTTAAACCGAAGCAGGGAGTTAGAATCTGAGTTGGTATGCGACCTAGCTGCACAACTGAAAGGTGTAAAAATTGGAGAGGTATACAGCAGACAGTAGCTGCTTAAGAATAGGGATAGGAGAAATAGGAGGCGGAGTTTAGCAAGTGTTACCTCAAACGGGTATAATAAAATAATATGAGTGCGAGGTGGCAGCTACGGAGCTAAGTTGGGGTGAGTAGAAACTTAGATGTGTATGGATTAAACAAGAAGGGAATTGATAGATAGGTGTATAAGAATAGGTATGTGTGTAGAGGAGCCGGATGAGGAGGGAGGGTAGAGCACCCCCAGACAGGAGATGGACAAGGGGATGAGCAAGGAGGCGGTTATGAAAAGTCAAAGGACTTGGCATGAGGAAGAGTGAGTAGGACAGAAATATAATTTCTCAGTCTGAAAAATTCAGAAACAAAAGAGTATAACAGTAGTTTGACTCAACAATCAGCAGATAAACAGTATAGTATCATAAATCTGTATGAAATGTGTAAACGTTGTAATAAGAACAAACATCCAAAAAAAAAAAGGAAAATAAAACCTAAACCATTCTTATCTATCATAATTACCCATAACATATTGAAAGAAACAAGATTCTGCTAAATGGGGTAAAAGACAGTGACAAGGGTTCGGATAAATATAAGAGAGATCTAACTCTAATGGGCTCGAATTTTAAAACTCTAGCTTGGGTCTATATTGAGAGTAATAGGGTTAGTAAAATCTGGTAATATAAGTATATAAACAAGGGTTCAATGTCTCTCTAGGACTATATAGATTAACTTACGGCTAGATTTAGAGTTCTGCGTTAGCCATCAAAACCAGCGTTAGGGGGTCCTAACGCTGGTTTTGGCCGCCCGCTGGTATTTAGAGTCAGTCAGGAAAGGGTCTAACGCTCACTTTCCAGCCGCGACTTTTCCATACCACAGATCCCCCTACGCCAATTGCGTAGCCTATCTTTTCAATGGAATCTTTCTAACGCTGGTATTTGGAGTCTTGGCTGAAGTGAGTGTTAGAAATCTAACGACAAGACTCCAGCCGCAGAGAAAAGCCAGGAGTTAAGAGCTTTCTGGGCTAACGCCGGTTCATAAAGCTCTTAACTACTGTGCTCTAAAGTACACTAACACCCCTAAACTACCTATGTACCCCTAAACCGAGAACCCCCCACATCGCCGCCACTCTAATAAATGTTTTTAACCCCTAATCTGCCGACCGCACACCGCCGCCACCTATGTTATCCCTATGTACCCCTAATCTGCTGCCCCTAACATCCCCGACCCCTACATAATATTTATTACCCCCTAATCTGTCCCCCCCAACGTCGCTGCCACCTACCTACAATTATTAACCCCTAATCTTCCGACCGGACCTCACCGCTACTATAATAAAGTTATTAACCCCTAATCCGCCTCACTCCCGCCTCAAAAACCCTATAATAAATAGTATTAACCCCTAATCTGCCCTCCCTAACATCGCCGACACCTAACTTCAAGTATTAACCCCTAATCTGCCGACCGGACCTCGCCGCTACTCTAATAAATGTATTAACCCCTAAAGCTAAGTCTAACCCTAACACTAACACCCCCCTAAGTTAAATAAAATTTTATTCTAACGAAATAAATTAAATCTTATTAAATAAATTATTCCTATTTAAAGCTAAATACTTACCTGTAAAATAAACCCTAATATAGCTACAATATAAATAATAATTATATTGTAGCTATTTTAGGATTTGTATTTATTTTACAGGCAACTTTGAATTTATTTTAACCAGGTACAATAGCTATTAAATAGTTAATAACTATTTAATAGCTACCTAGTTAAAATAAATACAAAATTACCTGTAAAATAAATCCTAACCTAAGTTACAATTAAACCTAACACTACAATATCATTAAATAAATTAAATAAATTAAATACAAATACCTACAAATAAATACACTAAGTAAAGTACAAAAAATAAAAAAATAATTTACAAACATTATAAAAATATTACAACAATTTTAAGCTAATTACACCTACTCTAAGCCCCCTAATAAAATAACAAAGCCCCCAAAAATAAAAAAATGCCCTACCCTATTCTAAAATAAAAATTGTAAAGCTCTTTTACCTTAACAGCCCTTAAAAGGGCCTTTTGCGGGGCATGCCCCAAAGAATTCTGCTCTTTTGCCTGTAAAAAAAAACATACAATACCCCCCCCCGACATTACAACCCACCACCCACACACCCCTACTCTAACCCACCCAAACCCCCCTTAAAATACCCCCCTGAAGATCTTCCTACCTTGAGTCGTCTTCACTCAGCCGAGCCAAATTCTTCATCCAAGCGGGGGCTGAAGAGGTCCATCATCCGGCTGAAGTGTTCATCCAAGCGGGGGCTGAAGAGGTCCATCATCCGGCTGAAGTCTTCATCCAAGCGGGGGCTGAAGAGGTCTTCCATCTGGCTGAAGTCTTCTATCAAGCGGCATCTTCAATCTTCTTTCTTCCGGCTCCACCTTCATCCCGCCGACGCGGAACATCCTTCCTCCACGACAAACTCCCGACGAATGAAGGTTCCTTTAAGGGACGTTATCCAAGATGGCGTCCCTCGAATTCCGATTGGCTGATAGGATTCTATCAGCCAATCAGAATTAAGGTAGGAAAAATCTGATTGGCTGATTGAATCAGCCAATCAGATTCAAGTTCAATCGGATTGGCTGATCCAATCAGCCAATCAGATTGAGCTTGCATTCTACTGGCTGATCGGAACAGCCAATAGAATGTGAGCTCAATCTGATTGGCTGATTGGATCAGCCAATCCGATTGAACTTGAATCTGATTGGATGATTCAATCAGCCAATCAGATTTTTCCTACCTTAATTCCGATTGGATGATAGAATCCTATCATCCAATCGGAATTCGAGGGACGCCATCTTGGATGACGTCCCTTAAAGGAACCTTCATTCATCGGGAGTTTGTCGTGGAGGAAGGATGTTCCGCGTCGGCGGGATGAAGATGGACCCGGAAGAAAGAAGATTGAAGATGCCGCTTGATAGAAGACTTCAGCCGGATGGAAGACCTCTTCACCCCCCGCTTGGATGAAGACTTCAGCCGGATGATGGACCTCTTCAGCCCCCGCTTGGATGAAGACTTCAGCCGGATGATGGACCTCTTCAGCCCCCGCTTGGATGAAGACTTCAGCCAGATGATGGACCTCTTCAGCCCCCGCTTGGATGAAGAATTCGGCTCGGCTGAGTGAAGACGACTCAAGGTAGGAAGATCTTCAGGGGGGTAGTGTTAGGTTTTTTTAAGGGGGGTTTGTGTGGGTTAGAATAGGGGTGTGTGGGTGGTGGGTTGTAATGTCGGGGGGGTATTGTATGTTTTTTTTTACAGGCAAAAGAGCAGAATTCTTTGGGGCATGCCCTGCAAAATGCCATTTTAAGGGCTGGTAAGGTAAAAGAGCTTTACAATTTTATTTTAGAATAGGGTAGGGCATTTTTTTATTTTGGGGGGCTTTGTTATTTTATTAGGGGGCTTAGAGTAGGTGTAATTAGCTTAAAATTGTTGTAATATTTTTATAATGTTTGTAAATTATTTTTTTATTTTTTGTAACTTAGTTCTTTTTTTATTTTTTTTACTTATTTATTTGTAGGTATTTGTATTTAATTTATTTAATTTATTTAATGATAGTGTAGTGTTAGGTTTAATTGTAACTTAGGTTAGGATTTATTTTAAAGGTAATTTTGAATTTATTTTAACTAGGTAGCTAATAAATAGTTATTAACTATTTAATAGCTATTGTACCTGGTTAAAATAAATACAAAGTTGCCTGTAAAATAAATATTAATCCTAAAATAGCTACAATATAATTATTATTTATGTTGTAGCTATTTTAGGATTTATTTTACAGGTAAGTATTTAGCTTTAAATAGGAATAATTTATTTAATAAGATTTATTTTATTTAGTTAGATTTAAATTATATTTAATTTAGGGGGGTGTTAGTGTTAGGGTTAGACCTAGCTTTAGGGGTTAATACATTTATTAGAGTAGCGGCGAGGTCCGGTCGGCAGATTAGGGGTTAATACTATTTATTATAGGGTTTTTGAGGCGGGAGTGAGGCGGATTAGGGGTTAATAACTTTATTATAGTAGCAGTGAGGTCCGGTCGGCAGTTTAGGGGTTAATAATTGTAGGTAGGTAGCGGCGACGTTGGGGGTGGCAGATTAGGGGTTAATAAATATAATATAGGGGTCGGCTGTGTTAGGGGCAGCAGATTAGGGGTACATAGGGATAATGTAGGTTGAGGCGGTGTACGGAGCGGCAGATTAGGGGTTAATTGTGTAATGCAGGGGTCAGCAATAGCGGGGGCGGCAGATTAGGGGTTAATAAGTGTAAGGTTAGGGGTGTTTAGACTCGGGGTACATGTTAGGGTGTTAGGTGCAGACTTAGAGAGTGTTTCCCCATAGGAAACAATGGAGCTGCGTTAGGAGCTGAACGCTGCTTTTTTGCAGGTGTTAGGTTTTTTTTCAGCTCAAACTGCCCCATTGTTTCCTATGGGGAAATCGTGCACGAGCACGTTTTTGAAGCTGGCCGCGTCCGTAAGCACCGTTGGTATTTAGAGTTGCAGTGGCGGTAAATTTGCCTGTACGCTCCCTTTTTGGAGCCTAACGCAGCCCTTCTGTGAACTCTAAATACCAGCGGTATTTAAAAGGTGCGGGGGGGAAAAAAGCACGCGTAGCTAACGCACCCCTTTGGCCGCAGAACTCTAAATCTAGCCGTTAGTGTGGGGGGCATTATAGGTCTAGGTAGGGAAAGTGGGGAAGAAGAGCTATCTAACTGTGATTACATTAACCGTAAACTTGCCTGTCAGCATCTGAGGTTCCAATGAGTATAAATATAGGATTCTCTCAATAAAGAGAAGCTATGGGGGTAAACACCCAGTAAAGGGAAAAGCTCGAATGACAAGTACATTGGCAGTTAGTATGAGTAGAAAGTTCTGGTTAATCCTACAGACATAGTAAATGCGGAAAAATTGAGCTGTCATTATGACGAGGGTAAGAAAAGTACCCGTATGTGAGCTCCAAACATAGTTGAAGGCTGGAGATCAGGGACTCTCATCCATTGCCCTAAAAATCTTCCATGTGCTTAGTGAATAAGACAGAGCAAAAAAGGGGGTAAGATAAGTACCTGTATGTGTGCTCAATTAATGTGTCCAGGTAGATTAATTGGCCTTGAGACAGGAGATCCAATGGAATGTTAAGGGAGGCTCTTGGTGTCTTTTCTTTTGGTTTGCGAAGAAGGTTTCTTGGGAAGGGGTTGCCATTCAGGTGCCGAAATATTAAGATTCCCCCTTGTTCGGGAGATTTAAGGTTCCGGTCTGGAGCTTTAGTAAGTCCCAGAGATTGGAGAATCTTCATCCTCTGGTTTGGGGAGGAGATTACATAGGTGCGGTCCTCATGTTGGAAAAAAATCTTGACAGGAAAGCCCCACCTATATTTAAGGTTAAGGCGAAGTAAGTTCTGAGTGAAAAGTTGGAATATCCGTCTCTTTGCAAGTGTATATGGGGATAGGTCTGGGAAGATTTGGACTGAATCATATGGCGCATTGAGATTTTTCTTTGCAAATGAGGCTCTAAGAACCTTCTCCTTGAAGGTAAAATAATGTAGCCTGAGAATAACGTCTCTTGGTGTATCAGAGGATGAATTCCGTGGACGGAGAGCTCTATGGGCTCTGTCTATAATAGACTCTTTTTCTGTGGTGGGTCCAAGTAACTCTCCGAAAAAAACAGAGAGGTATTTGAGTAGATCAGCTGGGCTAACATCCTCAGAAATGCCTCTGATCTGTAAGTTGTTTCTACGTGACCTATCTTCCATATCAGCTAATTTAGCTTCTAGGTCTGAGATCTGTTCGGCAAGGTTCTGGGAGTATGAGAGAAGATTGGTGTGATCTATGTTCAGATCTTCGTGCTTTCATTCAAAAGTTTCAGTGTGCTCTCCAAGAGAGGCTATATCCCTTTTCAGCTCACTTACAGATTGTCTCAGGTCTTGTTTGAGAGATGAGTAGTGGGTATCCATCTTCTCTGAGAGAGCTTTGATAGAGTCTAGTACAGCAGACTGTGTATACTTTGCCATTCTTTAGTGAGGTTAGGAGATTTAGAGGGTGCATTATATGTTGTGGTATCATCTCTGGAATCATCTTCTGATCCCTCTGGGTCTGAAGTGATTTTACTATGAAAGTGGTCGTTCAGGGTTCTTTTAGGGTTTACCTGATGTTTCATTTTTTTCCTCATGTTATGAGGCATAGTAGCTAATGGACTCAGGGTCTCAGGAGTACCTTGATGAATAAGAGTAATAGAAGAATCACAAGGAAAGAGTCCGCCTTGACTGTGAGTGAGTCTGGGGGGGTAAACCACCCGGCTCCCCTACATAGGGCACTTTAGCACTGCATAATTACTGTAGCTACTTCCAGAGTAAGGTAAATCTGTAGGCTGGTAAGCGTCCTAGTCCCTAGGCTAGGTGAATACAGCTATCTCCTCTCCTAAATATCTTGGGTGAATAGTCTCTCCCCTGGGAATATGCCTCCTATTGGCGAAGCCGGGAAAAGGAGTTGTGATATGACCCGCAGGTACTTAGATCCTGCGGGAAAGGGAGGGGGGACCAGCTGTGATCACTGAGAGAAAGGGCTTTATGAAGGAGCCAATATCACAAGCTGGTTTATGCAAAAGTCAGCAAAGGCAATCCTAGGTTCGTCACACCTTGGTAGGATAAGAGGGGAGACAAGTGCTTCCTTATATGAGCAAAGTAAAATCCCCAAGATTGAATTTTCTTATCTAATGCCTAGAGAGCATATGCATCATGGCCCTGCTGCTGAAACCAGGCTGATCAGACTCTTGCATACCATGAGGCCCAGAGAAAGATAAGTACTGTCTAGGCCCAAGTTAAAACAACTCCAAACAGATAGGGTCTAAGGGCCTCTAGTATTGTTTAAAGTTAATGGTGAAATTGGGACACCATAGGGAAATATGTGGGTGGAAAGAGTTCCAAGCGTGATAGTGAGACGGTATATAATATAATTTTAAAGTTAGGGATGTAGGAGCTCCGTTTCACTGCTGCCACCTCGCTCTGTTTCCGGAACTCTATAATCGATCTACATTCTTTTGCTGCAGAGACCATTGCCCTGGATAAAGAGATTGACTAAGATAGTCTGCTTCCTATTTCCTGATCCCTAGACTGAATAGCCGAAAAAGTACTTATATTTTTCTCTGCTAAAGAGAGGATACAAGCTACCTCCTTGATCGATAGAGAATTGCGCATCCCTCCTTGGTGATTGATATATGCCACTGCCATGACATTACCTGCTTAAAATCAAAGGAAAATCTCTTTTTTAGTAGAGGTCAGTCCTGGAGAGGTATGAAGATAGCCCGAAGTGCTAGGTGAGGATGTTTAGTGGTAGCCTGAGGAGACCAAAGTCCCTGAGCCCTCCTGTAGCCCCAAACTGCACCCTAACCAGAGAACATTGCATCTGTTGTGATTATTGCCCCAATTGGATGAACACAAGCTGCTCCCACAGGAATAGATTGCTTTTTTATCCATCAGTATAGATAATTTCTTGTATTTCAATCCAAAAGGATCCTGAGAGTTGATTAAATCCTTGCACCATTGATGAAGCATACACAGCTGAAGAGGTCTTGTGGAATCGAGCAAATGGAATCATGTCTGATGTAGCAATCCTCAGACTCAGAAACTGCATACATAAGGTTACAGTAGCATTTGGAATACACTGAAGTTTTGCACATGATGCCTGCAACTTCACTCTTCTTTGATATATCAATGAAAGTCTCATTGTCTATTATGACTCTTAGAAAAGAAACTCTGGACTGAGGAGTAAGAGAGGTTTTGCAATATTGATTATCCAACTATGATTGCAAAGAAACAACAAGATCTGGTTGGCTTGAAATATTGCTAAAATAAAAGATGGAGCTTGAACCAATTTATCTTCTAGGTATGAAGCTATTATTACAGATAATAGCATTCCCGGAAATTTGTAAAAATTCTGAGAGCCGTAGCCAGACCAAAAGGTAGAGCAACAAATTGAAAATGTCCATAAATGCAAAGCAAAGAAACTGATGATGGTTTTTATGAATTGGAATATGAAGGTAAACATCCCTCAAAACTATTGTGGACATAAACTGTCCCTGATGAGGAAGAATGGCGTGAATTGTTTCCATTTTGAATGTAAAAGCCTTTTTAAATTTAATTATAGTTTTCATATTCAGAATGTCAGAAGGTTTCTTCCTTCTTGGGAACTATGAACAGATGGGGAAAAACCCTGTCCCTGTTCTGAGACAGGATCTGGAACTATCAGTCCCATGAGTTCTAAGTCCCAAACACAATGAAAAAAAACTTGAGAATTAACACAGGGTTCTTTGGGACATGGGACAAAAGAACATTCTTTGATCTAAAATCCACTGTGTACCAATGATATAGTATGTTGAGCACCCAAGGATCCTGAACAGATGGAGACCGGGCCTTCTGAAAAAGGGGTAATCTTCCACCTACCAGAAGAGAATCTGGATCCAGGCCGCACCTTATTGCAGTTTGTTAAAACCGTAAATCCATGTTCTTGGCATTTAGCTTAATAATATCAGCAATGGCATCACAGATATTATATCGCATTCTCTGACTGAACAAGCTTACGACAACAATGACAATCTTCTTCATCTGAATCCTCTGACCTCAGTTTGGATAAACTGTGACACCAAAGAGTTTTTAAACAAATAACCTCCTTGAATAAAAGCCTTTATGAGAAAAGACTCTAATAAAAATGTTTGGAAGTGTGTATATGTATTAGATTGTGTGTTTGTGTGTGTATGTGTGTGTTTGTGTGTGTATAAGTGAGTTTGTGAGTGTGTGTGTGTGTGTGTATATGTATACGTTTGTGTGTGCTTGTGTCTATGTTTGTGTGTGTGTATGTATGAGTGTGTTTGTATATTTATATATATTGTCTATATATGAGTTTGTGTGTGTACGTATGGGTTTGTGTGTGTGTGTATGCATGAGTTTGTGTGTGTATGTATGAGTTTGTGTGTGTGTGTATGTATGAGTGTGTTTGTATATTTATATATATTGTATATATGAGTTTGTGTGTGTACGTATGGGTTTGTGTGTGTGTGTATGCATGAGTTTGTGTGTGTATGTATGAGTTTGTGTGTGTGTGTGTATGTATGTACTGTATGTATTAGTTTGTATGTGTGTGTATGTATGAGTGTGTGTCTATGTGCAAGTTTTTGTATGTGTGTGCATATGAGTTTGTGTGTATGTGTATATATTAGTGTGCGAGTTTGTGGGTGTGTGTATGTATGAGTTTGTGTGTGTGTATGTATGAGTATGTGTGTATATGTGTGAGTTTTTGTATGTGTGTGTATATATGAGTTTGTGTGTGTGTGTGTGTGTATGTATGAGTTTGTGTGTATGTATTAGTTTGTGTGTGTGTATATGAGTGTGTTTGTGTATGAATTTTTCTTTATTTGTACTGTAATAAGAGTGGATAATAAATATTGTTTGCCGTCCACATTGGAGGTGGTTTCTATTCTACATTTCCTCTGAGGCCTTTATATGTATCCATGATATATTCATGGTAATAACTTCTGAACGTCTTTTATATTTGTAAGTCTGCTCATCAAAGTTTTGCCAAAGGGTCGGCCCACTGTCTAAGACTTTGAAAACCTCTGGGTTAAACGGAATACCTGACTTAGACCACTCCTTGGAGAGAATGTCAATGATAGCCTTAGGGACCGGAAAAATATCTGGCTTGAAAATTAAATCCACTATGGATTTTTCTTCCATATATTTAGGATCCTGTACCTCTATGCAGGGTCGGATTGGGCCGCCAGGATACCGGGAAAATTCCCGGTAGGCCACAGAGCCAGCAGAGCCTGGGGCCGGACAGCTGCAGACAGTGTAGCAACTCATTCAGGCATAGGCATTTGCCAAATTCACATCACTGTCTACATGTCCCACTGAGAGTGCCGTCTGTCCCGCATTGCCTCAAGGGACAAGGGCACACCGCTGCAGTGTGAAGTTTAAAAAAAAAAAACGACTTCCTATTGGTTCCTGCTTACTGCTTACATCACCGGCGTTTTCACCCAATCACATTTCTGCAGTTTGTTTGCACAGGATTTGGTGCACATGATCATGTGTCCGCTCTGCTAAGTATGTATGCGGCGAGCTTTGGAACTCTCTCTACTCTTAGGTGGGTGCTAACTTAAGTTCTGTCCGGGTAGTGGTAGCGGTATAGCTCATTCATAAATTATTTTTTACCGCATCCAGTCCTCCTTGTGACTGACTTTCCCTGTAGTGTCAGTGTGCAACCCAGCTTGCTCAGTCTCTTCCTGATTAGAAGCGCCGAGGGCAGCAGCGGCTGTCAGGGAAACAACCACAATATTCAATTATAGCACAGGATCAGGTGGTGCCAAGGAGGGTCCGTGGGGCATGAGAAGTGATGTTCTGCTTAACTGCTCTGGGAGGAGGGTAGCTGCAGTGACAAAGAAAATTAAATGTGTGCACTGTTGTCTTCTGTGGGCAGAACCTCAGTCTCCTGCTGGAGGCTCAGCTCTTGTTCGCATTTATTTTACTGGGAGACTTATCTCTGACCAGTCTAAAGCGGTTTGAATAATCAGTACTTTTCAATGCTGTAGAAAAAGAAAAAACAGGCGCACAATTGTGCGCCTGTTTATTCTTCTTCTATTTCATGTAACCACGTTCGAGCCAAGACCAGTGGGATTGCTGGCTGAAACTAGGCGGCACTTTAGTGACACTACAATTGGAATACAATTGTTTCAGCTACACTTCGCTGAGGATATTCCTATTACAAACAAGGAACGATCACAAAGTATATAAGTGCTCATTAGACTCAGCACATAAGGTACTGTTTTTCGTTTCATTGTGAATCCCTATTATGAGTTTGGAACTTTCAAAGGACAAATAATATTAAGATTCAGAGTATTCTAGGATTGTAAATTAACAATCAAGCATTTTTCTGGATTCCATTTTACATGTTTTTTCTGTGTGTGTTAAAAACATATATCTTGTGCACAAACCCCTAGCAGGAGCTAGCAGGACTTTTGTTGTTTTTTTATTCTTTGTATTGTACTTTTAATTTTCATACTTATTATATGTCCATTTTAGTTTGAATCTTATATATCATACATTGCAATTTTGTTGTACACAGACAACAAATAGTATATTATTGAAATTATTTCACAAATCAAACATATTGAGATATAACATAATATTTTGGTCAGTACATAAGCGCATAAAATTTTGGCAGCACTTTTCAATGCTGGATACATAAAGAAAACTCATATAAAAGAAGAGCCTGCAAACATGAAGTACAAGGTGAGATCTACATTCTACTACTGTTATTATCTGCCGTGTGCACAGTCAGCCATTATAACATTGTTGAGCTTTGTTTTATTAACATACACCGAGATTACGAGTTTTGCGGTAACAGGGGTGCGTTGCTAACGAGGTCATTTAAAGGAACCTTCATTCTTAGTTAGGACTTCGTTTGAAGAGGATGCCCCGCGACGGCTGGATTGAAGATGGACCCGCTCCGCTCCGGAAGGATGAAGATAGAAGATGCCACCTGGATGAAGATTTCTACCGTCTGGAGGACCTCTTCTGCCCCGATCGGATGAAGACTTCAGACCCTCTGGAGGACCACTTGTGCCTGGCTGGGTGAAGACGGCTCAAGGTAGGGTGATCTTCAGGGGGTTAGTTTTAGGTTTTTTAAGGGGGGATTGGGTGGGTTTTAGAGTAGGGGTGTGTGGGTGGTGGGTTGTAATGTTGGGGGGTATTGTATTATTTTTTTTACAGGTAAAAGAGCTGATTACTTTGGGGCAATGCCCCGCAAAAGGCCCTTTTAAGGGCTATTTGTAATTTAGTATAGGGTAGGGAATTTTTTTTTTTATTTTGGGGGGCTTTTTATTTTATTAGGGGGATTAGATTAGGTGTAATTAGTTTAAAATTCTTGTAATTATTTTTTTATTTTCTGTAATTTAGTTTTTTTTTTTTCGTAATTTAGTTTATTTAATTTAATTTTAATTAATTGTAGGTAGTTTAGGTAATTAGTTTAATTATAGTGCAGTGTTAGGTGTAATTCTAACTTAGGTTAGGATTTATTTTACAGGTAATTTTGTACTTATTTTAGCTAGGTAGTTATTAAATAGTTAATAACTATTTAATAACTATTCTACCTAGTTAAAATAAATACAAACTTACCTGTAAAATAAAAATAAACCCTAAGCTAGCTACAATGTAACTATTAGTTATATTGAAACTAGCTTAGGGTTTATTTTATCGGTAAGTATTTAGTTTTAAATAGGATTAATTTATTTAATTGTGTTAAATTAATTTCGTTTAATTTAAATTATATTTAAGTTAGGGGGGTTAGACTTAGTGTTAGACTTAGGTTTAGGGGTTAATAAATTTAGTATAGTAGCGGCGACGTTGGGGTCGGAAGATTAGGGGTTAATAAATGTAGGCAGGTGTCGGCGACGTTGGGGGGGCAGATTAGGGGTTAATAAAATTTAACTAGTGTTTGCGAGGCAGGAGTGCGGCGGTTTAGGGGTTAATACATTTATTAAAGTGGCAGCGATGTTCAGTCTGCAGATTAGGGGTTAATAATTGTAGGTAGGTGGCGGCGGCAGATTAGGGGTTAATAAATATAATGTAGGTGTCGGCGATGTTAGGGGCAGCAGATTAGGGGTTCATAGGTATAATGTAAGTGGCGGCGATGTCCGGTCGGCAGATTAGGGGTTAAAAAATGTTATTTTAGTGTTTGCGATGTGGGGGGCCCTCGGTTTAGGGGTTAATAGGTAGTTTATGGGTGTTAGTGTACTTTTGAGCACTTTAGTTAAGAGTTTTATTTTTTGGCATTAGCCCATAAAACTCTTAACTACTGACTTTTAAATGCGGTAGGAGTCTTGACAGGAGAGGGTCTACCGCTCACTTCTTCCAAGACTCGTAATACCGGCATTAGGCAAATCCCATTAAAAAAAAGGATACGCAATTGACGTAAGGGGATTTGCGGTAGCCTTGAGTCGCAGAATAAAAGTGAGCGGTGAGCCTGTACCTGTCAGACTCGTAATACCAGC
This sequence comes from Bombina bombina, assembly GCF_027579735.1. Taxonomy (NCBI): domain Eukaryota; kingdom Metazoa; phylum Chordata; class Amphibia; order Anura; family Bombinatoridae; genus Bombina; species Bombina bombina. The sequence goes on along the minus strand of NC_069502.1, from coordinate 894,963,898 downwards.
GTTAGGAAAAAAGCAGCATTTGGACCTCTCAACGCTGCTTTTTAAGGCTAACGCCAAACTCGTAATCTAGGCGATAGTATCTACCAGAGGACTAAAGTAGTTGTGCGTTTTGGTGGGGGCGGGGCTGGGCTGGAGGGGGCAGTGCTGGGCTGGAGAGGGGTGGGGCTGGGCCGGTCTATACAAATTTCCAGGGCCGGTCTGATTTCCCAGTCCGGCCCTGCCTCTAAGGTACTTAAGACCTCCTTTAAAAGAGTTCTAAGATGTTCCATTTTAAACATAAAGGATGAAGAGTCAGTATCCTGATCTGAAGCTGACTCCTGGCCATCTGAAAAAAATGTCTCCCTCAGAGGACGTATCTGAGGATTTAGAATCTAAGTCTGCAGGTAGTTTGTGTTTATGTGATCGCATTTACTTTCAACTTGTTATATGAGGGCAAGTTAATGCGGGTGGCATATTGCAATATTGCGTCCATGCTAATGATATCACGCCGCTTGTAATCTAGCTCAAAATGTACTGCATACTTAAACAAGAATTTTACTGCATAATTTAAATTCACATTTTGCTGCATTGCTCCATTAAAGGACCTTATAGTACAGTGTTTTTTTTAAAGGGACATGAAACCCAAAATGTTTATCTCGTGATTCAGATAGAGCATACAATTTTAAAATAACTTTCAAGTTAACTTCTATTATCAAATGTACTTAATTCTCTTGATATCCTTTGATGAAGAAGTAGCAATACTCTACTGGGAGCTGGTTGAATAGATTGAGGCCTATCTATCAAGCCGTCAACCGCAAATATGCTGGAATTCCACAGAGTAATTGTGGCGAGCATGATTCGCCTTATTTATCAAAGCCTATAGACCGGCAAAAGTTGAAATCTGTGACGTAACATACGATTCGCCGGTCTCAGTCTGACACAGATCGATGCTTACATCATTACAGATTTTCCGAATACAAATTCGGCACTATCTGACTACTTTTGCAAGTTATCAAACTGCTAACAGGTACGCTCGCCACTATTCCGGCCCAGCGTACCTCCCCGACACCGCCGCAACCTAATTAAATGTATTAACCGCTATCCCGCTGCTCCCCGACACCGCCGCCACCTACATAATGTTATTAGCCCCTATCCACAACTAACTAAGGCCTAGATTTGGAGTTTTGCGGTAGCCGTGAAAACCAGCGTTAGAGGCTCCTAATGCTGGTTTTAGGCTACCGCCGGTATTTGGAGTCAGTCAGGAAAGGGTCTAACGCTCACTTTTCAGCTGCGACTTTTCCATACCGCAGATCCCCTTACGTCAATTGCGTATCCTATCTTTTCAATGGGATCTTCCTAACTCCGGTATTTAGAGTCGTGGCTGAAGTGAGCGTTAGAATTCTAACGACAAAACTCCAGCCGCCGAAAAAAGTCAGTAGTTAAGAGCTTTCTAGGCTAACGCCGGTTCATAAAGCTCTTAACTACTGTACTCTAAAGTACACTAACACCCATAAACTACCTATGTACCCCTAAACCGAGGTCCCCCCACATCGCCGCCACTCGATTAACTTTTTTTAACCCCTAATCTGCCGACCGCCACCTACGTTATACTTATGTACCCCTAATCTGCTGCCCCTAACACCGCCGACCCCTATATTATATTTATTAATCCCTAACCTGCCCCCCCACAACGTCGCCGCCAGCTACCTACAATAATTAACCCCTAATCTGCCGACCGCAAAGAGCCGCCACCTGCATTATAGCTATGTACCCCTAATCTGCTGCCCATAACACCGCCGACCCCTATATTATATTTATTAACCCCTAATCTGCCCCCTCAACGTCGCCTCCACCTGCCTACACTTATTAACCCCTAATCTGCTGACCGAATCTCGCCGCTATTCTAATAAATGGATTAACCCCTAAAGCTAAGTCTAACCCTAATATATAATTTAAATCTAACGAAATAAATTAACTCTTATTAAATAAATTATTCCTATTTAAAGCTAAATACTTACCTGTAAAATAAATCCTAATATAGCTACAATATAAATTATAATTATATTGTAGCTATTTTAGGATTAATATTTATTTTACAGGCAACTTTGTAATTATTTTAACCGGGTACAATAGCTATTAAATAGTTATTAACTATTTAATAGCTACCTAGTTAAAATAATTACAAAATTAACTGTAAAATAAATCCTATGTTATGTTTATATTTATTAAGGAATTAAAGTCCTTGAAAATGCTATTGCTGCAATAACCTGAATCACAGCTGCAGACTTATGGAGAAGCAGTGAGAGAAGTAAGAGCTGCTGATTTTAGTGAATCAGAATGTTGTTTTAATATTAACTGGTTACAGGAGAGAGTCCTGTGTAGAAGTTGTATCAAGAGGAGGTATCATAGATGAGATGGTCTCGATGATGATAGAATGAATAGTATACAAAATAAGGCAGTACTTAATTGCAAGGGAAACAGACTTACTCTGTTTGTGCAGCGTTACACTTGAAACTGCAGTGACGTCACAGGTGGGCGAGTCCGATTCACGCTGCAGTGAGGAACAAGCTTGTCAATCAGAGTGACGCGACAAGCAGCGGTAAGATAGTTATCTGTGATCCGGTGTTAACAATCTTCCAACCGATCTTACCGGATCCAAAGAAACAACTTTATTAAAGGTTAGTTTAGTTCCAATGGCACTAGATCTTGATACTGGCAATACCGGAGGAATAACTCTTAGAGGTAAATGAACAGTCCTTTCCGGTTAGTTTGCTGTTTGCAGTAACGGAATTAATCTGTAGTATTGAAAGCTGATGTAATCCGGTGAAGCACTTAGTAAATAGAACGTTCAGATGAAAGTACTCAGTTCCGGTAAGTAGTAGCTGTAGTTGCGGTTTAAAACAACTGTAGCAATCCAGGAAAGTTCTTTAGTACAAAAGTCTCTTGCTGATAAAGTAACCAGTTAAAGATTGAACTTTTAGGAAATTGAAGGTAATTATAAATCCCTTGTAGATATGAAGAGAGAGCTTCTTTAGCGTGTGAGCAGTAGCAAATGCCACAACAAACTGCATTAATTAGCACCTGCTGCTGGGAGAGACAGGCTTTTAACAGACAGATTTAAAGGGACATACAGCAGAGAACAGATACCTGACATGTCCCCCCCTCTAAGGAGCTGCACTGCAGCTTAAAGGTCCAGGTCTATCAGGGTTAGCATGATGGAAACGTGATATCAATCTATTCGCTTGCAGATTCTCAGAAGGCTCCCATGAATCCTCATCAGAGGTGTAACCTTTCCACCTAACAAGATATTGAAGACGACCCCTAACAATTCTGGAGTCCAAAATGCGGTTGATTTCATAAATTTCTTCATCAGTTTGAATCAAGTTGGATGGAGTAGGGGATGGAGTAGTACGGGTAGGAGCGTATGGTTTTAGAACAGACACATGGAATGTGGGATGAATACGAAGATCCGATGGTAGATCTAGAGTGACAGCATTTTCATTGATAACCTTATTAATGACGTAAGGACCAATGAAAGTTTTGGAGAACTTCTTACATGGTGTCTTTAACTTTAAGTTCTTGGTAGAAAGCCAAACTTTATCACCTATCTGATAAGGAGGTGGTATTTTCCTTCTAGTATCATACTGATGTTTCTGTTTAAGTTGAGCGGAATCCATACTGTTCTTTATAAATTGATGTATTTCGGATAGGTTAGTAATTAAATCATTGACGCAAGGAGAGTTGATCTCAGCCTGAGGGTGGAAATGAAATGTAGGATGGTACCCATAGTTAGAGAAAAATGGAGATGTTGTAGTAGAAGAGTTTTGTGAATTATTGTAAGCATATTCAGCCATGAAGATGTTTTGAAACCATTTGTCCTGCTGATGCGAACAATAACAGCGAATATACTGTTCCAGACATTGATTCACCCTCTCCGTCTGCCCATTGGTCTGGGGATGAAAGGCTGTGCTGTATCTATGATCAATTTGTAGAAGTTTACATAGTTGCCTCCAAAATCTTGAGGTAAATTGCGAACCCCTATCTGATACAATGACAGATGGAATTCCATGTAATCGCACTATTTCAGTGAGGAAGAGATCAGCAGTTTCAGCAGCTGAAGGCAACTTTTTGTAGGGAAGGAAGTGAGCCATTTTGGTCAGAAGATCAACAATCACAAGCACTGTGTTACAACCGTTAGATTTGGGAAGTTCGACAATGAAGTCCATTCCGACTGTATGCCATGGTCTAGGTGGAATGGGCAAAGGTTTGAGCAATCCATAAGGTTTTGAGGAAGCCTTTTTTGAGGTGGTACAAATCAAACAAGAAGTTATATAATCCTTTACTGTTTGGTCCATATTTGGCCACCAATAGTTCCTACGTAACAATTCAATCGTTTTGCGGATACCAGGATGTCCCAGTAAGGGTGGATCATGGTGATCGTGTAACATCTGGCTCCTTAATGATGGAGGAATATAAAGCTTTTGTTTAAAGTAGTAGAGACCATCTTTTAGGAATAATTTTTCTTTGGGAAGAGAAGTGTCTTGCTCTTGTTCAACACGTAGAGTATCTTGGGGTTTGGATACAACTCCAATGAAATGTTCAGGAGATATTATACTTTGTGAAACATTTAAGGCAGGAGGTTTATTGATATTCCTAGTCAAGGCATCAGCCTTCCCATTCTTCGATCCAGGTCTGTATGTGATGTGGAAATTGAACCTGGTAAAAAACAAACTCCAACGGAGTTGTCTTGCTGAGAGGGTTTTGCTGGACTGTAAGTACTCCAAATTACGGTGATCTGTATAAATGAGTATAGGAATTTTTTGTGCCCTCTAACAGATGCCGCCAGTGTTCGAATGCTGACGTGATTACTAGAAGCTCCTTCTCACCAATAGGGTAGTTTAGCTCTGGTGGTGTCATCAACCGGGAGTAAAAGGCAACAGGATGTAAAGGCTTTGACATTGATTCCTTTTGGGAGAGTATGGCACCTATAGCATATTCTGAGGCGTCAACCTCAAGAATGTACTGCAGATCTGGGTTAGGAAACCGGAGAATTGTTGCTGATGAGAATGAATCTTTTAAGAAATTGAAAGCCTTTTCAGCTGTGGAGTCCCATGTGAAGATGGTGTTAGTACCAGTGAGTTTACTAAGTGGTTTGGTGATTCCTGAAAAGCCTTTAATAAACTTCCGATAGAAGTTTGCGAAGCCAAGGAACCGCTGTACATCCTTCCTGCATTTAGGGGTTGGCCAGTTCTTAATAGCATCCACCTTGTTGTCTTCCATTCGTACACCTGATGGGGATATGTGGTATCCTAGAAATGTGATCTCAGAGGTATGGAAAATGCACTTTTCTAACTTGGCATATAATTGGTGTGTTCTTAAACGGCCTAAAACCCACTTGACATGTTTCTTGTGTTCCTCCAGATTGTCGGAGTATATAAGTATATCATCCAGATATACCACCAAGCATACGTCCAGTAAATCCCTGAAGATATAATTTATTAGGTACTGGAAAGTTGCTGGGGCGTTGCAGAGCCCGAATGGCATCACAGTGTACTCGTACAGTCCGTAGCGAGTCCTGAAAGCTGTGAGCCATTCGTCCCCTTCTTTAATCCTGACCAGATTATAGGCACCTCTGAGATCGAGTTTTGTAAAAATCTTGGCTTTGCTGAGACGTTCTACTAACTCTGGAATCAAGGGCAAAGGATACCTGTTTTTTATCGTCCTCTTATTCAGTTGACGGTAATCTATGATTGGTCTTAAAGATCCATCTTTATTCTTCACGAAAAAGATACCTGCCCCTGCAGGTGAGGTAGAGGGTCTAATGAAGCCTTTTCTAAGATTCTCCTCAAGATAAGTCTTCAAGAATTCAAGTTCTGGTTGTGAGAGAGGGTATATGTGTCCAACAGGGATGGAAGATCCTGGAAGGAGTTGGATAGGACAATCATACAACCGGTGAGGAGGTAGAGCCTCTGCTTCTTTCTTGCTAAAAACATCAGTGAATTCAGGGTATTCGTGTGGTATATCAGATGATGATATTTGTAATAAAAACTGTTGTGGTGAACAATTTGCTTTGCAGAAAGAGGAATCGAAATCCAATTTAAGTGTACCCCATTTAATGCTTGGTTGATGAAGTTGAAGCCAAGATAACCCTAGAATAACAGGGAATAGAGGAGATGGTAGAACATCGAAAGAAAGATATTCAATGTGCCCCCTACCAGATGTTACTTTCAAAGGCACGGTTTGATGAGTAACTGGCCCTGAAATATCTTGTGAACCATCAATGACTCTGACAAAGACGGGTTTTGCTTTTAACACAAGTGGTATTTTATTTTTCTTGGTAAGTGTTACATCAATAAAAAATGAGAAAATGAGGGTGTAATACACACCAGTGTGTATTACTACCCTTAGGGGGTGCCTCCTAAGGCGTATCAACTAAACAAATGCTAAAGCAATAACAAACACCTAAATTGTTACTTGTAGAATATACAAATATGCTTATACATATATATGAAGATGTACCAACATAAAGTCCAAATGAGTTATAGTGATACAGTCCCAATCAGAAAATGGATCCAAAACACGGTAGGCAGCTCTCAGTCTTAGGATGGTCTTCCTAATAGAAGGGTAACTGAAAAAAGATAAAACACAGAGGCGCCAAACATGGCCTAGTATAGCCAAAAAACAGATGATAAAATCCACAAGGTAGCGATTAGATACTCACAATGGAGGCGCACCCATTGGTGCTTATGAAGCAGTCTGGAGCCTCTCAGTGGTCCAGCTCACTGGTATACTTCATGGGTCAAATAGTGGTCCTTGGTCGTGGTGATTAGCAGGTTCCTGAGTGAACACAAAATATGCAAACCATAGCCCAGTAACGTTTAGACAAGTGAGTGGTAAACTGAGCAATCTTACTTACAAGATCCAAAGCACCAGCAGGGTTTTAGCCTGAGGAAACAGCTTGTTTTAGCTGAGAAACGTGTCGCTTTGTAATAAAGATTTTTACAGAAATACACTTGCTTTTTGGACACCTTTTATATCATTTGTATGCTGCTAACTCTCTGGCACCTGAGAGTTATCCTGTTATCACCTGGAGGGATCAGTCTACTGGGCGACTGTTTGGTTCCAGTTTGCAGTATATGCACCTGCTGGTGCTTTGGATCTTGTAAGTAAGATTGCTCAGTTTACCACTCACTTGTCTAAACGTTACTGGGCTATGGTTTGCATATTTTGTGTTCACTCAGGAACCTGCTAATCACCACGACCAAGGACCACTATTTGACCCATGAAGTATACCAGTGAGCTGGACCACTGAGAGGCTCCAGACTGCTTCATAAGCACCAATGGGTGCGCCTCCATTGTGAGTATCTAATCGCTACCTTGTGGATTTTATCATCTGTTTTTTGGCTATACTAGGCCATGTTTGGCGCCTCTGTGTTTTATCTTTTTTCAGTTACATCAATAATACTGGAATATGCTCCTGAGTCCACGATGGCTTCAGTACGAACTTGATGTTGATCCCACTGTAGGGAGAGAGAAAGAGTACAGTAAGCTGGACTAATAACTTTGGTTGTGAAAAAACTTGTAATAGGCTGTAACTTACTCTTCCTTTGACGTAGGAGTAAAGGACAGTCCTTCACGGTATGATCAGGAGAAGTACAGTACATGCAAAGATTTTTAAGTCTCCTACGGCTCCTTTCTTCGGGTTGCAGGGGACCTTTTACAACCCCAAGTTCCATAGGGACTGATGTTTCTTTGGCTGATGCTGAGGTAGTATATGGGGATTGGTATTTAAATGAACTCTCTGGCTGCTGGCGTTCTGCGCGTCTCTCACGAAGGCGACGGTCGATCTGGATTGATAGATTAAAGAGACCTTCCAAAGTTCTGGGAAGTTGTGTACGGGCCAACTCATCTTTGAGTGAATCAGACAAGCCCAGCCTGAACTGGTTGCGAAGGGCAATCTCACTCCATTCAGAGTCTGCTATATATAGTTTGAACTCAGTAACATATTCTTCAACAGGCTTACGTCCCTGCCTGAGTGAGCGCATCTTAGCTTCGGCAGAGAGCTGTTTTTGAGTATCTTCATAGAGAAGACTCATTTCTGTAAAGAACCCGGTAAGAGAACCTAAGATAGGGTCATCATTTTCAAACAGTAGATCTGCCCAAGTTCTAGGTTCACCTCTTAGGAAAGAGATGACTGTCATAACCTTGATACCTGACATCCTAACCTAAGTTACAATTAAACCTAACACTACACTATCAATAAATTAATTAAATAAAATACCTACAATTACCTACAATTAAACCTAACACTACACTATCAATACATTAATTAAATACAATATCTACAAATAAATACAATGAAATAAACTAACTAAAGTACAAAAAATAAAAAAGAACTAAGTTACAAAAAATAAAAAAATATTTACAAACATCAGAAAAATATTACAACAATTTTAAACTAACTACACCTACTCTAAGCCCCCTAATAAAATAACAAAGAACCCCAAAATAAAAAAATGCCCTACCCTATTCTAAATTACTAAAGTTCAAAGCTCTTTTACCTTACCAGCCCTGAACAGGGCCCTTTGCGGGGCATGCCCCAAAGAATTCAGCTCTTTTGCCTGTAAAAAAAACGCATACAATACCCCCCCCCAACATTACAACCCACCACCCACATACCCCTAATCTAACCCAAACCCTCCTTAAATAAACCTAACACTAAGCCCCTGAAGATCTTCCTACCTTGTCTTCACCTCATTGGGTATCACACCAATCCGTCCTGGCTCCGATATCTTCATCCAACCCAAGAGGGGGCTAGACATCCATCATCCGACGGCTGAAGAAGTCCAGAAGAGGCTCCAAAGTCTTCATCCTATCCGGGAAGAAGAGTAGATCCGGACCGGCAACCATCTTCTTCCAAGCGGCATCTTCTATCTTCATCCGATCAGGACCGGCTCCATCTTGAAGACCTCCACCGCGGACCCATCTTCTTCCGACGACGACTTCCCGACGAATGACGGTTCCTTTAAGGGACGTCATCCAAGATGGCGTCCCTCGAATTCCGATTGGCTGATAGGATTCTATCAGCCAATCGGAATTAAGGTAGGAAAATTCTGATTGGCTGATGAAATCAGCCAATCAGAATCAAGTTCAATCCGATTGGCTGATCCGATCAGCCAATCAGATTGAGCTCGCATTCTATTGGCTGATCGGAACAGCCAATAGAATGCGAGCTCAATCTGATTGGCTGATTGAATCAGCCAATAGGATTGAACTTGATTCTGATTGGCTGATTCCATCAGCCAATCAGAATTTTCCTACCTTAATTCCGATTGGCTGATAGAATCCTATCAGCCAATCGGAATTCGAGGGACGCCATCTTGGATGACGTCCCTTAAAGGAACCGTCATTCGTCGGGAAGTCGTCGTCGGAAGAAGATGGGTCCGCGGTGGAGGTCTTCAAGATGGAGCCGGTCCTCATCGGATGAAGATAGAAGATGCCGCTTGGAAGAAGATGGTTGCCGGTCCGGATCTACTCTTCGTCCCGGATAGGATGAAGACTTTGGAGCCTCTTCTGGACTTCTTCAGCCGTTGGATGATGGATGTCTAGCCCCCTCTTGGGTTGGATGAAGATATCGGAGCCAGGACGGATCGGTGTGATACCCGGTGAGGTGAAGACAAGGTAGGAAGATCTTCAGGGGCTTAGTGTTAGGTTTATTTAAGGGGGGTTTGGGTTAGATTAGGGGTATGTGGGTGGTGGGTTGTAATGTTGGGGGGGGGTATTGTATGTGTTTTTTTTACAGGCAAAAGAGCTGAATTCTTTGGGGCATGCCCCGCAAAGGGCCCTGTTCAGGGCTGGTAAGGTAAAAGAGCTTTGAACTTTAGTAATTTAGAATAGGGTAGGGCATTTTTTTATTTTGGGGGTCTTTGTTATTTTATTAGGGGGCTTAGAGTAGGTTAATTAGTTTAAAATTGTTGTAATATTTTTCTGATGTTTGTAAAAAAATTTATTTTTTATTTTTTGTACTTTAGTTGTATTTATTTGTAGATATTGTATTTAATTCATTTATTGATAGTGTAATATTAGGTTTAATTGTAGGTAATTGTAGGTATTTTATTTAATTTATTTATTGATAGTGAAGTGTTAGGTTTAATTGTAACTTAGGTTAGGATTTATTTTACGGGTAAATTTGTAATTATTTTAACTATTTTAGCTATTAAATAGTTCTTAACTATTTAATAGCTATTGTACCTGGTTAAAATAAATACAAAGTTGCCTGTAAAATAAATATTAATCCTAAAATAGCTATAATATAATTATAATTTATATTGTAGCTATATTAGGATTTATTTTACAGGTAAGTATTTAGCTTTAAATAGGAATATTTTATTTAATAAGAGTTAATTAATTTCGTTAGATTTAAATTATATTTAACTTAGGGGGGTGTTAGTGTTAGGGTTAGACTTAGCTTTAGGGGTTAATACATTTATTAGAATAGCGGTGAGCTCCAGTCGGCAGATTAGGGGTTAATGTTTGAAGTTAGGTGTCGGCGATGTTAGGGAGGGCAGATTAGGGGTTAATACTATTTATTATAGGGTTAGTGAGGCGGATTAGGGGTTAATAACTTTATTATGATATTGGTGCGGTCCGCTCGGCAGATTAGGGGTCTTGAAGATGGAGCCGCTCTTCGTCGGATGGATGAAGATAGAATATGCCGCTTGGATGAAGATGTCTGCCGGTCCGGATGTCCTCTTCTGCCCGGATAGGATGAAGACTTCTGCCACTCCGGATGTCTTCTTTTGGTCCATCGGTGCTCGGCTGAGTGAAGACGACTCAAGGTAGGGAGATCTTCAGGGGGGTAGTGTTAGGTTTATTTAAGGAGGGTTTGGGTTAGAGTAGGGGTATGTGGGTGGTGGGTTGTAATGTTGGGGGGTGGTATTGTGTTGTTTTTTTACAGGCAAAAGAGCTGATTTCTTTGGGGCATGCCCCGCAAAAAGCCCTTTTAAGGGCTGGTAAGGTAATAGAGATGTTAACTATTTTAATTTAGAACAGGGTAGGGAATTTTTTTATTTTGGGGGGCTTTGTTATTTTATTAGGGGGCTTAGAATAGGTGTAATTAGCTTAAAATTCTTGTAACCTTTTTTTATTTTTTGTAATTTAGTGTTTGTTTGTTTTTGTAATTTAGTTTAGTTTAATTGTATGTACTTTTAGTTAATTTATTTAATTTATTTATTGATAGTGTAGTGTTAGGTTTAATTGTAACTTAGGTTAGGATTTATTTTACAGGTAATTTTGTAATTATTTTAACTAGGTAGCTATTAAATAGTAAATAACTATCTAATAGCTATTGTACCTAGTTTAAATAAATACAAAGTTGCTTGTAAAATAAATATAAATCCTAAAATAGCTACAATATAATTATTAGTTATATTGTAGCTATATTAGGGTTTATTTTACAGGTAAGTATTTAGTTTTAAATAGGAATACTTTATTTAATAAGAGTTAATTTATTTCGTTAGAATAAAATTATATTTAACTTAGGGGGGTGTTAGGGTTAGGGTTAGACTTAGCTTTAGGGGTTAATACATTTATTAGAGTAGCGGCGAGGTCCGGTTGGCAGATTAGGGGTTAATACTTGAAGTTAGGTGTCGGCGATGTTAGGGGGGGCAGATTAGGGGTTAATAATATTTATTATAGGGTTTGCGAGGCGGGAGTGCGGCGGTTTAGGGGTTAATACATTTATTATAGTAGCGGCGAGGTCCGGTCGGCAGATTAGGGGTTAATACTTGAAGTTAGGTGTCGGCGATGTTAGAGAGGGCAGATTAGAGGCTAATACTATTTATTATAGGGTTTGCGAGGCGGGAGTGCGGCGGTTTAGGGGTTAATACATTTATTAGAGTAGCGGCGAGCTCCAGTCGGCAGATTAGGGGTTAATAAGTGCAGGTAGGTAGCGGCGACGTTGGGGGCGGCAGATTAGGGGTTAATAAATATAATATAGGGGTCGGCGATGTTAGGGGCAGCAGATTAGGGGTTCATAGCTATAATGTAGGTTGCGGCGTTGTCCGGAGCGGCAGATTAGGGGTTAATAATATAATGCAGCCTAGCCTACAATAAACTACCAATGGCCTTTAAAAGGGCCTTTTGTGGGGCATTGCCCCAAAGAAATCAGCTCTTTTACCTGTAAAATAAAATACAAACAACCCCCCAACAGTAAAACCCACCACCGACACAGCCAACCCCCCAAATAAAACCCTATCTAAAAAACCTAAGCTCCCAATTGCCCTGAAAAGGGCATTTGGATGGGCATTGCCCTTAAAAGGACATTTATAATAACAACTAGTATTTATATAGCACCTTTCTCCCAGTGGGACTCAAAGCACATTTTCAGCGCTCGCTCTCGGAATTAACCAAATCGGCAGCTGAATAGTAATAGTTGTTTTTATTACCCAATTTAATGGTACTCATTTTATCAACCTCGGAAGGATGAAGGGCTGAGTCGGCCCTGCTGGGATTTGAACCTGCGACCTTGGATTTTTTAAACAGGCTTTTTTGTAGTCAGGGCATTTACCAACTGAGCTACCTCACTGGCATTTAGCTCTTTTTCCGCCCTAATCTAAAATTAAAACCCACCCAATAAACCGTTAAAAAAAACTAACACTAACCCCCGAAGATCCACTTACAGTTTTTGAAGACCCGACATCCATCCTCAACGAAGCGTCAGAAGTCCTCAGCGAAGCCGGCAGAAGTCTTCATCCAAGCGGGCCGAAGTCTTCATCCAACCGGGCAGAAGTCTTCATCCAACCGGGCAGAAGTCTTCATCCAGACGGCATCTTCTATCTCCATCCATCCGGCGCGGAGCGGCTCCATCTTCAAAACATCCGGCGCGGAGCATCCTCTTCTTCCGACGTCTTCTTTACAATGAGGTTTCCCTTTAAATGACATCATCCAAGATGGCGTCCCTTACATTACGATTGGCTGAGGTTGAAAAAATCCTTTTGGCTGTTGCAATCAGCCAATAGGATTGAGCTTTCATCTTATTGGCTGATCCAATCAGCCAATAGGATTGAGCTTGCATTCTATTGGCTATTCCAATCAGCCTATAGTTTATGGCGATGTGGTTTAGGGGTTAATAGGTTTAGTAAGTGGTAGTGATGTGGGAGGCCAGGGGTTTAGGGGTTAATACATTTATTTAGTTGCGGAGAGCTCCGGGAGCGGCGGTTTATGGGGTTAATAACTTTATTTAGTTGCGGTGGGCTTGGGGAGCAGTGGGATAGGGGTTAATAACTTTATTTAGTTGCGGTGGGCTTGGGGAGCAGTGGGATAGGGGTTAATAACTTTATTTAGTTGCGGTGGGCTTGGGGAGCAGTGGGATAGGGGTTAATAACTTTATTTAGTTGCGGCGGGGTCCGGAAACAGCAGGATAGGTGTTAAACATTTTAGTATAGTGGCGGTGTTTAGTGACAGGATATAAATAAAGCTGGGAAAAAGCCGAATAGCAGCAAGATCGATGACTGTTAGTTAATAACAGCCCGTTGCTCATCGCCCCGTACTTGGTGCACGACTTTGTGACAGCTTTTTTAATAAATAAGGAGAGTGTATTCAGGTCCGCGGCCGCGATGTTAGGCGATGTTAGGCCAGCGTATTGGTGCCGTTGAATGCAGCACAGTTGACGGCTTGATAAATAGGCCTCATTGAGTGAGTTAATGACAAGAAGTATATATGTGCAGCTACCAATCATCAGCTAGATCCCAGTAGTTGCTCCTCAGCCTACCCAGGTAAGATTTCCAACAAAGGACACAAAGAGAATAATTCAAATTAGAAAATAAATGTAATTTGGAAAGTCGTGTAAAATGCATAAACTAACTTATGAAAGAAACATTTTGGGTTTAATGTCCCTTTAAGGTAATCTCGCCTGAGCAGATTGCTTTAGACAATTGGGGCATAAAAAATATGTCATAAAAAACACTACACAAAGACCCGAAAACATGAATGTTTACAGTTATATAAGTTTTATTGTAAAATAGTTATTATTATATTTTTTGGAAAAAGGAACTTCCTTTTGAAGTATTTATTCATTTTTATTACTTCAGCAAGTCATTAGGAGATTGTAAACTGGCTTTAAATACATAATGGTACCCTGGGTTTGCATTAAATTTAAAGTAATCTCTTTGATTTATAAGTTCACCTTGCTTTAAGCAGTTCATTCTAACAACGTTTGCAAAATCATTTTATCAGTGGGATATAATTGCTATTTTCTAACTTTACATAGTAATAAAAGGTTTTTGTGCATTTCCAATAGGGAGGCCGGGGAATAACCTCTATAGTTTGCTTATAAAATGTATTTAGGCCTAGATTACAAGTGGAGAGCAAAATTATTAGTGCTACTGTGTTTTAAGATTGTTCAAGCACAATCAATAGAGCTTCTATTTTTTGGCTCATATTACAAGCCAAAGTTATTTTTTATCGCTAAATCCCTCACATAATAGAGTCCTATGGGGGCACACAGTACAATTCATGTTGGATATCGATCAAGCGCTAAGCCAATGATGCACAAGTGTATTTCTTTGTGTAGTTCTGCATAATACTATTAATAATAATGGTTTACTTCAGGTCTTAAAAAACTCAAAATTTTATTATTTTGGATTCTACTCAAGTCCAACAATTAACTAATCACTTGTGATACGAATGTTATCCATTAAAAGAATAAAGCATGGTAAAAAATTTGGCCTTGATAAGGTGCTTCTGAGTAAAAACCTTTAACACTTTCTGGTCCTATAAATTAAATAAAACCTGCAGCCGGCAGGTTTTATTTGATTTTTGCGCCATATTTTTGAATTTCTTGGCTAAATAGCAAGTCACTGCTAGATGGCGCTATTTAGCTGTGAAATTCAAAATCTGAAATATCGGAATATATCCAACGTTTGCCCGCATGCAGTAAAACCCTTTGTCGGATATTTTCGACAAAGGGTTTTATATTATATTTGTTAACCATCCAACCAACAATCCGCAAAAGATAACACCCTGCGGTATTGGTTACTCTTCACTTGTAATCTTATACTTAATCTTTACTGTCACTTTCAGATCTTCTTCCTACTTACATCTAAACTGAGCAGTTGTGGACTTCTACGCTGTGAACTATTTCTCTGCCAATAATTAGGACAAACCTATATCTAGAGTTATATTATTTATTTATTTTATTATTATTATTATTATTAGATTTCTACCAGTTTATTTTTTTATATTTTCTTTAGGATCTTTTGGGAAGACTTTGAAGTTTCCTGTTTTTTTAGCATACTTTTTACCAAAAGGTATATCACATATACATAGTATATTAATAGAATACTTTTATAAGCACTTTATTTTCATTCTGTTAAGTGTTGTTATTTTTCTACAGCAGAATATTCAAAAGAAATCTTCTAGTAATTTAGATATTAGTTCTGCAATTGTACAGTTCAAAGGAAGCAGAATATTTACAAGCATTCTTCGGGGCTGAATTATCAAGCTCCGAATGGAGCTTTATGGCCCTGTTTCCACGCAAGCCTTCAGGCTCACTAGAAACAGCAGTTATGAAGCAGCGGTCTATAGACCGCTGCTCCATAACTTGTCCGCCTGCTCTGAGGCTGCGGACATCAATCTGCCTAATCCTATACCATCAGACTGATTGACACCCCCTGCTAGCGGCCGATTGGCTGAGGATTTGCAGGGGGCATCATTGCACAAGACAATTCACAAGAACTGCTTGTGTAATGATAAATGCTGACAGCGTATTCTGTTGTCGTTTATCAATGTGCGGAGGACATGATACGCTACATCGTATCATGTCTGCTCGTTCTTTCGTAAATCTGCCCCTTCTAGTGAATTATATTTTAGTTCTGCAATTGCACAGTTCAAAGATAAAGTCACTTACCATTTTGTAAAATAGGGGCTTTTATATTTTGACAACAATTTTGTGCTTTCTATTGGTAAGCCATTAGGAGAAAACCCCACCCTAGCTTTCTGGGGACTATTTAAAGGGAAGTTTATTAGCTCTGCTAAAGTATTAACTCTGCAAAGGAACTCCCCTAAATAAGTTATTTAATTTGCTATCTTCCATATTCCATAGATTTTGTTGATTGTTTTAGTAGTTTAATTTAATAGACTACTTTTATAAGCACTTAATTTTCATTCTGTTAACTGTGTAATTCTGTGTTCTGGACTTGGCATAGCTTCAGAAGGACTACAAGGAGGAAAAGGGGATGGTGATGATGTCTGAGGAGAGGCAGTGTTTTTCTATAGTCGTCTGCACCCTCCTCTACATCCTCCTCTAGTTCATGATAATTTAGTTCCTCCTAATGTATGGTAACAGCAAGGTCCTTACATATTTGGGCAGAGGTGGGAGTAAGACTGGCATCTACCACTAGCTTAGAAAATGGCGTCAACATAATGCTAGCCTCCTCTTCATCATGCCCTCTAGTACTGCTGCTAGTAGCCATTTCAGCCTCAAGGCTGGCAACTGCCCTAATTACCTCTTTTCCACAGGGAGTACTTTCTTGGAACAAGAGGGGACTGCTGCTGACTGAGGCCTTTAAGGCAGTGGTGGAGGAAGTGGAGAAGGCTATGGAAGCATCCGGTATTTTGGTCAAATTAGCAATGCTGGTGGTACTTGCACTGCTTCTTTTAAGTAGGTCAGTCACAAATAATTTATATGAACAATGGGCTCAAGGCATGACCCAAACAACTGCGAATGATGCCCAGTTGTTTTAATACTCTGTGCTGGTGGCTGTGGCTGCATAAAAAAGGCCGCTTTTTAGGTGGTGCTAGTCATTAAACCAATACGCCCTCCGCCTCTACTAGTGCTAGAGTTACTGCCCATTCCAGTTTGACAGTGACAGCTTGACGCTGGAGTTCTCTCTTTTTTATTGCATGGTTATTTTACGCAGTGTATGAATATATGTTTATATATTTTTTTCTCTAAATGCTTAAGATAATGTTGTTTCCCTATTTACTTTTGACCCCAACCACAAATAAACCAGGCAGGATTGTCTGTCCTTGCATTTATTTATACAACAATTTCAGATTTCTTGGACTCAAAAAAGATAGCACAGAGGTTCTGATAGCACAAATGAGCAATCAATATCTGTGTACAATACAATATATAATGTAACAAAAAGGCCAGAACAAAACTTTAATTAAGCTAGTAGAAGTATTTGCTAACAAGCTTGTTTATAGCAAAAAAAAAAAAAAATCGAATACAGGTTTGTAACAAGTTTCACATGAAAATTTCCCTTCATCCCTTCAGTGTTTATTTCACTCCTGTATATCTCAGAGCTAAGCTCTTAGTATCTTCAAGGTTAGGTAATCACAGACTGAATGTCTACAGGGGGAACAACCCCTCCCTTTTTCTTTCTTTTTTCCAGCTCACACTGAGAAGAATCTTTTTTAACCCCTTGTGTTATATAACACACTGGCATCTACTTATCAAGCCGTCAACTTACTTGCATTCGATGGCACCAATACGCTCGCCTAAGATCGCCTAACATCGCTGCCACGGACCTGAATACGTTCTCCAAAATTATCAAAAAAGTTGTCAAAAAGCCGCACACCAAGTACGGGACGATGAGCAGCGGACTGTTGTTAACTAACAGTCATCGATCTCGCTGCTCTTCGGCTTTTTCCCAGCTTTATTGGTACCCTGTCACTAAACACCCACACTATACTATACTGTTTACCACCTATACCGCCACTCCCAGAGCCCACCGCAACTCTAATAAATGTATTAACCCCTAAACTGCTGCTCACGGACCCTGCCACAACTAAATAAAGTGTTTAACCCCTAAATCACGGAGCCCACCGCCACCTACATTACACTTATTAACCCCTAATCTGCCCCCCCCCCCTACACCGCCGCCACCTACATTATACTTATTAACCCCTAATCTGCCGCCCCCTACACCGCCGCCACCTACATTATATTTATTAACCCCTAATCTGCCCCCCACACCGCCGCCACTATATTAAATTTATTAACCCCTAAACCTAAGTCTAACCCTAACCCTAGCACCCACTAACTTAAATATAATTTAAATAAATCTAAATAAATATTCCTATCATTAAATAAATTATTCCTATTTAAAACTAAATACTTACCTATAAAATAAACCCTAAGCTAGCTACAATATAACTAATAGTTACATTGTAGCTAGCTTAGGGTTTATTTTTATTTTACAGGCAAGTTTGTATTTATTTTAACTAGGTACAATAGTTATTAAATAGTTATTAACTATTTAATAACTTCCTAGTTAAAATAAATACAAATATACCTGTAAAATAAAACCTAACCTAAGTTACAATTACACCTAACACTACACTATAATTAAATAAATTCCCTAAACTAATTACAATTAAATACAATTAAATAAAATTATCTAAAGTACAAAAAAATAAACACTAAATTACAGAAACAAATTACAAGATTTTTAAACTAATTACACCTAATCTAATCCCCCTAAAAAAATAAAAAAGCCCCCCAAAATAAAAAAGCCCTACCCTACACTAAATTACAAATAGCCCTTAAAAGGGCCTTTTGCAGGGCATTGCCCCAAAGTATTCAGCTCTTTTACCTGTAAAAAAAAATTACAAACCCCCCCAACATTAAAACCCACCACCCACACAACCAACCCTACTCTAAAACCCACCCAATACCCCCTTAAAAAACCTAACACTAACCCCTTGAAGATCACCTTACCATGAGAAGTCTTCACCCAACCGGGCCGAAGTCCTCAACAAATCCGGCAGAAGTGGTCCTCCAGAATGGCAGAAGTGGTCCTCCAGACGGGCAGAAGTCTTCAATCAGACGGCATCTTCTATCTTCATCCATCTGGCGCGGAGTGGGTCCATCTTCAAGACATCCGACGCAGAGCATCCTCTTCTGACGACGTCTTCTTGTTGAATGAAGGTACCTTTAAGTGACGCCATCCACAATGGCGTCCCTTCAATTCCAATTGGCTGATAGAATTCTATCAGCCAATCGGAATTAAGGTAGAAAAAATCCTATTGGATTGGATCCTATTGGAACAGCCAATAGAATGCGAGCTTAATCCTATTGGCTGATTGGATCAGCCAATAGGATTAAATTTAAATCCTATTGGCTGATTGCATCAGCCAATAGGATTTTTTCTACCTTAATTCCGATTGGCTGATAGAATTCTATCAGCCAATCGGAATTGAAGGGACGCCATCTTGGATGACATAACTTAAAGGTACCTTCATTCAACAAGAAGACGTCGTCAGTAGAGGATGATGGACCCGCTCCGCGCCGGATGGATGAAGATAGAAGATGCCGTCTGGATGAAGACTTCTGCCCGTCTGGAGGTCCACTTCTGCCCGTCTGGAGAACCACTTCTGCCGGATTCGTTGAGGACTTCGGCCCAGTTGGGTGAAGACTTCTTAGCCGATCTCAATCCTTCAATATATTAGTCAGATTTTACCCCGGGGACTATGGTCCCTTGTTTGTATATTTAAACCAATAAAGTCATATATTTTTACCCTCCGAGAATACCCGGTGCTCTACTTTCTTTCTTTTATATTGAAGACTTCTCACGGTAAGGTGATCTTCAAGGGGTTAGTGTTATGTTTTTTTAAGGGGGTATTGGGTGGGTTTTAGAGTAGGGTTGGTTGTGTGGGTGGTGAGTTTTAATGTTGGGGGGGCTTTGACAAATTTTTTTACATGTAAAAGAGCTGATTACTTTGGGGCAATGCCCCGCAAAAGGCCCTTTTAAGAGCTATTTGTAATTTAGTGTAGGGTAGGGCTTTTTTATTTTGGGGGGAATTTTTATTTTGTTAGGGGGATTAGATTAGGTGTAATTAGTTTAAAAATCTTGTAATTTGTTTATTATTTTCTTTAATTTAGTGTTTTGTTTTTTTTGTTCTTTAGATAATTTTATTTAATTGTATTTAGTTTAGGGAATTTATTTAATTATAGTGTAGTGTTAGGTGTAATTGTAACTTAAGTTAGGTTTAATTTTACAGGTAAATTTGTATTTATTTTAGCTAGGTAGTTATTAAATAGTTAATAACTATTTAATAACTATTGTACCTAGTTAAAATAAATACAAACTTGCCTGTAAAATAAAAATAAACCCTAAGCTAGCTACAATGTAACTATTAGTTATATTGTAGCTATCTTTCGGCTAGATTTAGAGTTTTGTCGGTAGGGACCCGCGTAGCTAACGCCGGCTTTTTTCTGGCCGCACCATAAAAATAACTCTGGTATTGAGAGTCCACATAAAGGCTGCGTTAGGTTCCAAAAAAGGAGCGTAGAGCATATTTAACGCAGCTTCAACTCTCGATACCAGAGTTGCTTACGGACGAGGCCAGCCTCAAAAACGTGCTCGTGCACGATTCCCCCATAGGAAACAATGGGGCTGTTTGAGCTGAAAAAAAACCTAACACCTGCAAAAAAGTCGCGTTCAGCTCCTAACGCAGCCCCATTGTTTGCTATGGGGAAACACTTCCTACGTCTGCACCTAACACCCTAACATGTACCCCGAGTCTAAACACCCCTAACCTTACACTTATTAACCCCTAATCTGCCGCCCCCGCTATCGCTGACCCCTGCATATTATTTTTAACCCCTAATCTGCCGCTACGTAAACCGCCGCTACTTACATTATCCTTATGTACCCCTAATCTGCTGCCCCTAACACCGCCGACCCCTATATTATATTTATTAACCCCTGAACTGCCCCCCACACCGTCGCCTCCACCTGCCTACACTTATTAACCCCTAATCTGCCGAGCGGACCTGAGCACTACTATAATAAAGTTATTAACCCCTAATCCGCCTCACTAACCCTATAATAAATAGTATTAACCCCTAATCAGCCCTCCCTAACATCGCCGACACATAACTTCAATTATTAACCCCTAATCTGCCGACCGGAGCTCACAGCTATTCTAATAAATGTATTAACCCCTAAAGCTAAGTCTAACCCTAACACTAACACCCCCCTAAGTTAAATATAATTTTAATCTAACGAAATTAATTAACTCTTATTAAATAAATTATTCCTATTTAAAGCTAAATACTTACCTGTAAAATAAATCCTAATATAGCTACAATATAAATTATAATTACATTGTAGCTATTTTAGGATTTATATTTATTTTACAGGCAACTTTGTAATTATTTTAACCAGGTACAATAGCTATTAAATAGTTAAGAACTATTTAATAGTTACCTAGTTAAAATAATTACAAAATTACCTGTAAAATAAATCCTAACCTAAGTTACAATTAAACCTAACACTATACTATCATTAAATTAATTAAATAAAATACCTACAATTACCTACAATTAAACCTAACACTACACTATCAATACATTAATTAAATACAATATCTACAAATAACTACAATGAAATAAACTAACTAAAGTACAAAAAATAAAAAAGAACTAAGTTACAAAAAATAAAAAAATATTTACAAACATAAGAAAAATATTACAACAAATTTTAAACTAATTACACCTACTCTAAGCCCCCTAATAAAATAACAAAGCCCCCCAAAATAAAAAATGCCCTACCCTATTCTAAATTACTAAAGTTCAAAGCTCTTTTACCTTACCAGCCCTGAACAGGGCCCTTTGCGGGGTATGCCCCAAGAAGTTCAGCTCTTTTGCCTGTAAAAAAAAACATACAATACCCCCCCCCAACATTACAACCCACCCACATACCCCTAATCTAACCCAAACCCCCCTTAAATAAACCTAACACTAAGCCCCTGAAGATCTTCCTGCCTTATCTTCACCATACCAGGTTCACCGATCCGTCCTGAAGAGCTCCTCCGATGTCCTGATCCAAGCCCAAGCGGGCCGGGGGCTGAAGAGGTCCATGATCCGGCTGAAGTCTTCATCCAAGCGGGAGCTGAAGAGGTCCATGATCCGGATGAAGTCTTCATCCAAGCGGGAGCTGAAGAGGTCCATGATCCGGATGAAGTCTTCTATCAACAGCATCTTCAATCTTCTTTCTTCGGGAGCCATCATCTTCCATCCGACGCGGAACATCCTCTTCTCCCGACGCCTAATAGCCGAATGACGGTTCCTTTAAGGGACGTCATCCAAGATGGCGTCCCTCGAATTCCGATTGGCTGATAGGATTCTATCAGCCAATCGGAATTAAGGTAAGAAAATTCTGATTGGCTGATGGAATCAGCCAATCAGAATCAAGTTCAATCCGATTGGCTGTTCCGATCAGCCAATCAGATTGAGCTTGCATTCTATTGGCTGATCGGAACAGTTGGATTGTATGTGTGTGAATTCGGTTCGCATTCTTTCCAAATTGGGGCTGCAACAGAGGCTAATGGTTTGAGTTTAGGTCCACCAATTGTTAAGCCAATTGGCAGGTGACGGTCTGAGAGGTTCCATGTGTATGTACGGCCTATTTTTTCTTTGTAGTTGGGGGAGTTATTCATTGTTATGTGTTTCTTTAACAGGTTCTGTCCAGTGCTGGCTTTTGGGACAATTTTATGTTTACTGGGCTAGACAAGCTGCAGCAGTGAAGGAAGAGAGAGAGATCAACTTGGCTTCCAAAGGGAGAAAGTTTATTTAGGAGCCTCTAACGCTGGTTTTCATGGCTACCGCCAAACTCCAAATCTAGGCCTTTGGGTTTATTTTATAGGTAAGTATTTAGTTTTAAATAGGAATTATTTATTTAATGATAGGAATATTTATTTATATTTATTTAAATTATATTTAAGTTAGGGGGTGTTAGGGTTAGGGTTAGACTTAGGTTTAGGGGTTAATAAATTTAATATAGTGGCGGCGGTGTAGGGGGTGGCAGATTAGGGGTTAATAAGTATAATGTAGGTGGTGGCGGTGGCGGGGCGGCAGATTAGGGGTTAATAAGTATAATGTAGGTGGCGGCGGTGTAGGGGGCAGATTTGGGGTTAATAACTTTATGTAGGTAGCGGCGGTGTCGGGGCTGCAGATTAGGGGTTAATAAGTATCATGTAGGTGGCGGTAGTGTGGGGGGGCAGATTAGGGGTTAATAAGTATAATGTAGGTGGCAGCAGTGTAGGGGGGGCAGATTAGGGGTGTTTAGACTCGTGGTACATGTTAGGGTGTTAGGTGTAAACGTTACCATAGGAATCAATGGGATATCGGGCAGCAGTGAACATGAGCTTTTGCTGCTTTCAGACTCCTATTGATTCCTATGGCATCCGCCGCCTCCAGGGCAGCGGATTGAAAACCAGGTACGCCTGGCCGGAATAGTGCGAGCGTACCTGGTGGAAATTTGATAGCTAGCAAAAGTAGTCAGATTGTGCCGAATTTGCATTCGGAACATCTGTAATGACGTAAGCATCGATCTGTGTCGGACTGAGTCCGGCGGATCGTATGGTACGTCATAAAATTCTACTTTTGCCGGTCTGTAGGGTTTGATAACTAAGGGGAATCAGGCTCGCCACAAATACGCTGCGGAATTCCAGCGTATTTGCAGTTGACGGCTTGATAAATAGATGCCAGTGTCTTAACCAATACATGTCAGAAATATCTCTGCATCACTCTGTAAATAACAGCAGTCATTAAGGGCTAGATTATGAGTGGGGCGATAATTATAGCTCACGCTCACACGCTAATTGTACCCCTCTTAAACTTATCTTAAAATAAATAAAAACACAGGTACTCAAATAGCACAATTCTTAAAACTATCAAAAGTGCTTTTCCCGTTTACCACCACAATGTACCTCCCCAAACCTCCAGACACACCACACATAATCAGACCTCTCTTGCTCCCTTAACAGGGGGTACCTAAATTCTCAGAAATGGCACAAACCCCTAACTCCCAGAGCAAGCACCTCGCCATGGCTCGACTTTAGGATGAGCACCACACACTAAAGGCAAGGTATTTTCAATCCCCTCCTTCAACATAAAATTAATCAAGTGCAAACCCACCTCATTCAGGGGTACACATGCCTAAAATAAAAAAAATTTCCTGAATGCCCCTTAAAATTCAAAACTTCCACACATCCCAAGCATATCTCCCTACAAGCCTGAACTCTATCTCAGATCATACAACTACTATGCCAGGAAACAATTTAACTTGACGATCAATATCTTTTCTAATCCTATCCACTATATTTTTGTGGGACATAAAACCCAAATCATTCACACCAGCATGAATGATCAAAATATGCAGAGGAGGGAAAAGTCTAGCATAGTCTACTACAGTACATAGCAACTGTTTACATCTCATACCTCTGACCCCAAACCATCTAAAATAAACTTTCTCCCTTTGGAAGCCAAGTTGATCTCTCTCTCTTCCTTCACTGCTGCAGCTTGTCTAGCCCAGTAAACATAAAATTGTCCCAAAAGCCAGCACTGGACAGAACCTGTTAAAGAAACACATAACAATGAATAACTCCCCCAACTACAAAGAAAAAATAGGCCGTACATACACATGGAACCTCTCAGACCGTCA
This sequence comes from Bombina bombina, assembly GCF_027579735.1. Taxonomy (NCBI): domain Eukaryota; kingdom Metazoa; phylum Chordata; class Amphibia; order Anura; family Bombinatoridae; genus Bombina; species Bombina bombina. The sequence continues at coordinate 894,939,464 of NC_069502.1, read as the reverse complement.
CCTGCCAATTGGCTTAACAATTGGTGGACCTAAACTCAAACCATTAGCCTCTGTTGCAGCCCCAATTTGGAAAGAATGCAAACCGAATTCACACCCATACAATCCAACTGAAGACAAAACCTTACAAAAATTGAAACAAACTGAACCAACAAAGTTCAAGGACCTGCAGGTCTTATAGCTAAATAATCCTAAACTGCTGAAACTGGACAACAATGCCCTCAATAGCCACCTACAGTACAACTTTACCCCTGCCCACTTAATATGTCATTGACCGGCGGAGCCAAATCTACAACTTTACTTCTGCCCGCCTATTCTGTCTTCGAACGGCGGAGACAAGTCTCAACCACATCATCCTGCAACTGCACATCTTGCACCCATTACTCACTCGGGACCCATCTGTTCTGACCAACTAGCTTTGAAGTATGAAAGAATGCTTAAACAAAATGATTTCAAACCCTGACACACAAACCCAAGGTAACGCAATTATTAACCTTCACAAAAGGGAGAATGCAACTGGTCTCCTGCTATCCCTCAAAACCCAACCTTTGCACAAACTTTTCACTGCCATTCTGACCAGAAAACCCTTCTTAAAAGTATACTAAACCCAAATTTTTTATTTAATGATTCAGATAAATAATTTTTTTTGTTCTCTTGTTATCTTTATTTAAAAAGAAGGAATGTAAAGCTTAGGAACCGGCCCATTTTTAGTTCAGAACCTGGGTTACGCTTTTTATTGATGGCTAAATGTAGCCACCAATAAGCAAGCACTATCCATGTTGCTGAACCTAAAATTGTCCAGCTCCTAAGCTTTACATTCTTATAACATTACTTTTTAAATAAAGATAGCAAGAGAACAAAGAACAATTGATGCAGCAGGCTCCTGAGATTTAATTTATCTTCAGCCACTGGAATACCAAAATTACGGGCCACCTCATTAAACATCCCCATCAGTCTGTAACACGAACCCGCCGGTCCCACAAACAAAAAGTCATCAAGGTAATGTACCATGGAAGATAGACCTGACCCACTCTTAACCAATCAACAAACATAATGAATTTTTCAAAATAAGAGCAAGAAATGGAACAGCCCATCAGCAAACACAAATCCACAAAATATAACCTCCTTCAGCAGCAAGGCAGGTAACAACCAAAAAGTCGATGACACAGCAACCTTTGCCAAGAGAGCCCCTGGACCCTTTTCCCTCACCAAAACTACCACCTTATCGAAAAAGTCATACCACACTCTGCTGGCTGAGGTGCCATCCCGGGTCCACCCTGCTTTACACTAAGTGACTGCCTCCTCATTTGCTCAGACTGTATTGCTCCCTCAGCTCTCCCCTGGTGTCTACTCCTGACTACAGAAGACCACTCCCCCCGAGCCCATGTAGGGGAGTGAAAATCTTCCGCTCTCATGACTGGGAACATCAATGTCTCTGCCCATGAAATTGACTCTAATTGCCTCCTCCTCTGGGGCCTTTCAGACCCTGTGCTAGCTCCTGCCCCGCGATGCTTGGAGGATGTGCACCCCTACCTCTACTCTATACCCAGCCTCCCTGTCTGCCAACCTCCCTCCATCTAACCTCACTCCCCCTAGCCTCAACCCCAGCTCTTGCTCTATTACCCAAATGTAGTGTAGTGTAAAAGCTGCACCAATGCAGAAACTCCTCCTACCTGATCAGCTGTTCCTGCTCCCGATGACGTCACTTCCATTGGATCCTCTTCCTCAAAGTCACTACCAGTGTCCAGGTCCAGCAATGGCTCCAACTCCTAGTGCAGCTGAAGTGATGAGGCCTCTTCACTTGGGGAGGAACTTGGGCTATCCATAGCCTCCTCTGCATTGAAACACACCAATTAAAAACTCCCTGCACAACACTCGCATACCCATGAGTCCCAATCATTCCCTATCCCCCCACACCAGGCCTACAGCTCTCCCCCACTCCCCTTCACCTCACTACAATTATCTTACACCCTTGGACTCCCATCCACCCCCAGGCACCCCACTACATGCAGCCTGCCTCATCTGGCCCCCAGTAGGCCCAAGCCACAGCACAAACACCGAGAGCATCCCACCCTCCCAAACAGCTTGCCAACTAAGGGCCTGCATTGCTGGGACTAGAAACACCCTGAGCCTTCCTGCAGCCTACCCTAGCTGCAATACATACAATACTCCCCACCTGGAGATTAACCCTGGGGACTTAGGCCTTTAGCGCTCCCCTGCACTACCCCAACTTCACCCATTCCATGATGCCTGAGTCTCTCTCAGCACTTCATTCCTTCCACCAAGGCCTAGCCATAACCGCTTCACATCACCCTTCCGCCCCCTCCACGCACTCCCTCCACCCTCCACAGGCCCCTGTCCATCTCCAGCTAAAGCTGCAAGAACATCTAATGGCCACCTGTATCAGCCACAGCACTAGGCCTCTGCTCTTCTCCGGCAACCAGCTGGTCATGTGATTGTTATCGGGAACCCAGGTGGTTGGCTCCAGTGTTCCAAGGCCAGTTTTGTGAGCGGCTCAGAAATGAAACAATTAATAAAGGAGCCACACCTTGCACTCTTCATTGTGTAATGTTTGCTTATTACTTTAATTAACTGTTTCAATGCTGTGCTGGTCACAAAACTGGCCTTAGAGAGCTCACTGGTTAGCTCGCTATGATATCATCAATGCACGCCTCCTTTAGCAAAACTGCAGCGACCTCCACGGGGACATTCTCCTGTGCTACCCTACGGCTAATAACACCTTTCTCTTTCAGTAGGTCCCATTTACTGCCGATGATCTTCTCCTGCTCCAGAAGCCAACCTCAGGGCTGAGCCGTATGTTGGGCCTGGAGCTCCTCACAGGCCTCCCCCTCCTCCAGGAATCATTGCCTCCAGATGTTGAAAAGGACTCAGTTGCATGGCTGCCTGCCACAGCCACAGCTGACCATAACTGCTCCCTGAGGCATTCCAATCCACAAAGACTGGCAAGTGCAGTCACTGGCAAGTAAGGCTCACTAGACCACCAGGCAGTGAGACATTACAGACACACATCTCCTCTTCTCACTCTGTTCTTCTCCAGATGAAATAGAGGGATAACACTCCCACTTTACACCTTTTAAACCGCCCTTTGCAGTGCCCAACCCATTGCCCTAAACATGACCCCTGCATTTCTTCCAAGTGTATTTAACTAACCGCTCCTTCAACTTTCTCATACGTGGTTATTTCTTCATAACAGAAATCAAATTATTTAATCTGCACTATAAGATGATACGTTTTATTTTTTTAAGTAACAAATTAGATTTTGTTTTTATTCTAGTCTCTCTCTCTTTGTAAAATTTAGTTTAATTAACTTAAGCAAAAGCACTTTCTGTAACACTAATTTGTGACTACTTACTTAGGGCTAGATTACAATTGGAACACTATTTAATGCTCCTGCTCGAGTGTTAACTGTGCTAGAAGTCAGCTTTCTGCATATGTCAGGTTGTGCTCATATTCGGCTAGATTACGAGTTTTGCGGTACAGCTGTACCGCTGAAAAATTGGCCATTGTGCTTGGAATGGCCAGGAACGCATATTACGAGTCGCGGTGGTATAGCTATACCGTAAGCATGTTAACCTGTAATGCAAAGTCCATTTCGCACTCAAATGACGTTTGAGTGTAGGATTACCATAGCGCGGGTATTACAGGTTGTGCGTTCAGGCTAAATGCTTACAGCCTATACCGACACAATCCATACCGCCATCTGAGAGCAGTAGTTATGGATTTTGCAAAACAAAAATGTTTCACAAAACTCATAACTAAACTGTTACAAAGTACACTAACACCCATAAACTGCCTATTAACCCCTAAAACGCCATCCCCAGCATCGCAAATACTATATAAAACACATTAACCCCATATATGCCGCCCACCCACATTGCGACTATTAAATAAACCTATTAACCCTTAATCCGCTGCTCCCCGACATCTCCGACACTACATATAATTATTAACCCCTATTCCGCCTCTCCCCGACATTGCCAACACTAAATAAACCTATTAACCCCTAAACCTCCAGCCCCCCACATCGCCACCACTAAATAAACCTATTAACCCCTAAACCGCTAGCCCCCCACATCGTAACTACTAAACTAAACCTATTAACCCCTAAACTGCCGGCCCCCCACATCGCAAAACACTAAATTAAACTAATAACCCCTAAACCTAACACCCCCTAACTTTAAATTAAAATTACAATATAACTATCTTAAAGAGACAGTCTAGTCAAAATTAAACTGACATGATTCAGATAGGGCATGACATTTTTAACAACTTTCCGATTCACTTTTATCATTAAATTTGCTTTGTTTCCTTGGTGGTATTTTTTAAAAGCTAAACCTAGGTAGGCTCAAACTGATTTCTAAATCGTTGAAAACCGCCTCTAAGCTCATTTTGAAAGTTTTTCACAGTTAGACAGTACTAGTTCATGTGTGTCATATAGATAGCATTGTGCTCACTCCTGTAGAGTTATTTAGGAGTCTGCACTGCATGCCTGTCAAAAGCACTGAGATAAGGGGGCAGTCTGCAGAGGCTTAGATACAAGATAATCACAGAGGTAAAACATATATTAATATAACTGTTATGGTTATGCAAAACTGGGGAATGGGTAATAAAGGGATTATCTATCTTTTTAAAATTTAAACATTCTGGTATAGACTGTCCCTTTAAAATAAATAAAAACGTACCTGTGAAATAAAAAAAATAAGTTTAAACTATAAATTAACCTAACATTACTATTCTAAAAAAAATCAAAAACTACCAATTAAAAAATATAAATGACAAATTTAAAAAAAACTAACAATACTACAAAATTTAAAAAAATCTAAAAGTAGAAAAAATAATAAACCCTAAATTACGAAAAATAAAAAACACTAACGCCTAGATGTAGAGTTCTGCGTTAGCCGTCCAAACTAGCGTTAAGGGGTCCTAACGCTGGTTAGGCCGCCCGCTGGTATTTAGAGTCAGTCAGGAAAGGGTCTAACGCTCACTTTCCAGCCGCGACTTTTCCATACCGCAGATCCCCTTACGCCATTTGCGTATCCTATCTTTTCAATGGGATGTTTCTAACGCTGGTATTTAGAGTCTTGGCTGAAGTGAGCATTAGAACTCTAACAACAAAACTCCAGCCGCAGAAAAAAGTCAGGATTTAATGCCGGTTCATAAAGCTCTTAACTCCTGTGCTCTAAAGTACACTAACACCCATAAACTACCTATGTACCCCTAAACCGAGGCCCCCCACATCGCCGCCGCTATAATTAAATTTTTTAACCCCTAATCTGCCGACCGCACACCGCTGCAACCTACATTATCCCTATGTACCCCTAATCTGCTGCCCCTAACATCGCCGACCCCTACATAATATTTAATAACCCCTAATCTGCCCCCCCAACGTTGCCGCTACCTACCTACACTTATTAACCCCTAATCTGCCAACCGGACCTCGCCGCCACTATAATAAATGTATTAACCCCTAAACCGCCTCACTCCCGCCTCAAAAACCCTATAATAAATTTTATTAACCCCTAATCTGCCCTCACTAACATCGCCAACACAACTTCAAGTATTAACCCCTAATCTGCCGACCGGACCTCGCCGCTACTCTAATAAATGTATTAACCCCTAAAGCTAAGTCTAACCCTAACCCTAACACCCCCCTAAATTAAATATAATTTAAATCTAACGAAATAAATTATTTCTTATTAAATAAATTAATCCTATTTAAAGCTAAATACTTACCTGTAAAATAAACCCTAATAAAGCTACAATATAACGAATAATTATATTGTATCTATTTTTGGATTTATATTTATTTTTCAGGCCACTTTGTATTTATTTTAACTAGGCACAATAGCTATTAAATAGTTAATAACTATTTAATAGCTACCTAGTTAAAATAATTACAAAATTACCTGTAAAATAAATTCTAACCTAAGTTACAATTAAACCTAACACTACACTATCAATAAATTAATTAAATAAACTACCTACAATTATCTACAATTAAATCAACTAAACTAAATTACAAAAAAAAAAAACACAAAATTACAAAAAATATAAAAAGATTACAAGAATTTTAAACTAATTACACCTACTCTAAGCCCCCTAAAAAAATAACAAAGCCTCCCAAAATAAAAAAATGCCCTACCCTATTCTAAAATAAAAATTAAACAGCTCTTTTACCTTACCAGCCCTTAAAAGGGCCTTTTGCGGGGCATGCCCCAAAGTAAACAGCTCTTTTGCATTTTAAAAATACATACAATACCCCCCCCAACATTACAACCCACCACCCACATACCCCTAATCTAACCCAAACCCCCCTTAAAAAACCTAACACTAAGCCCCTGAAGATCTCCCTACCTTGTCTTCACCACGCCGGGTATCACCAATCTGTCCAGAAGAGGGTCCGAAGTCTTCATCCTATCCGGCAAGAAGAGGTCCAGAAGAGGCTCCGAAGTCTTCATCCTATCCGGCAAGAAGAGGACATCCGGACCGGTAGACATCTTCATCCAGGAGGCGTCTTCTATCTTCATCCATCCGGCGTGGAGCGGGACCATCTTGAAGCAGCCGACGCGGATCCATCCTCTTCTTCCAGCGACTCCCGACGAATGAAGGTTCATTTAAGGGACGTCATCCAAGATGGCGTCCCTCGAATTCCGATTGGCTGATAGGATTCTATCAGCCAATCGGAATTAAGGTAGGAAAAATCTGATTGGCTGATTGAATCAGCCAATCAGATTCAAGTTCAATCGGATTGGCTGATCCAATCAGCCAATCAGATTGAGCTTGCATTCTATTGGCTGTTCCGATTTTTCCTCCCTTAATTCCGATTGGCTGATAGAATCCTATCAGCCAATCGGAATTCGAGGGACGCCATCTTGGATGATGTCCCTTAAATGAACCTTCATTCGTCGGGAGTCGCTGGAAGAAGAGGATCCCCAGAACTGCATTCCAAACTCAAGGTGAGGTCTTACCAGGGCTTTATATAATGACATAATTATGCTTTCCTCCCTTGAATCAATGCCTCTTTTAATACATGCTAAAGTTGAATACAAGGTACCCGTTTCAAAATGGCGTACCTTGCATTCCTATTGGCTGATTTGATACTTCAAATTCAAATCATCCAATACGATGAGAGCTTCCGAAATCCTATTGGCTGTTCAAAAAAGCCAATAGGATGAGAACTATTGAAATCCTAATTCTTATATATATATATATATATATATATATATATATATATATATATATACTGGAACGAAAAAAGCACAGAGCGCATCCACGACTCAAGGTGAATCAAATAACAATTTATTCAGAGCACATAATTTGTTGCACTTACAAGAAGTTAATTTGTTGCACTTACAAGAAGTTTAAAAAAATGAAGCCTTTGTAAAACGAATTGGACCCGTCAGCTCAAAGGAATCAACTTATGGAAAGATCTTCAGCTGGAAACAAATGTCTATATTCTGCATCAAGCATTCCTTACTTGCAGACTTTTTCCTCCCCGTTTCCTTTAAGTTCCAATGCGGCTGCAGGTAACAGTAGTGAGTGTCTCTACAACCGTCTACGCGTTTCGTCCCTCCTATTGGGACTTTTTCAAGACCCAGAGTTCAGTAATATATTCAGTAATATAAGCTTACTTATTAATGTGTGTTACTGACTATTGTACTTTATGACTGCAGTACAACAAATAATTTTAATTTTATCAGCAATTAATAAATAAATAACGCATTGTATGCACGCAATGCAAAATTATAGCAATTGCAGTATTGCACATTAAAAGTTGACCTTTTTAAATCTATATAACTAGTATAGCAAAGCAATATATTATTTTGTGTTGTTTATTTAATATAAAATAAATTGTATCTTAACCTATCTCTAGTCTTCTTTTTTAAGTTTACAAATAAAACTGTTAAGTGGCACTTAGGGCTCGATTTATCAAGCTGTTCACCCGCATTTCGACTGCAGGTTCTCACAAGAGAACCTGCAGTCAGTATTTATCAAGCAGCGGTCATCAGGCTGCTTCCTGTCCTCTTCTCCACCTCTTAGGAGATTGACAGCTCCTGCCCGTGTATGATTGGCTGTGCGTGGGCAGGGGCGGTGTTGCACAAGAGTGCAAAATAGCTCTCTTTTGTGCATTGCTGAATTCCGCCAACGGAATTCCGCCCACCAGAGGCAAGTTGTGGTGGACAGGGGCGCATATGTACTTCCCTGTCCGGTGCCGCTTGATAAATCACTGCAGTAAAGTTCTTTATTTTGCTTCAAAAAGTGAACAACTAACAAGCACTCAAGGCCCAATAATCTAAACTTCACCAGTTCAGACAAGGTTTTCTCACTGACCCTCGCAGGGGCTGCCTTGCTGGAATTCTCATAAAAAGAGTGGCAAGATGTCATCTATTGAGAGTAATGGGACACTTCACTCCGTTAAACGAAGTTAGGAGTTAGCAGGGGGCGCACTTTAAAAAGTAAATCCTGCAGCATATAGCATCTTACAACCACCTACAGTATATTTTCATATGCATGTGTTTTACTATTAGGGTTATAAGTATTTTGAGAGTTTTGATAAAAGCTTGTCACCTTTAAGTTTTCGAGAAAAAACTGAGATCTGGGGCCCGATCCGATATACGGCGTAGTTTTCGGCACAAGCGAGGTAACCCGCGCCGCCCGTAATTTCACCTCGCACATCGGGGTATTACATATACTGCGCCGTCAGATGCTAAAGTGGCGTAAGTAGGACAAACTGGCGTTCTTCCGAAAAGTTTGCAAATACACATTAGAGTCTTCGCAAGTACCTACGCCAGTATTTTGTCCACGTAAAGTCTCAATAAACTGTAGTTTTATGCAAATTAGGCTAACACTCGTAAAAATGACTCGCGACTTCATCTAAAAATGCGCCACGTAATTACGCTATTCAAAATTCATATATAAACCCATGCGCAGCCGCCATTTTCTTCAGTGTGTTTGGATGGTTCTTTGAGCTACAGCACACTACAGTGGAGTTGAGAATTAGTTAGAGTAGAGAGAGAGGCGCAAATAGAGGAGTTAGGTTGCATTGTTGGTTGGGTAAGCTTGTACACTTACACATCTTTTTATATATTGCACACATTTTGCATACATACATATACAAAATACACAACACTTTTTTTTTCTAACACCTCACACATTTTATTTCAATTTTACAGTGTGATAGGCTGAGTGTTTGGTGGTGATTGTGTGTGATTGAACTGGGAGTGAGTGTGAGTGTGTGAGTGTGTGTAGTGTGAGGATGGTAGGGAGAGGTAGGGCGGAGGGGAGGAGGGGAGAGGAGTGGCAGGGAGAGGAGTATTGTTTCGGACAGGAGGAGCAGCGGGGTCCCTGTCAGGGAGTAAGTGGAGTGGGGAGAGGGAGAGCTAGAAGGGATGATGGGAGGGGAGATGCCCGAGAGCCCCAGAGACCAGGCACATCAAGGAGAGGGACAGAGGATGCACATGGGGACAGAAGGGGGGAGCAGGGAGAGGATAGGGAGGAACCCACATCAGGGACATCGCAGGGAGGAAGCCAGGTGTCCACAGAGGATGAGAGGATGAGATGTCCTAATTTCTCATTCTCTGTGAATGTTGCCCTAGTCCAGGTCATCATGGACAATCACAGTGCCCTCTTTGGCCAGGAGAAGGGCAAAGGTGTTGCCAGATTGCAGAAAACAGCATGGTTGGCGGTAGAGGATGCCGTCAACAGTGTGGCCCCGCAGAGGAGGACTGTTGAGGGCCTCAAAAAAAGATGGAATGACTGTAAGAGGCAGGTGAAAGAGAAGATGGGGCAGGAAGCCATGCACCAGAGGGGAACAGGCAGTGGTCCACCCTTGGAAGCAGAAAACAACACCTGGCAGGAGATGATACGCAGGTCCCTGAGTATCACAGCAGTCTGTGGACTTCAAGGGGCTCGTGACTCAGGGGTTGCAACCACAGCACCTCATGCTGGTGAGTAACATCCCACACACCAGTATGATATGTATTTGAGATATAACATCCTTTAATGTCACACATTCATGTACACAATCAGGAGCATGGTATTTGGCCTACTAACAAAAACATCTACAATTATATTTGAATGCAATTCATGATATGAGGTGGAATAGTACAATACTAACATGTCTCAGAGTAACACAGGCCACAAGCCACATGTAGAGTTTTCAGTAAATTGACACTATAGCCATCACAATACTTTTAGCTCAGAAAGCAGGTTCTGTGCCTACATCAGGCTAAATTAAATTGTGTGACCATAGTGTCACTTAAAGAACACATTTTTTCCATCATTGACATGTACACATAACTATTGTATGAAACACATACCTGTATACTGTGCAGATTAAAATCCCTCATATCACAAATCACATTGTGCACATGCATGTTATAGAGTTTGATATGAGAATGAGTATAGGCCCTAGCATGTATCAATGTACATTGCATGCCCACATGGACATATATATGACTGTACTAATCCCTCTCATCATTTGACTCCTCCACAGAACCTCCTGTCACCAGACTGCAAACAGCCACGCCGCCACCTCCCCCACCACCACCAGTCACAGGCATGTAGCCACCTCCACCACCAGTCTACAGGCAACCACGTGAGCATTATGCTCCCAGGCATGAGCAGGGTTGGATGGCATCTGTTGAGGACCCGGAAGTGATGCCACCACCATTGCCATATGAGCCCTGGCAAGATTCCTGGCCAGAGTAATACTCTTCTTTTGGCTTTGAGGGGGAGCCAAGTCAGCCACAAAGGGTCCATGTCTTTACCCCCCCAACACAATATCAGGGCAGTCATGGCTATTACACACAGGGTATGTCCCAAGAAGTGCAAACTGGACAGGCTGAGTGCTCACAATGGGACTACCAATCCACCCTGAGAGCTCCACCATCCTCTTCCCTTGGGAGAGCTCCATCATCCTCTTCCCTTGGGAGAGCTCAACCATCCTCTTCCCTTGGGAGAGCTCCACCATCCTCTTCCCTTGGGAGAGCTCCACCATCTGCAGATGAGCATATAGCTGAAGATGTGCCACAAACACCAGCAGATGAAGATGTTCCACAAGCACATGCAGATGCAGCTGAAGTAGTTCCACAAGCACATGCAGATGCAGCTGAAGTAGTTCCTCAAACACCAGCAGATGCAGCTGAAGTAGTTCCTCAAACACCAGCAGATGCAGCTGAAGTAGTTCCTCAAGCACCAGCAGATGCAGCTGAACATGCACCTCAAGCACCTAGAAGCCCTGCTGCTCAAGAGCTTGTGGATGCATTGTATTCTCCCCTGGGTGATGAATACATTGCACTGCAGAGGAGGCTCATAACAAGCTGTGAGAGCATACAAAGAGGCCCAGAGAGGTTTCACAGGGGCCAAGAGAGGTTTCACAGGAGCCAAGAGAGGTTTCAAAGGAGCCAAGAGAGGTTACTCAAGCATAGCATAGAGCTGCAGAGGGACATGGCAGCATCATTAAATGGAATTGTTCAAAACCAGTCGCAGATGATGCAAGTTTTTTCTGATATGCAGATGCAGATGGACAATAGATGGCGTGAACAAAATCAACTCTTGGGTTGAGCACTTTACACACCAGCAGGACACTGCCTCCAGCCTATCATCTGTGGCCAGCACTCCAGCAGAATCATCTGAATCTTCCCAAACCAGGAGAACAAGGAAATCCACTACAGTCACCTCAGCCCCCTCATCCAAGAAGCCTAAAAAGAAATAAATATTCTTATAGTTCACCATAAATCTTGTCCTCTGTTATTTACAATATAATTGTCATCCACATCCATGTGAGGGGGGTTTTAGTACACTAATATTGTTTAAACATATAATAAGGCCTGTGTGGAAATGGGCCCAAAAAGGTAATATTATCATGTTTATGACATAGTCATGTTCTATAAACCACATCACATAGTTGTGTATGAAGGGTACATATAGTAATATTCACTTCTAAGATGTAAATCAAGGTTTCTCACATCCAATAGAAATTGACACATGGGCAGGGATAGGCACGAGGCAAGGCTGTGGCGGACATTTTCTAAAGTAAAGACCTTTAGTGAAGGACACCTTGCCTATCCCTGCACATGGGTATATATATCTAAATAATAATGTATTTACAGAAGGTGTGAACATAAGGTATAAACATCCATTTTGATTATTCTTAATGATAGTCAATAAATCATAGTGACCTAAACATGAATTAAACTAATGAGATATTTTCAGTAATTAGGGTGGTTAAGGGAAGGGGGGTGGGATGTAGTAGTTTCACTTACATGCAGTGGAAATCCGCAGTATGTAATTCGATGACCAGCTGCAGCAGGGGCATCACCATGACCAGGGACCTCAGCAGCAACTATAGAATCAGCATGTATAGACGGAACAACAGGGGCTTGTGCCCCATGATGCACCCCTTGTGCCCCATGATGCTGCCTCTCTATGGAAAGCAGGGGAAACATGGTGGCTAATGAGGATGTGCATTGGCGGTTTTTTAGGCTTCCTGTTGAGAGGTTGCGCTGTTTGTGATTGGTTTGACACAATTGACACACTTGCAGGGGCAGGAATAATAAATAATTGGAAGAGGTTTAACTGTTTGAGATCCAAGCTGCTGATATGTATGTTGTTGAGCATGCATTTTTTAGGCCTTCAGAGAGTTAAGTTGTTTTTTTTGTCAGTGCAAGGGTTCCTGCGCCTGCAATTTGTGACGAGATGAGAATGGAGTAGATTTTCTGAATTCTGCGCGCGTAAGTCCTTACGCTGTATATTGGATACCAAACTGCACGTGTTTTGTATGTCAGTCTATGGGTAAAAATAATACGGGCGAAGGCAGAAATATACGCGCGTAAGTTGTATGCTACGTCGTATATGTGATACCAAACCAGCGCAAAATCTGCCGTTGGCGGCTTTTGCGGGCGACGCTGCATATCGGATCAGGCCCCTGCTGTGCAAAAATCTTTACAGATTAGAGATTTGAGGGTAAAAAATGGATTTAGATCATTTCAAAAGGGAAATAGAAGTCCAGAGACCTTTACATCATTGGGCCCTTAGTGACTAGTTAAAGGGACACTAAACCCAAATTTTTTCTCTCATGATTCAGATAGAACATGCAATTTTAAAGAGACAGTCTAGTCCAAAATAATCTTTCATGATTTAGATAGGGCATGTAATTTTAAACAACTTTCCAATTTACTTTAATCACCAATTTTGCTTTGTTCTCTTGGTATTCTTAGTTGTAAGCTACATTTAGGAGGTTAATATGCTAATTTCTTAGACCTTGAAGGCCACCTTTTATATGAAAGCATTTTGACCGTTTTTCACCACTAGAGGGTGTTAGTTCATGTGTGTCATATAGATAACACTGTGCTCATGCACGTGGAGTTACCTGGGATTCAGCACTGATTGGCTAAAGCGCAAGTCTGTCAAAAGAACTGAAAAAAGGGGGCAGTTTGCCGAGGATTAGATACAAGATAATCACAGAGGTAAAAAGTATATTAATATAACTGTGTTGGTTGTGCAAAACTAGGGGATGGGTAATAAAAGAATTATCTATCTTTTACAACAATACAAATTCTAGTGTAGACTGTCCCTTTAAGCAAGTTTCTAATTTACTCCTATTATCAATTTTTTTCGTTCTCTTGCTATCTGTATAAAAAAAGCAGGAATGTCATGCATAGGAGCTGGCTCATTTTTGGTTGAGAACCTGGGTTATGCTTGCCTATTGGTGGGTAAATATAAGCCTCCAATAAGCAAGCACTATCCATGGTGCTGAACCTAAAATGGGCTGGCTGCTAAGATTTACATTTGTGCTTTTAAAATAAAGATAGCAAGAGAGAGAAGAAAATTTGATAATAGGAGTAAATTATAAAGTTGCTTAAAGTTCCATGCTCTATCTGAACCATGAAAGAAAAAAACTGGGTTCAGTGTCCCTTTAATCTATGAAAAAAGCAAACTAATTCCAGAAAAAAAACAGAAGGCTCTATTTACAGAGAGATGAATTACAGGTGAATTATATTTCATTAGCTATGCATTATCAAGGGCCAACCCCAGTGAGTATTTCCTGCAAAAAGAGCTGAGTTAGTCCTGCACAATGCTGCACAAAATTCACCAACAATTCTTCTATTTTAAGTGAATTGTGCACAGCATTAACTGTACAATGTGCAGGGTTAACTTAGCTCTTCCTGCAGGAGATATTCACTGGGTTTGGCCATTCATAATGCATAGCTAATGCTGGGAATTGAAATGTTTTAATTCACCTGCCATTTACCTCTTAATATATAGACCCCTAAGACGTTTTAAATAAAAACAGTTGTCAGAGTACAGACAGACTGATTGCAAGTGCAAAGCCAAATAGTTCAGCTCAGCAATGCAACGAAAGGTTAACTTTAAGTAATAAACTAAACAATTACGGCTAGATTACGAGTTTTGCGTTAAGCTGAAAAGGCAGCGTTAACAGGTCCTAATGCTGCTTTTTCACTACCGCTGCTATTACGAGTCTTGCAGGTTTAGGGGCACCGCACACTTCTTTGGCCTTACCGCAAAACGACTTACATAAACTTTGCAAACCCTTTTTTCTATGGGACTTCCATAGCGCCGAGTCTGTCCTGGGAGGCCAAAAAGTGAGCGGTACACCCTACCCCGTCAAGATTTGTAACGCATTCTAAAGTCAGTAGTTATGAGTTTTACACTTTAACGCTGTAGCATAAAACTCATAACTAAAGTGCTAAAAAGTACACTAACACCCATAAACTACCTATTAATCCCTAAACCGAGGCCCTCCCGCATTGCAAACACTGAAATAAAATTATAAACCCCTAATCTGCCGCTCCGGACATCGCCACCACTATAATAAACATATTAACCCCTAAGCCGCCGCACTCCTGCCTCACAAACCATAGTTAAATATTATTAACCCCTAATCTGCCGCCCCTAACATCGCCGCCACATACATTATATATATAAACCCCTAATATTCCGCCCCCAACGTCGCCGCCACTATATTGAATTTATTAACCCATAAACCTAAGTCTAACCCTAACACCCCCTAATTGAAATATAATTTAAATAAATCTAAATAAAATTACTATCATTAACTACATTATTCCTATTTAAAACTAAAAACTTACCTATAAAATAAACCCTAAGCTAGCTACAATATAACTAATAGTTACATTGTAGCTAGCTTAGGGTTTATTTTTATTTTACAGGCAAGTTTGTATATATTTTAACTAGGTAGAATAGTTACTAAATAGTTATTAACTATTTACTAACTACCTAGCTAAAATAAAGACAAATTTAGCTTTTTATCCAGTATTACACTATCTGTCCAGTTTCTACTCCCTAAAGATTTACTGTTTCAAAATTCCTGAACTGTAATAGACCTGTTTCCAGAACCTATGCTACTGAGATAGAAATTCTTGAATTCTTGAATCAGAGAAAGCATTTAATAAGGTCATCTGTGTAATATATGCATTATCCTTCACAAAGCTAGATATAAATAGATTTTCCCCCAAAACATCTCACTATCATTAATAGAACTCAACAGGGCTGCCCTATGCAAATTTGTTTTGCTGATGGAACCACTGATTGAATTAATAAGTAAATCTCCTTCTATATGTGACCTTGGTATAAACAATCAGGAGCATAAAACATGGCTTTATGGAAAATAATGCGATATTTGCATAGATATTTACCTCGTCAACTGAAGCACTCTCTCTGCATAAAATAACTACAAAACATAATTACAGATTCTAGTTGCCAAGAGATGATGCCTATAATTAAATAAATTCAAGTTTCATACGTTTAATGCCCCTGAACTATAATACTTCCAAAAGGTATTCCAGCTTATTAGATCTCTTTTTAAAGAGATAGTCTAGACAAAATTAAACTTTCTTCATTCAGATAGGGAATGCAATTTTAAACAACGGTCCAATTTACTTTTATCATCAAATTTGCTTTGTTTTCTTGGTATTCATTTTTTAAAGCTAAACCTAGGTAGGCTCAAAATGATTTCCAAACAGTTTTAAACCGCCTCTTATCTCAGTGCATTTTGACAGTTATTAACTTGTTAGACATTGCTAGTTCATGTGTGCCATATACAGTTGCAAGAAAAAGTATGTGAACCCTTTGGAATTATATGGATTTCTGCACAAATTGGTCATAAAATGTGATCTGATCATCATCTAAGTCACAACAATAGACAATCACAGTCTGCTTAAACTAATAACACACAAAGAATGAAATGTTGCCATGTTTTTATTGAACACACCATGGAAACATTCACAGTGCAGGTGGAAAAAGTATGTGAACCTTTGGATTTAATAACTGGTTGAACCTCCTTTGGCAGCAATAACTTCAACCAAATGTTTCCTGTAGTTGCAGATCAGACGTGCACAACGGTCAGGAGTAATTCTTGACCATTCCTCTTTACAGAACTGTTTCAGTTCAGCAATATTCTTGGGATGTCTGGTGTGAATCGCTTTCTTGAGGTCATGCCACAGCATCTCAATCGGGTTGAGGTTAGGACTCTGACTGGGCCACTTCAGAAGGCGTATTTTCTTTTGTTTAAGCCATTCTGTTGTTGATTTACTTCTATGCTTTGGGTCATTGTCCTGTTGCAACACCCATCTTCTGTTGAGCTTCAGCTGGTAGACAGATGGCCTTAAGTTCTCCTGCAAAATGTCTTGATAAACTTGGGAATTCATTTTTCCTTTGATGATAGCAATCCGTCCAGGCCCCGACGCAGCAAAGCAGCCCCAAACCATGATGCCCCCACCACCATACTTCACAGTTGGGATGAGGTTTTGATGTTGGTGTTCTGTGCCTCTCTTTCGCCACACATAGGCCTAGATTTGGAGTTCGGCGGTAGCTGTCAAAACCAGCGTTAGAGGCTCCTAACGCTGGTTTTGGCCGCCCGCTGGTATTTGGAGTCAGTGATTAAAGGGTCTAACGCTCACTTTTCAGCCGCGACTTTTCCATACCGCAGATCCCCCTACGCCATTTGCGTAGCCTATCTTTTCAATGGGATCTTTCTAACGCTGGTATTTAGAGTCGTTTCTGAAGTGAGCGTTAGAGCTCTAACGACAAGATTCCAGCCGCCTGAAAATAGCAGGAGTTAAGAGCTTTCTGGCTAACGCCGGTTCATAAAGCTCTTAACTACTGTACCCTAAAGTACACTAACACCCATAAACTACCTATGTACCCCTAAACCGAGGTCCCCCCACACCGCCGCCACTCGATTAAAATTTTTAACCCCTAATCTGCCGACCGCCACCTACGTTATACTTATGTACCCCTAATCTGCTGCCCCTAACCCCGCCGACCCCTGTATTACATTTATTAACCCCTAACCTGCCCCCCACAACGTCGCCGCCAGCTACTTAAAATAATTAACCCCTAATCTTCCGACCGCAAAGCGCCGCCACCTACGTTATCCCTATGTACCCCTAATCTGCTACCCCTAACACCGCCGACCCCTATATTATATTTATTAACCCCTAATCTGCCCCCCTCAACGTCGCCAACACCTGCCTACACTTATTAACCCCTATTCTGCCGAGCGGACCTGAGCGCTACTATAATAAAGTTATTAACCCCTAACCCGCCTCACTAACCCTATCATAAATAGTATTAACCCCTAATCTGCCCTCCCTAACATCGCCAACACCTAACTTCAATTATTAACCCCTAATCTGACGACCGGAGCTCACCGCTATTCTAATAAATTGATTAACCCCTAAAGCTAAGTCTAACCCTAACACTAACACCCCCCTAAGTTAAATATAATTTAAATCTAACGAAATAAATTAACTCTTATTAAATAACTTATTCCTATTTAAAGCTAAATACTTAACTGTAAAATAAATCCTAATATAGCTACAATATAAATTATAATTATATTATAGCTATTTTAGGATTAATATTTATTTTACAGGCAACTTTGTAATTATTTTAACCAGGTACAATAGCTATTAAATAGTTAAGAACTATTTAATAGTTACCTAGTTAAAATAATAACAAATTTACCTGTAAAATAAATCCTAACCTAAGATATAATTAAACCTAACACTACCCTATCAATAAATTAATTAAATAAACTACCTACAATTACCTACAATTAACCTAACACTACACTATCAATAAATTAATTAAACACAATTGCTACAAATAAATACAATTAAATAAACTAGCTAAAGTACAAAAAATAAAAAAGAACTAAGTTACAAAAAATAATAAAATATTTACAAACATAAGAAAAATATTACAACAATTTTAAACTAATTACACCTACTCTAAGCCCCCTAATAAAATAACAAAGCGGAGCGGGTCCATCTTGAAGCAGGCGACGCGGATCCATCCTCTTCTTCCGTTGTCTCACGACGAATGACGGTTCCTTTAAGGGACGTCATCCAAGATGGCGTCCCTCGAATTCCGATTGGCTGATAGGATTCTATCAGCCAATCGGAATTAAGGTAGGAATTTTCTGATTGGCTGATGGAATCAGCCAATCAGAATCAAGTTCAATCCGATTGGCTGATCCAATCAGCCAATCAGATTGAGCTCACATTCTATTGGCTGTTCCGTCGCCTGCTTCAAGATGGACCCGCTCCGCACCGGATGGAAGAAGATTGAAGATGCCGCTTGGAGAAGATGTTTGCCGGTCCGGATGTCCTCTTCTTGCCGGATAGGAGGAAGACTTTGGAGCCTCTTCTGGACCTCTTCAGCACCGGATGATGGATCGCCAACCCCCGCTTGGGTTGGATGAAGATGTTGGAGCCAGGACGGATCGGTGAACCTGGTATGGTGAAGACAAGGTAGGAAGATCTTCAGGGGCTTAGTGTTAGGTTTATTTAAGGGGGGTTTGGGTTAGATTAGGGGTATGTGGGTGGTGGGTTGTAATGTTGGGGGGGGGTATGGTATGTTTTTTTTTACAGGCAAAAGAGCTGAAATCCTTGGGGCATGCCCCGCAAAGGGCCCTGTTCAGGGCTGGTAAGGTAAAAGAGCTTGTAACTTTTTTAATTTAGAATAGGGTAGGGAATTTTTTATTTTGGGGGGCTTTGTTATTTTATTAGGGGGCTTAGAGTAGGTGTAATTAGTTTAAAATTGTTGTAATATTTTTCTTATGTTTGTAAATATTTTATTATTTTTTGTAACTTAGTTCTTTTTTATTTTTTGTACTTTAGCTAGTTTATTTAATTATATTTATTTGTAGCAATTGTGTTTAATTAATTTATTGATAGTGTAGTGTTAGGTTAATTGTAGGTAATTGTAGGTAGTTTATTTAATTAATTTATTGATAGGGTAGTGTTAGGTTTAATTATATCTTAGGTTAGGATTTATTTTACAGGTAAATTTGTTATTATTTTAACTAGGTAACTATTAAATAGTTCTTAACTATTTAATAGCTATTGTACCTGGCTAAAATAATTACAAAGTTGCCTGTAAAATAAATATTAATCCTAAAATAGCTATAATATAATTATAATTTATATTGTAGCTATATTAGGATTTATTTTACAGGTAAGTATTTAGCTTTAAATAGGAATAAGTTATTTAATAAGAGTTAATTTATTTCGTTAGATGTAAATTATATTTAACTTAGGGGGGTGTTAGTATTAGGGTTAGACTTAGCTTTAGGGGTTAATACATTTATTATAGTAGCGGTGAGGTCCGCTCGTCAGATTAGGAGTTAATAAGTGTAGGCAGGTGTCGGCGACATTGAGGGGGGCAGATTAGGGGTTAATAAATATAATATAGGGGTCGGCGATGTTAGGGCAGCAGATTAGGGGTACATAGGGATAACGTAGGTTGCGGCGGTTTACGGAGCGGCAGATTAGGGGTTAAAAAAATATGCAGGGGTCAGCGATAGCGGGGGCGGCAGATTAGGGGTTAATAAGTGTAAGGTTAGGGGTGTTTAGACTCGGGGTACATGTTAGGGTGTTAGGTGCAGACGTAGGAAGTGTTTCCCCATAGGAAACAATGGGGCTGCGTTAGGAGCTGAACGCTGCTTTTTTGCAGGTGTTAGGTTTTTTTTCAGCTCAAACAGCCCCATTGTTTCCTATGGGAGAATCGTGCACGAGCACGTTTTTGAGGCCGGCCGCGTCCGTAAGCAACTCTGGTATCGAGAGTTGCATTTGCGGTAAAAATGCTCTACGCTCCTTTTTTGGAGCCTAACGCAGCATTTGATTAAACTCTCGATACCAGAGTTAAATTTATGGTGCGGCCAGAAAAAAGCCCGCGGAGCGTTAACAGCCCTTTTACCGCCGAACTCCAAATCTAGGCCATAGTGTTGTGTATTTCTTCCAAACAACTCAACTTTGGTTTCATCTGTCCACAGAATATTTTGCCAGTACTGCTGTGGAACATCCAGGTGCTCTTGTGCAAACTGTAAACGTGCAGCAATGTTTTGTTTGGACAGCAGTGGCTTCCTCTGTGGTATCCTACCATGAAATCCATTCTGGTTTAGTGTTTTACGTATTGTAGATTCGCTAACAGGGATGTTAGCATTTGCCAGTGACTTTTGTAAGTCTTTAGCTGACACTCTAGGATTCTTCTTCACCTCATTGAGCAGTCTGCGCTGTGCTCTTGCAGTCATCTTTACAGGACGGCCACTTCTAGGGAGAGTAGCAGCAGTGCTGAACTTTCTCCATTTATAGACAATTTGTCTTACCATGGACTGATGAACAGCAAGGCTTTTGGAGATACTTTTATAACCCTTTCTAGCTTTATGCAAGTCAACAATTCTTAATCGTAGGTCTTCTGAGAGCTCTTTTGTGCGAGGCATCATTCACATCAGGCAATGCTTCTTATGAAAAGCAAACCCAGAACTGGTGTGTGTTTTTTATAGGGCAGGGCAGCTGTAACCAACACCTCCAATCTCATCTCATTGATTGGACTCCAGTTGGCTGACATCTCACTCCAATTAGCTCTTGGAGATGTCATTAGTCTAGGGGTTCACATACTTTTTCCACCTGCACTGTGAATGTTTACATGGTGTGTTCAATAAAAACATGGCAACATTTCATTCTTTGTGTGTTATTAGTTTAAGCAGACTGTGATTGTCTATTGTTGTGACTTAGATGATGATCAGATCACATTTTATGACCAATTTGTGCAGAAATCCATATCATTCCAAAGGGTTCACATACTTTTTCTTGCAACTGTAGATAACATTACGCCCACACCCGTGAAGTTATTTAGGGGTCAGCACTGATTGACTAAACAGCATGTCTGTCAAAAGCGATGAGCTAAGAGGGCAGTCTGCAGAGACTTAGATACAAGGTAATCACAGAGGTAAAAAGTATATTAATATAATCATGTTAGTTATGTAAAACTGGGGGAATGGGTAATAAAGGAATTTTCTATCTTTTTAAACAATAAAAATGTTCACGCTGCTGTCCCTTTAAGCAAATCTATGCTAAGCTTCTTACTCCTCTTGGACTAGGGTTACCAACTGCCCCGTATTTCACAGGTTCTCCCGTATTTAATCAAATGTTTTACTGTCTCTCCTAGCTCCCTTATTATGCTGCTTCCCGATGTGCAGACTGCAGAGGACAACACTGGAAGATGATGACAGAGGCACGCAGAGCTTTTGTACCATTATGCTGCATTCTGCTAATAGATTAATTCTGCAGCGCTACATTTTTAGAATTAGTGGTCAATATACATTTGAGGGTGAGCAGTTAATTGTTTTCTCCATGAATCTATCTTTAAAAGAAAGCACACTATCGGCCAAATGTTATGCATAATGCACTTATATCAACACACTTTGGGATAGAGAGAACTTAAACTTTGAGAGAACAGTGTATTAGCCATATGTTTTATGCACTTACCATGTAATACCCCATATGTATTTTTATAACAGAGATAGAATAGAATAGAATAGAAGCCTAATGTTTTACAGACTTAGGGGGATGTTTATCAAAGGTCTGGCGGAGAGCAATAGGCTCTCCGTATTCAGCATTGCACCAGCAGCTCTTGTGAACTGCTGGTGCAACGTCGCCCCCTGCAGATTCGCGGTCAATCGGCCACCAGCAAGGAGGTGTCAATCAACCCAATCGTACTCGATCGGGTTGAATTGCAGCAATGTCTGTCCACCTGCTCAGAGCAGGCGGACAGGTTATGGAGCAGCAATCTTTAGACCGCTGCTTCATAACTGCTGTTTCTGGCGAGCCTGCAGGCTCGCCAGAAACACGGTCCCTCCAGCTCCATACGGAGCTTGATAAATGGGCCCCTTAGTATTTCCAAAGGCAATGGGAATTGGCTTTTTTGTATTTTATCATTTTTATTGAGGTTTTATCAGAAAAGCACAGACAATACAATGCCATGCATTGACAACAATATATACAATACAGTCTGCACAGTTACAATACATACAGCAACATCAATAAAGAAGGATACTTTTGCAATGGTATTATAATCACAAAGATATAAATAGAAATCTGTCTAGCATTGAAATTTCTTTAGCCGGGCTCTTGCATCCTTACCCGTGTTTGCACATGTAAGGCTATAGATGCTCCATACTGTTTACAACCCAAAAACTTAACCAAACCATTATTAATAATAAATAAGCAACCCTTGGTAATGCTGCTTATGAGCCTTTTTTAACCTTAGAAATAAATACACAACAACGTTATATTCTTAGCCAAAATTGGAAGGGTCACTTTTATTCAACCTAACAGAATTTTTGCCTTTATGGCACAAAATTGGAAATGAGAGCAAAACCGCCAATCAACATAACTTTAAGTTCCAAAATCAAATAACAAAATGCCCCAACATTTAGACATGAACTTGGGTCTAACGTCTCAGGGGAGGACCACCAGCACCTTTGGCTTGGCAACAAGGGGGAAAAAGAACCTGTGTCAAAGCCAGCCAAGCAGCTAGACCACCGGATTACTACCCCAGACTGGGTACGCCGCAGGATCCTCCCTCCCCCTCAATTGCCCCGCCTACGTGCCGGAACCCAATTTCACTGCAAACTAAAGAGAGAAATAACCTTAGAAATAAATACACAACAACGTTATATTCTTGGCCAAAATTGGAAAGGTCACTTTTATTTAACCTAACAGAATTTTTGCCTTTATGGCACAAAATTGAAAATGAGAGTAAAACTACCAATCAACATAACTTTAAGTTCCAAAATCAAATAACAAAATGCCCCAACATTTGGACATGAACTTGGGTCTCACGTCTCAGGGGAGGACCACCAGCCCCTGTGGCTTGGCAACAAGGGGGGAAAAGAACCTGCGTCAAAGCCAGCCCCGCAACTAGACCACCGGATCACTACCCCAGACTGGGTACGCTGCAGGATCCTCCCACCCCCTCAATTGCCCCACCTACGTGCCAGAACCGAATTTCACTGCAAACTAAAGAGAGCTCTCTTTTCCGCCACAAAAACATTAGCTACCTTTCCTTACCTCAATTCTGCTTTTCAGCATCATCCTTATATCTGCCAGGAACTGGTCATTCGCTTCGTTAGTCAGATGAACCCAGTCGGGTATAAAAAGCTCCTCCCTTCTTGCTGTGATCAGTGGATGTTCTAAGACTTGTCCCCCTATCTGCCTCACTGCCTTTGCTGAAACCTGGTTCAGTTTTCTCCTAGATCTATAGCCTGCTCTGTGGGTATCTGTATTTCTCCAGTACAATCTGGATTTTATGTTGGACCAAATTATTTCTACCTGTGGCCACGCTACTTTAAACCAGGCAATGACTTCCTGTACCTTCTCTTCAATCTCTCTTAAAAGGAATGCTCCTATATTGTTCCCCCCCAAATGAACTATCAACATATCAGGGCACCCTCGTCTTAACCTAGCTTGCTGAACTGTCCCGATGAGTTCCTCCCACTTCATACCCCTTTTACCTAACCATCTAATACTTGCCTCCTTAGTGCACCCCCTCTCTGGATGCAGCCACCCTCAGCCCAGTAGACATAAGAGTGTCCAACAACCCACACTCTCAGTGCCCTTCCTACAAAACAATGATATTGAACAAAGAACACATGTTAACATCATAAAGAAACCAACATTATTATAAATCACAAAACAGCAAACCCAAAATCTTTTATTTTTATTTATTACACTCTTTCTCTAACCAAACATAAGATTTGAAAACCTTAGACTTCCATCTCCCTAACTTTTTAATTTGCTCATTTGAGCATCCCTTGCCTGCAGTGTTTGTTGTTGCCCCAATTCTAAATGAAGGGGGAATGAAATATCCTAATTCCCACCCCAATTTATGTACCACTAAATTCAATACCCTCCTGAACTGAAATTTTTTAACATTCAATCCATTCGCATGTCTCAAAAATAATCTTCCTTCACCTCTCTTTTTACTCAAATATTCTTGCACACATGCAACCGGACATGCCGCCCCCTTAGTTTCCTTCATTGCAATCCACGCCCTCTTGCCTCTCACATCAGTTTTTGATCTTCTGATCAATACCAAGACAGTAACCTCGGATACTCTAACATCTCCCATTTCCACTCCATTTTTGCATCCTTTTTACTCATTGCTAACAATTCACCTTTTCTGAATGCCCCATGGAATGCTTAAGAAAATGCTGCTTTGAAAACTGACACCTCGTCACTATTTGTGCAAACCAGTTAAAACAATTAAAAATTTTATCCAGTCTATCTTCTTTTATAGGTTCCCTTTTATCCACTCTTTTTGGATCCCCCTCTTTCCCATGCTAAAAATTTTATCCAGTCTATCTTCTTTTATAGGTTCCCTTTTATCCACTCTTTTTGGTTCCCCTCTTTCCCATGCCTTTACTATCTTTCTTACCACAAACCTCTTGGTTTGATCCATTTCCCCCATCAGCTGCGCAAAATATGACACTCCTGCCAATGCCATACCTAGCTGCCCTCTCTCCTTATTCCCCTTTCTTTCAAAACCCACAGCCATTCCAAAAACCTAGATTTTTCTTCTTTCCCATCCTCATTCCTAAAAGTTAGCCACTGCCTCCAATACTTTTGATATGCCACCCACGTCTTTGGCACCACTGCATTTTCCACCAAACTAGTGATTCCTTTTATCCATTGCCAATCGGCCAAAGAATCATAGGGCAGCATTCACCATCTTTTCTAGAATCTGGGACAAGTTTTCTAAACAACTCCCACTTAAACCTGGACAGTGCATTGGCAACTACATTCTTATAACCGGGAATATGCCTAGCCTTAAACTGTATATTATATTCCAAACATCTCAGAACAAAGTATCTCAAGTATTATATAACAGGCATAGATGAGGCAGACAAGTTGTTTATCACATCGACCACTCCCTTATTGTCCGACCAACAGATTATACTTCTATTTGCTAACAATTGTCCCCATAACTCCTCCGCCACTACTAATTGGAAAAGCTCCAACAATGCTAAATTCTTCACCCAACCATTGTTTCTCCATTCCTCAGGCCATTCACTCGCACACCACCTTCCTTGTAAATAAGCCCCAAACCCTGCAACTCCTGTAGCATCCGTAAACAGTTCCAAATCCATCGCTGACACCTCCTTTGGCCAAATCCTAATTCCATTAAACTGTCTAAGAAAACAATCTCAAACTTTCAAAACCTCTCTCATTGTCCCTGATATCCTCACCATATACTCAGGTTTCTTAATTCCTGCTGTAGCTAATTTTAGCCTTCTCTTAAAAATCCTCCCCACCGGGATGACCCTACATGCCCTAAAATTAAAACCAAACAACCTTTGCATCTCCCTGAGCATCACTTTTTTTTTGAACCGTCAAGTTTGCTATTAATTGTCTTGCTTTTCCCACTTTATCTTGTGGGAAATTACGAAAGTTAACAGCTCTATTACCTTACCAGCCCTTAAAAGGGCCTTTTGCGGGGCATGCCCCAAAGAAATCAGCTCTTTTGCCTGTAAAAAAAAAACCACAATACCACCCCCCAACATTACAACCC
The DNA here is from genome assembly GCF_027579735.1 of Bombina bombina. Lineage (NCBI taxonomy): Eukaryota > Metazoa > Chordata > Amphibia > Anura > Bombinatoridae > Bombina > Bombina bombina. Next base: position 894,913,544 of record NC_069502.1, on the reverse strand, counting down.
ACATACCCCTACTCTAACCCAAACCCTCCTTAAATAAACCTAACACTACCCCCCTGAAGATCATCCTACCTTTAGCCGTCTTCAGCCAGCCGACCACCAATGGAACAGAAGAGGACATCCACAGCGGTCAAAGTCTTCATCCAAGGGGCGCTGAAGAGGTCTTCCATCCGATAGAAGTCTTAATCCAGGCGGCGTCTTCAATCTTCATCCATCCGGAGCAGAGCCATCTTCAAAGCAGCCGACGCGGAGCCATCTTCATCCACCGACGCCTACTCGCCGAATGAATATTCCTTTAAATGACGTCATCCAAGATGGCGTCCCTCGAATTCCGATTGGCTGATAGGATTCTATCAGCCAATCGGAATTAAGGTAGGAAAAATCTGGTAGGCGAGCTTAGGTGGGCGTATTGGGCCGGAGAAGGCAGGTAAGTAGACACGTTGATAACTAGGGGCCTATTACTATCCCCAAAATAAACATCCTCATTCCAGGCCCCTCCGACTTCTCTGCAGCAACTGGCACCCTCAATTATTCTAGCATGCTAGTCAAACCGTCCTTCATATATTTGCACTCACCAGAATCAGCTGGACCTACCACCATAAAATCATCCAGATAATGCACTACATTACCCAAACCCATTTTTTCTGTTAACTACCAATGCAGGAACGTACTGAATTTATCGAAAATAGAACAGGACACTGAACAACCCATGGGCAGGCATTTATCTACATAAAGTTTTTCGTCAAATTTACAGCCCATCAATTTGAAATTTACCAGATTTAGTGGAAGAAGCCTAAAATCGGATTCTATATTAATCTTCACCATGAGAGCACCCTTTGCCGTTTCCCTAACCATTCTCACTGCGCTGTCAAATGACTGTTACTGTACCGTTGCATCTGCTTTTTCTATGGCATCATTAACTGATTTTCCTCTCGGGTAAAATAGGTGGGGAATCATCCTATATTTTCCCTTTTCTTTTTAGGCACTACCCCGACAGGAGATACCACTAGATCCTCAATTGACTTGATCACAAAAAGCCCCGCCATCCTGCCCAACTGTATTTCTTTATTCAATTTCTCCTGCAATATCTCAGGAAATACGTTTGCTGATTTTAAATTTCTAAACTTGTCAGAACCTAACATAACAGATTTTACCAGAACCACAAAACCACTTTTAAAACCCTCATCCAACAATTCCCTATCATCCCTGAAAGGGTATTTCTCTAATTCCTTCCTCAACTTATCTACTTTCAGAGGAGTTCTGGCTAGCCCCCACTGAACTTTCATTGCCATTTCCCCCTGGGGCACGAAAAAATTTTCTGTTTGTATTACCATTCCCATTCCTCCTGCAATCCACCCCAGCATGTAATCCACTGCAATATTTACAAACATGTTGTTAACTTCAGCTATCAAATGTATGTAACGGAGAATCCCTTTTACCTTATCTGGGTTCTCAGAAATAAAAAATTCTGCATAAATCAATATTCCTTTCACCCATTCTGGAAAACATTGCTTTTGCCTCCGCCCCTTATTATTCTCGCCCCTTGCTTTTAACGCCATTGCCTCCCTTGTCATTTCAAATACATCAAAGTACTTTCCCTTTTTTGCCCTTATAATTATTTTTGTTTTTAAATGAGTAGATAATGGCAGCAACTTTGTACCTGTTACCTCATCATCTGCATTAAATTCCTCCTCACTATTATCCCCTTCTATGCCCACACTTGACACTACCCATACCTTGTTGAGCATAAATTTTCTTTACACATTTTAAAATTGTTCTATTACCATCTCCTGTAACTTTCTCATCTTCTGAATCCCACTCTGATGAACGATCAGACACATTACATTTGCTATACATGGTTCGCTTACCTTGCGTTGTCTACTGTGCTGTTACCACCCTTCCTGCTCTGCTCCTTGCTTCCGCTTGCCTCTGCATTCCATTCAGATTCGTTTTGCCCCTCCATCCCTCCATCCTTTTCGATTTCCTCTGCCACCGCAATACTCCTCCTGTCCCCTGTTGAGCTTGCTTTCTGTAATACAGTCAGACTCACATTATTTCTATTCGCATCATTTCTCTCATTTCTTTCATTTGTCTTTGATGCTACCAGCTGTGCCTGCCTCTCCTTTTCTGCCCATGCCAGCCCTTTTTTCCCTCTCACCCCCATTTGCTGCCAATGCTCCACTATCCTCATCCTCTAATCAAATGTATGTATTCCCATCTAAGGCCTCTAGTTATCAACGTGTCTACTTTACCTGCCTTCGCCGGTCCAATACACCCGCCTAAGCTTGCCATCGCCGCCGCGGACCTGAAAAATTTTGCCTAAGTTATCAAAAAATCTGTCAAAAAGCCGCGCACCAAGTACGGGGCGATGAGCAGATGACTGCGAGAGTTATCACTCATCCGATCTCGCTGCTCTTCGGCTTTTTGACAGCTTTATTGACAAGCTCTCACTAAGCACCCACACTAACTACACTGTTCTACCCCCTATACCGGCGCCCCCGGAGCCCCCCGCAACTAAATAAAGTTATAACCCCCTAAACCGCCGCTCCTAGACCCCGCCGCAACTCTTATAAATGTATTAACACCTAAACCGCCGCTCCCGGACCCCGCCGCCACCTACATTATACCTAGTCACCTATAATAAATTTATTAACCCCTATCCTGCGGATCCCGGACCTCGCCGCAACTAAATAAATAGTTTAACCCCTAAACTGCCGCTCCTAGACCCCGCCGCAACTCTTATAAATGTATTAACACCTAAACCGCCGCTCCCGGACCCCGCCGCCACCTACATTATACCTAGTCACCTATAATAAATTTATTAACCCCTATCCTGCGGATCCCGGACTTCGCTGCAACTAAATAAATAGTTTAACCCCTAAACCGCCGCTCCTGGACCTCACCACAACTAAATAAATAGTTTAACCCCTAAACCGCCGCACCCGGACCCCGTTGCAACCTATCTTAAATTTATTAACCCCTAATCTGCCCCCCCTACACCGTCGCCACCTATAATAAATGTATTAACCCCTATCCTGCCCCCCCAAAACCTCTGCCACTGTAATATATGTATTAACCCCTAAACCTAAGTCTAACACTAACCCTAACACCCCCCTAACTTAAATATTAATTAAATAAATCTAAATAATATTTATCTTATTAACTAAATTATTAATATTTAAAACTAAATACTTACCTTTAAAATAAACCCTAATATAGCTACAATATAAATAATAATTATATTGTACCTATCTTAGGATTTATTTTTATTTTACAGGCAAATTTCAATTTATTTTAACTAGGTACAATAGCTATTAAATAGTTATTAACTATTTAATAGCTACCTAGTTAAAATAAAGAGAAATTAACCTGTAAAATAAAAACTAGCCTAAGTTACAATTACACCTAACACTACACTATACTTTAATAAATTATTCCTATTTAAAAATAAATACTTACCTGTAAAATAAACCCTAAGATAGCTACAATGTAATTAATAATTACATTGTAGCTATTGTAGGATTTATATTTATTTTACAGGTAACTTTGTATTTATTTTAGCTAGTTAGAATAGTTAACTATTTAATAACTACCTAGCTAAAAGAAATACAAAATTACCTGTAAAATAAATCCTACCCTAAGTTACAATTAAACCTAACACTACACTATCATTAAATTAGATAAATAAATTAGCTACAAATAACTACAATTAAATTAAATTCAATTAAATAAACTAACTAAAGTACAAAAAATAAAAAAGCTAAGTAACAAAAAATAAAAAAAATAAGTTACAAACATTTCAAAAATATTACAACAATGTTAAGCTACTTACACCTAATCTAAGCCCCCTAATAAAATAACAAAGCCCCCCAAAATAAAAAAATTCACTACCCTATTCTACATTAAAAAGTTACCAGCTCTATTACCTTACCAGCCCTTAAAAGGGCCTTTTGCGGGGCATGCCCCAAAGAATTCAGCTCTTTTGCCTGTAAAAAAAAATACAACCCCCCAACATTAAAACCCACCACCCACATACCCCTAATCTAACCCAAACCCCCCTTAAATAAACCTAACACTACCCCCCTGAAGAACATCCTACCTTGAGCCGTCTTCAGCCAGCCGACCACCGATGGAACCGAAGAGGAGATCCGGAGCGGCAGAAGTCATCATCCAAGGGGCGCTGAAGAAGTCTTCCATCCGATTGAAGTCAACATCCAGGCGGCGCTGAAGAGGTCTTCCATCCAATTGAAGTCTTCATCCAAGCGGCGTCTTCAATCTTCATCCATCCAGAGCGGAGCCATCTTCAGACGAGCCGACGTGGAGCCATACTCTTCTTCCCGATGACTAAAGACGAATGAAGGTTCCTTTAAGGGACGTCATCCAAGATGGCGTCCCTTCAATTCCGATTGGCTGATAGGATTCTATCAGCCAATCGGAATTAAGGTAGGAAAAATCTGATTGGCTGATTGAATCAGCTAATCAGATTGAAGTTCAATCCGATTGGCTGATCCAATCAGCCAATCAGATTGAGCTTGCATTCTATTGGCTGTTCCGATCAGCCAATAGAATGCGAGCTCAATCTGATTGGCTGATTGGATCAGCCAATCGGATTGAACTTCAATCTGATTGGCTGATGCCATCTTGGATGACGTCCCTTAAAGGAACCTTCATTCGTGGTTAGTCGTCGGGAAGAAGAGGATGGCTCCGCGTCGGCTCGTCTGAAGATGGCTCCGCTCCGGATGGATGAAGATTGAAGACGCCGCTTGGATGAAGACTTCAATCGGATGGAAGACCTCTTCAGCACCCCTTGGATAATGACTTCTGCCACTCCGGATCTCCCCTTCGGTTCCATCGGTGGGTCGGCTGGCTGAAGACGGCTAAAGGTAGGAGGATCTTCAGGGGGGTAGTGTTAGGTTTATTTAAGGGGGGTTTGGGTTAGAGTAGGGGTATTTGGGTGGTGCGTTTTAATGTTGGGGGGTTGTATTTTATTTTCACAGGCAAAAGAGCTGGATTCTTTGGGGCATGCCCCGCAAAAGGCCCTTTTAAGGGCTGGTAAGGTAATAGAGCTGGTAACTTTTTAATGTAGAATAGGGTAGGGCATTTTTTTATTTTGGGGGGCTTTGTTATTTTATTAGGGGGCTTAGATTAGGTGTAAGTAGCTTAAAATTGTTGTAATATTTTTGAAATGTTTGTAACTTTTTTTATTTTCTGTAACTTAGCTTTTTTTATTTTTTGTACTTTAGTTAATTTATTTAATTGTATTTAATTGTAGTTATTTGTAGGTAATTTATTTAATTAATTTAATGATAGTGTAGTGTTAGGTTTAACTGTAACTTAGGTTAGTTTTTATTTTACAGGTAAATGTATCTTTATTTTAACTAGATAGCTATTAAATAGTTAATAACTATTTAATAGCTATTGTACCTAGTTAAAATAAATTGAAATTTGCCTGTAAAATAAAAATAAATCCTAAGATAGCTACAATATAATTATTATTTATATTGTAGCTATATTAGGGTTTATTTTAAAGGTAAGTATTTAGTTTTAAATAGGATTAATTTAGTTAATAAGAATAATATTTATTTAGATGTATTTAATTAATATTTAAGTTAGTGGGGTGTTAGGGTTAGTGTTAGACTTAGGTTTAGGGGTTAATAATTTTATTATAGTGGCGGTGGTGTAGGGGGGGCAGGATAGGGGTTAATAAGTTTAATATAGGTTGCGGCGGGGTCCAGGAGTGGCGGTTTAGGAGTTAAACTATTTATTTAGGTGCAGCGAGGTCCGGGATCCACAGGATAGGGGATAATAACTTTATTATAGGTGGCGGCGGTATAGGGGGGGCAGGATAGGGGTTACTAGGTATAATGTAGGTGGTGGCGGTGTCCGGGAGCGGCGGTTTAGGGGTTAATAACTTTATTATAGTTGCGGTGGGCTCCGGGAACGGCGGTTTAGGGGGTAATACATTTATTTAGTTGCGGCGGTGTAGGGGGGGGACAGATTAGGGGTGTTTAGACTCGGGGTACATGTTAGGTGTAGACAGCTCCCATAGGAATGAATGGGATATCTGGCAGCAGCGAACATGAACTTTCGCTATGGTCAGACTCCCATTGATTCCTATGGGATCCGCCGCCTCCAGGGCGGCAGTTTGAAAACCAGGTACGCTGGGTCGGAAAAGTGCCGAGCGTACCTTCTAGTTTTTTGATAACTAGCAAAAGTAGTCAGTGCCGAACTTGTGTGCGGAACATCTGGAGTGACGTAAGAATCGATCTGTGTCGGACTGAGTCCGGCGGATCGAAGCTTACGTCACAAAATTCTACTTTTGCCGGTGTCTAGGGCTTGATAACTAAGGCGAATCAGCCTCGCCACAAATACGCTGCAGAATTCCAGCGTATTTGAGGTTGACGGCTTGATAACTAGGGGCCTATGTTTTGTAAATACAAAAAATTAAAAATAGTACAGAAAAAAATAAACACATTATCCAAAATAAAAAAATTCAACCTAATCCCTATGAAAATAAAAAGCCCCCCCAAAATAAAAACACCCCCTAATCTAATGCTAAACTACCAATAGCCCTTAAAATTGCTTTTTGTAGGGCATTGCCCTAAGTTTAGCAGCTCTTTTGCAGTTACAAAAAAAATCTAAGTTCCCCCCTAACAGTAAAACTCACCTCCCACCAAAACCCCCAAAATAAATAAACCTAACACTAAAAAATCTAAACTATCCATTGTCCTGAAAATAACATTTGTATGGGTATTGCCCTTAAAATGACATTCTGCTTTTTTGCTGCCCTTAAAAGGGCATTCAGCGCTTTTAAGAGGTGCCCAAAACCCTAAACTAAAATAAAACAAAACCCCCAAAAATAAACAAAAACTAAGTCTAACCCCCAAAAATTAAAAAATTAAACCAAATCCCTATGAAAATAAAAAAGACCCCTCCAAATAAAAACACCCCCTAATCAAATGCTAAACTACCAATATCCCTTAAAAGAGATTTTTGTAGGGCATTGCCCTAAATTAAACAGCTCTTTTGCAGTTACAGAAAATTCTAAGCCCCCCCTAACAGTAAAACCCATATATACACATATATACACATATAAACACATGAAACACAAAATAAATAAACCTAACACTAAAAAACCTAAACTACCCATTGCCCTGAAAAGGGCATTTGTATGGGCATTGCCCTTAAAATTGCATTCAGCTCTTTTGAGAAGTGCCCATAACCCTAATCTAAAAAAAAATAAACCCCCCAAAAATTAAAAAAAAACCTAAATCCAACAACCAAAAAATAAAAAATTAAACCTAAGTTTAAATTAAGCTAAAATTACAGAAAATAAAAAATCTATTACAGAAAATAAAAAACAAAATTATCAAACTTTAAAAAAATTAAACCTAATCCCTATGAAAAAAGCCCCCCCAAAATAAAAACACCCCCTAATCTAATGCTAAACTACAAATATCCTTTAAAAGGGCTTTTTGTAGGGTATCACCCCAAGTTAAACAGATCTTTTACATTAAAAATAAAATAGTCCCTCCTAACAGTAAAACCCACCACCCACCAAACCATCCAAAATAAAAAAAACTATCACTAAAAAACCTAAACTATCCATTGCCCTAAAAAGGGCATTTGTATGGGCATTGCCCTTAAAAGGGCATTCAGCTCTTTTGCTGCCGATCCCTAATCTAAAAAACAAACAAAAAAAAAACCTAAGTCTAACCCCCAGGTTGGTACTTACGGTTGCTGAAGTCCGGCGGAGAAGGTCCTCTTATAAGTGTTGAAGTCTTCTTCCAAGCGGCCGACATCTTCTTCCAAGCGGGGACCTCTTCTTTCTTCATCCAGGACAGCGGAACTGAATACCGGCAACCGTGGAACTGAAGACCAGCGACAGCGGAACTGAAGACCGGTGACCGCAGAGCCATGGAGCGTGGAGGATCCCCTTCCAATCGCCGCCATACACTGAATAGTGAATTCAAGGTACGCGATTAAAGATGGAATGCCTTGAATTCCTATTGGCTGATTTGATTCTTCAAATTCAAATCAGCCAATAGGATGATAGCTACTAAAATCCTATTGGCTGTTCAAATTATCTAATAGGATTTCAGTAGCTCTCATCCTATTGGCTGATTTGAATTTGAAGAATTAAATCAGCTAATAGGAATTCAAGGGACGCCATCTTTAATCGCGTACCTTGAATTCTCTATATAGTGTACAGAGGAGATTGTACGAAGAGGATCCTCCACGCTCCATGGCTCCGCGGTCGCCGTTTTTCAGTTCCAGGGTCGATCTTCTTCAGTTCCAGGGTCGCTAGTCTTCAGCTCCTCGGTCATAGGTCTTTAGCTCCGCCATCCACGCCGGCTTGCTCCTGGAAGAAGAAAGAAGAGGTTGCCGCTTGGAAGACTTCACCGCCTGGAACAGGACCTTCTCCGCCGGACTTTAGGAACTGTGAGTACCAACCTGGGGGTTAGTCTTATGTTTTTTTAAAATTTGGGGGGGGGTTATTTTATTTAGATTAGGGATGGGCAATTCTTAAAAGGGCAATGCCCATACATATGCCCTTTTCAGGGCAATTGGTAGTATAGGTTTTTTAGTGTTAGGTTTATTTATTTTGGGGGTTTTGGTGGGTGGTGGGTTTTACTGTTAGGGGTACTTAGAATTTTTTGTAACTGTAAAAGAACTGTTTATTATTTTCTGTAATGTTAGACTTTTTATTTTTTTGTAATTTTAGTTTAATTTAAACTTAGTTTTTTTTTATTTTTAAAGTAATGTTAGTTTTTTATTTTAATTGTAATTTTGTATTTTTAATTTAGGTAATTGGGTTTAATTTAGGGTGTGTTAGGTTAGGGGGTGTTAGGTTAGGGGACTTAGTAATTTAATAAGTTATATGCGTTGTGTGTTTTGGCGGTTTAAGGGATTAATATGTTAAGTTATTTGCGTATAAGAGGTTAATTACTTTTAATATGTTAGGTTATTTGCGGATTAGGGGTTAATTACTTTATTTTGCGATGTGTGGGTTTGCGATTTAGGAGGTTAGTTTTTTTTTGTTATACTTTGTGCGGGCTGTGCTTTTTTTTTGTAATGCTCCATTTGCCTTCGCTGCATCCCGGTGGATTCCGAAAATGGCAGGGTGGCACCACCCTGCCATTTTTGGAATCCACCGGGATGCAGCTTATTTTGCTGCATCCAGGTGAATTCTTTTGGCTGCGCATGCAGCCAACATTCTGTTCGCTGCCTCCTGCAGCCAACATTCCATTGAGGATGCGTGCATTCATATGGGCTGATTTGATTCTTCAAATTCAAATCAGCCAATATGATAAGAGCTACTGAAATCCTATTGGCTGTTCAAATTAGCCAATAGGATGAGAGCTAATGGAATTGTATTGGCTATTCAAATCAGAAACTGTGAGTGGATCTTCGGGGGTTAGTGTTAGTTTTTTTTTTTTTTTTATCTTTTTGTGTGTTTTTTTTTTTTTTAAATCTTTTTGTGTGTTTTTTTTTTTTTTAGATTAGGGTTTGGGCTTTAGGTAAAGAGCTGAATGCCCTTTTCAGGGCAATGTAAAAGAGCTGAATGCCCTTTTAAGGGCAATGCCAATACAAATTAGTTTTTTTAATTGATAGTTATTTTAATTTTTGTATAATAGTTTAGTATAATAGTTATGTTAGGTTCATTTATAGTTTAAACTTTTTTAAGTTTTTTAATTTCACAGCCAAGTTTTTATTTATTTTAAGATAGGGATATTGTAATTTTAATATAGAATTAGGAGGTTGTTAGGTTTAGGGGTTAATAGTTTAATTACGTTTTTTGTGATGTGGGGGACTGGCGGTTTAGGGGTTATTAGGTTTATTTAGTGGTGGTGATGTGGGAGGCCAGAGGTTTAGGGGTTAATACATTTATTATAGTGGTGGTGATGTCGGGAGCGGCAGATTAGGGGTTAATAACTTTATTTAGGTGGCTGCAAATTAGAGGTGTTTAGACTTGGGGTTTATGTAAGGGTGTTAGGTTTAAACGTAACTTTTTTTCCCCATAGACATAAATGGGGTTGCGTTACAGAGATTTTCATTCCGCACTTAAAGGGACAGTCTAGTCAAAATTAAACTTTCATGATTCAGATAGGGCATGCAATTTTAAACAACTTTCCAATTTACTTCTATTATCTAATTTGCTCAATTCTTTAGATATCCTTTGTTGAAGAAATAGCAATGCACATGTGTGAGCCAATCACACAAGGCCTCTAGGTGCAGCAACCAATCAGCAGCTACTGAGCATATCTAGATATGCTTTTCAGCAAGTGATATCAAGAGAATGAAGCAAATTAGATAATAGAAGTAAAATAGAAAGTTGTTTAAAATGACATGCTCTTTCTAAATCACGAAAGAAAAAAATTGGCTTTCATGTCCCTTTAAGGTTCTAACACTCTCTACCCATTGATGTCTATGGGGAAAGCGTGCATGAGCACGTCAAATCAGTCCTTGGATTTTGTGTGGTATGGAGCTTATCGTCTCCATAATGGCAGCGCTATGAAGGGTGAAATAACGCAACTTTTGTTGCGTTCGTTTCGCACCCTACAGTATATAGCGCAAAACTCGTAATCTAGGCGCTTGGTAGCAATTGCTGTAGATGTTTCCAGGGAAACCTCAAGGAAAAAGGGAAAAAAACACATACAGTGAAGTCCTGCTGATAAATAACAGCTAGTGAAAAATGGAAAAAGGGTACTCACATACGCTAGATCTTCAAAATCAAGCTCTAGATTTCCAGGAACAGGAAGACTCCAAAAGGAGACAAAGGCAAAGATTAAAATCCCAGATGGGTTAAAACTCTGAACTGAAGGACTCAGAAGTGGATAAAACATAAACAATTTTATTCATAATAACAAGTGAGGTCACCACTCACCAGGCAATGTACAGAGAATGTCCAAAACAAAAAAACACCACAATCACAGATTGTATTTTCAGAGCATCTGATATATGCAGTTCTTTAGTTCAGTACGGCAAAACTCTGCCTGTTATGTGACGTCACCACATGGTTGGGTCTCCGTCAGAGGTCATGGGTCTTACAGCAGGACAATGACCCAAAGCACACGTTAAGAAGCACTGTGAAATGGTTTAAGACAAAGCTCTGGAGAGTACTGAACTGGCCAGCATCTCAATACTATAGAGCACCTGTGGAGAGATCTCAAAACAGCAGTTGGTAAAAGTATTCCTTCCAATCTGAGAGACCTGGAGCAGTTGTCGAAAGAAGAGTGGTCCAAAATTCCAGTAGAGAGGTGTAAGAAACTCATTGATGGTTACAGGAAGCAATTGATTTCTGTTATTTTTTTCCAAGGGGTGTACTACCAAATATTAAATTGAAGGTGCCAATACTTCTGTCCAGTGCAGTTTGCGTAGAATGTGAATGTTTCAAGGCGAAGTGGTGCATTATCTGACAGAAATGCAGGGTGCCAATATTTTTGACCATGAAGTTATATACCCCAGTATAATAATAGGGGAAGCAAAACATTTTGATGAGATTAAATAAACCCTGGGGTGTATAAATAGTTGAAATGTACATTTGTTTTTGGGCAAATGCAAAACTTAACATTTTGTTTTGTTTTGTTTTGTTTTGTTATTTATTGCATGTATACGAAAATATATAATGAACTGACAGCTACACAAACTGAAAGGGATATGAAAACCACCAATTTTCTTTTGTGATTCAGACAGAGCATACCATTTTAAAAAAAGTTTCCAATTTTCTTCTACAGTATTATCAAATTTGCTTTGTCCCTATGAATTTTGGATTTCATATTCCTTATAATGAATGGATGTGTCAACGAAATTTGTTAAATAATTTTTTCAAATAAAAAAAAAAATCTGCATTATCACCCATATACCCCCTCCCCATCAAACCCCTAACTCCGAGCTAAACACTGTACTTAACCACCTAACTGTTGGACCCAACACCCTGACTAACCCAACCTGGTAATAAAGGGGGTTAGTTGCAGTGGGGGGATCCAATGGTTAGGGGCTATTTGAGGTCGGATCTTAAAATCAATGAAGAGATTTACCCAATTCAGAGCTTTACTGCTATAAAAGAGAAAATCCCTGTTATGGGGTAGAAAGGATTGGTTCTTCTGCCCGTTAGCTTAACTGCCAAGAGAGGTGTGGATGGCTTGAGATATTAGCTATAAAAATAGTTATTTGAAGAGGCTTTCCTCTAGCAGCCATCTTGGAGATCCGCCCACTGTAAGTCCATCAAGTAAAAAATGATTTAATTTAAAATGCCCCTGTTTAAATTCCTTAAAAAGCTGTACACACATAGCCCTATGGTTTTGGATCACAACAGGTTTACTGCACATACGTCACCTATTTACATCATTAGACAAAGACCTTCAGCCTGTGATGCAATTCCTGAATCCCTGAAATTACCATTGTGTTTGTCATTAATCATGCATGTTTGGATTATGCAATTGAGAGATTACAGAGGAAGATAACAATGTTGTGTTGTTTTCAGGAGTGAACATTTTCAAGAATCAGGAATATTAATCCCAGAAGCATTTTATGATTGCTATCACTAGAGTAACACATTGACAATCCTGGAAATGTTTATCTACTGTAAACAATCATAAGATTCTGATCAACCCCTATGTGTTTAATTCTTGCAAATAAATTAAACGCATTGCTACGATCAGCTCCATTGTAGCAATGTACTACAAGGACCTAGCTGAACAAATCTGGTGAGCCAATGACAAGAGGCATGTGTGTAGCCTCCAATCACCCAGTAATACATTGGTGCCCCCTGAGCCTACCTAGGTATGCTTTTTAACATGCCAAAAGAGAACAAATTAAATGTGAGTTACCCAGTTGAGTTGTGCCACTAGCACTGCTGATTGAATCAAAGGCTGTTTCCACTCAGGACAAGCAGTGCTCTGCTGGGGTTAAACACACAGCAGTGTAGATTCAATAGTCTTAAAATTACATGCGCTAATGAAGTGTTTCTCAACCACAGTCCTCAAGTCTCCCCAACAGGCCAGGTTTTCATTATAGCTGAAACAGTGCACAGGTAAAGTAATCAGCTGATCAGTTACCATAGTTACTAACCTGCTCTCACCTATCAGCTGATTATTTTTCCTGTGCACTGGTTCAGCTATATTAACCTGGCTTGCTGAAACAATGCTCTAATGAATTAGAACATGTAATTTTTCTACTATTATTAAAATGTTTAAGTTTAACTTAAATTTCCCTTTAAATAAAAAAATTTCATTTTTATTTTGTAATACATTTGCACCCTGTATGCCATAATTTATACAAATATGTGATAATATTTTCAAGTTAAATAGCATAAAACTGTAAGACTAAATATATCTTGATATAATAATATATTCCTAGCAGAGCACAACTGCAGTAACAGCATTACGCTCTTCTTTGTCTTTGTTTCCATTTCTATAATGTCACAGATGGGTTTTTCTGCTTCATCATCTCAGATTCTTTATCATAGAAGATGTTTACTAAAACCATTACAGGTTCATTCTTGATCTGTCAAACTTCAGAAAGCAGTGACTGTATTGTTTTCTAATATTTTGCATGAAATTAGCTTTTCAGTGTATATTGAGTATGATGAATACTGAATTTCACTGTTCATAAATATTTATATAAACAGTTTTGAGTTTGAGTTTTGCAAGTAAAGAAAAAAAAAAAAAAGACACCTCCTAGTACAGAAAACCCATTGGAACAAATCACCAAATTCCCCAGGATCAACGTACTCGCAATATGAGCAGCACTTCAATTTGTGAGTTATTCCAGTGACTCAGCCCACTCCACCCAGGCACCAGGTCACGATCACAACAGCGTTCTGGATCTGCGTCTCTTTTTGCTCCCACTTGTTGCCATAAATGACTCCAGCTGATGTGTGTATTTATTAGACTTTATTAAAACCACTTCAAAAAGACTAATAATACTGTATCTGCATTGAAACAACATCTTATATTATGGGCTATATTTATCAAGCTGAGGCTTATACGCGCCCCAGTCCACCGCAGCTCGCCTCTGGTAGGGTGAATCTCCCCGGAGGAATTTACCATCGCACGCAAGCGCTATTTTGCGCTTGCATGCAATCTCGCCCCCTGCCCACGCACAGCCAATCACACGGGCAGGAGCTGTCAATCTCACCGTTTGGACTAGACCGCGGAGATTGAATTTCGCCACCTCAGAGGTAGCAAAAGTTTAGGAAAGCAGCGGTCTAATGACCGCTGCTTGTTAAATATGGCAAACATGTTCTCTTGTGAGAACCTGCAGCTGTAGGGGCTCAAAGGCTGGCGAAAGCCTTTGATAAATCAACCCCTATATATATATATATATATATATATATATACATACATATAAAATCAAAAGGATATATACTGTGCTACAAAAACTGTCCTTTAGCCCAAATCCACTGTTAGTGGGTGTCCAACTGTGCAATGTCTTCCACCTCTAGCTCTTGCAACCCTCCACTGTAAACAAAACCATCCAAAAGTCCTCTTCGAAAAATTGAAAAATAAAAGAGGGAAGTGGAGGAGTGCTCCAAACAAGGGAGAGGAGTGTTGATATGGTGTAGTATGTGCTCAAATGTTAGCAATGTTAGCAAAGGTGAAAGAAATGCCCTAGGTGTTTGTATCTTTGATTGATATGGAATTAAAAATAAAGAAGGAAACATACCTGATGCTGCTGAAAAATTAATTATTTTGCATTTTAAAGCACAAATTATTAGTTTACTCGCAATTTAAGAAGATCTGTCTATCCACTCATCTTCTGTAAAAGAGACACCTCTGAAAAAGAGAAGCCAAATATGGCTTCAACAAACATTAGATAACATTCACCAGAGCAGACATAAAAAACCACCTTGGTTTAAAAAGCTATAAAATTCTAATTGGAGACATGTTTTTCATTTAGCAGAGAAATTATTGTTTATATTCTGGATGCAACAAAATTCTTACTTGAACACAACTATTTTATGTTTGAGGGTGATTATTACCTTCAGAGACAGGGCACTGCGATGGGTGCACGCTTTGCACCCTTGTACGCCAAACTATTTTTAGGTTGGTGGGAAGGTACCACTGTCTATGGAGATAACAACCCCTTGGTGAACTCTATACATCTGTAAAAGAGATTCATAGATGACTTGGTTCTAATCTGTGATTCAGGATAAAAAGACGCTTGTTGCTTTGTAGAATATTTGAATTGCAATGAACTTGGTATTTCTTTCACATTTGAATGGTATAAGCAATCTATTAACTATCTAGATATAACTCTAGCGGGAAATAAAGATGATAATACAATTAACACATGTCTATATCGGAAGCCAATATCTGGAAATAGGATCTTGCATGCTAAAAGTAATCATCCAAATTGTGTGTTTGGCGGCATAGCAAAAGGTCAGCTTATGAGAACCAAGAGGAATTGCTCTGATCCAGATATCTATAAAAAAGAAAGTAGAGAAATAAGAACTAGGCTGATATATAGGGGTTATCATCATAACACTATTGAAAAATCAGATAAAGAAGTAGATATTATGGAAAGAGATGTTAAAGAAAAGGACGAGCGTCCTATTTTTGATACGCAATATTCGAATCAAAATACAGAAATTTGTAAAAGTGTTAAAAAAAATCTTCCAATTCTATATGGGGACGATATACTAAAAGGAAAGATCAACAAGGGATGTAGATTTGTATACTCTAAAGCTTTAAAGGGACAGTCAAGTCCCAAAAAAACTTTCATAATTTAAATAGGGAATGTAATTTTAAACAACTTTCCAATTTACTTTTATCACCAATTTTTCTTTGTTCTCTTGGTATTCTTAGTTAAAAGCTAAACCTAGGAGGTTCATATGCTAATTTCTTAGACCTTGAAGACTGCCTCTAATCTGAATGCATTTTGACCACTAGAGTTCATTAGTTCATGTGTTTTATATAGATAACATTGAGCTCATACACGTGAAGTTACCCTGTAGTGAGCACTGATTGGCTAAAATGCAAGTCTGTCAAAAGAACTGAAATAAGGGGGAAGTTTGCGGAGGCTTAGATACAAGGTAATTACAGAGGTAAAAAGTGTATAAATATAACAGTGTTGGTTATGCAAAACTGGGGAATGGGTAATAAAGGGATTATCTTTCTCTTTAAACAACAAAAATTCTGGTGTTGAATGTCCCTTTAAGTCTATCAAATTTGCTGTCCCCCAATATGCTGAAAACATCACAGTCAAATAGTGCATGGTTAAGACATAATTGTACATACAGATGCGGTAACACAAGATATAGAGCTTGTGACTATATAAGGGTCGCTAATCCATTTTCAGCAAATACAACTGGGGAAACCTTTGAAACAAAGGGCTGCAAAAACTGTGCATCTAAGTATGTAATGTACCTAGTGGAATGTAATCTTTGCAAAGGTCAATATATTGGTCTGACCACACGTGAAGTATGTACACGTGTTTGTGAACATTTGTCCTACATTTCAAATAACAACAGATGTTCAGCTTTATCTAAACATTTTATTGAAATAAATAAACAAAATGTAAGGTCATTTTCATTAAGAGCTATAGAACAGGAAAAGCATCATCCGAGGGGAGGAGACACATTTAGAATACTATGTAGACAGGAAGTAGATTGGATACATAAATTGAAAACGCAGATTCCACTAGGTTACAATTCAGATTTAGACATAATAAACTACTGAGAATAATAATGTCCCTGGATATAAAAATGATATAAACTTGTATATAATTGTATCTAAGATTAACTGTATTATTTGATGCCATACTTAATTGTAGGCATATCCACACCTAAAAAAAATTGTTTCGTTTCATTTTCATTAGTTACATAAATAATTTTATTTCGGCATATTCATTATGTTAAGTTAAATAAATAATTTCGTTTTAGGATATTAGTTAAATCATTTTTCGGATCCATTCGTTATTTCAGATCCATTTGTTATTTCGGATCTATTCTTTATTCATATTCATTATTCTATTCTAAAGTTCCGTCCCCCACTTCGCCAACACTAAATAAACCTATTAACCCCTAAACTTCCATCCCCCCACATTGCCAACACTAAATAAACCTATTAAGCCTAAACTGCTGTCCCCCCACATCGCCAACACTAAATAATCCTATTAAACAATAAACAGTCGCCCCCCACATCGCCAACACTAAATAAACGTATTAACCTCTAAACCGCCATCGCCCCACAATGCAACTACCTAAATTAAACTATTAACCCCTAAACAGCCATTCCCCCACATCGCAAACACTAAATAAACCTATTAACCCCTAAACCGCCGTCCCCCCACATCACCAACACTAAATAAAGCTATTAACCCCTAAACCGCCACCCCTCGCTTTGCCAAAACTACATAAAGCTAATAACCTCTAAACCGCTTGTCCTCCCACATCACAACTATCTAAACTAAACTATTAACACCTAATCCGCCATCCCCCCATATTGCAAACACTAAATAAAGTTATTAACCTCTAACCTCTAAACCGCCATCCCCCCACATTGCAAGTACCTAAATTAAACCACTGTCCCCCCACATCACCAACACTAAATAAAGCTATTAACCCCTAAACCACCATCCCCCCCACATTGCAACTACCTAAATTAAGCTATTAACCCCTAAACCTAACACCCGCTAACTTTAACATAATTAAAATAGACCTAATTAAGGTTACAATATTACTAACTACCTCACATGCTGGGGTGAGTCAGACACTGAACTGTTGCAGATAGTTCTGTTAAAAACAGAATAAAGGTATTGTTAAAAAAAATCTTGGGATCTTTGAAAAATCGTGTGGGTTATGATGACCAGTACCTACTACTACTTCCTTGATAATTAGTGAAGTGTATATGGTGTATACAACGTGGCTGAGTTACAGTACAGCATCATGGGCTTCCATACACTTCCTGCACATCAGTGCTGGATTATAATGTAACCCCACCCCTTCTCCTCAAAGAGGCACTAAATTCAGACAGAAGAGGCGTACAAAGCATGCCTGAATTATGTGTGCTGGGCTGGAGGTCAGCTACACCACAGAAACAAGTGTATTTATTATAAAATATATTAAAAAAGCCCAAAATTATAGCAAAATGGGTACTGGCAGACGGCTGCCAGTACCTAAAATGGTGGCTAATATAGGTAGAGGGGGGAGGGATAGAGAGCTATTTGTAGAGGGGGTCGGGGATGTTGGGAGGTAAGGGGGGATACTACCCTGCAGAAAATATATATAAAAAACGTTTTTTTTTAAATGTATTTGTATACAGGCAAACTTTCTGCCAGTATATAAGATGGGGGTGACCTTTGTGGGGTGAGGGAGGGAAGAGAGCTGCTTGATAGGGGTCAGGGAGAGATTAGGGGTTGGAATTGAGACCTTTTGAGAACCAAGAGGAATTGATCTGATCCAGATATCTATAAAAAAGAAAGTAGAGAAATAAGAACTAGGCTGATCTATAGGGGTTATCATCATAACACTATTGAAAAATCAGATAAAGAAGTAGATATTATGGAAAGAGATGTTAAAGAAAAGGACGAGCGTCCTATTTTTGTTACGCAATACTCGAATCAATATAGAGAAATTTGTAAAAGTGTTAAAAAATATCTTCCAATTCTATATGGGGACGATATACTAAAAGGAAAGATCAATAAGGGATTTAGATTTGTATACTTTAAAGCTTTAAAGGGACAGTCAAGTCCCAAAAAAACTTTCATATTTTAAATAGGGAATGTCATTTTTTTTTTTATTTTTTTTTTTTGGGTTTAAGCAAGATTTAATTTTCACTCATGACATGGCATTTTTGGTTTACAACTATAATGCAATCTCTCATTTCCTAATGCTTATTTCATCAGTCATTCCAGCCTATCCTTTTAGTTAGGGGCAATGATTAAATGTCAGGCTCTCCATACCTGAGGTTTGCAGTGTTCTTCCATCCAGCTAAAGACACAGGCAGATAGCTCTTTTAAACTGTTCACAGAGATGGAGGCATTGAAGGTCTGGAAGAGAGAGTCCATTATCCCCTGAAAAACGCCAAATTTCACCTGGTCAGATACCTGATCTGTGCCTTCGTGTGGATTATTCTGCTCGTAGTTTGATTTCATGATTTTCAGCGCCATCACTTCCTTGCGTAAAGTGGACACTTCTTCCTCTTGCTTCTTCTTTTCTTTGTGCAGGAACTGAATATAGTCTATAGTCTTTTGCAGAACAACAGCTTTGCTGAGCTTCTGGCTTCCGATAGAGCAGTCTTGCTGCTGGCAGGTGGGGACAATGCTTTGTAAATCATCATAGCCTTTCTTTATGGCGTCCCTGCGCTTCTGCTCAGCCTGTGTGTGTGCCTGCCGGCATCTGTCTTTGTAGGTATCTTTAATGCTCTCCTGATGATAGTCACTATCTTCATCATCTGTGTTTGGTACTGAAGATGCACTTGTTGATCCAATGCTGTTGGCCCTTGACACTATACTTCCCTTCCGCTCCATAACGTGAGCTGTTTCCACAACATTATCATTGTACTGTGAATCAGATTTGCTCCATGAATCCTCGGGAGAAACAGCTGCTGGAACCTGCGTAACTAGTTAGCAAGGAGGAGTCTCGTTCGTTATCGGAATTAACCAGACAAATCACTCTACCAACTAAGAACGGCCATGCACCACCACCCACAGAAACGAGAAAGAGCTATCGATCTGTCAATCCTTTCCGTGTCCGGGCCGGGTGAGGTTTCCCGTGTTGTCCAGCATCATGGGCTTCCATACACTTCCTGCACATTAGTGCTGGATTATAATGTAGCCCCACCCCTTCTCCTCAAAGAGGCACTAAATTCAGACAGAAGAGGCGTGCAAAGCACACCTGAATTATGTGTGCTGGGCTGGAGGTCAGCTACACCACAGAAACAAGTTTATTTATTATAAAATATATTAAAAAAGCCAAAGATTATAGCAAAATGGGTACTGGCAGACAACTGCCAGTACCTAAAATGGTGGCAAATATAGGTAGAGGGGGAGGGATAGAGAGCTGTTTGTAGAGGGGGTCGGGGATGATAAGAGGTAAGGGGGGATACTACCCTGCAGAAAATATATAAAAAAAACTTTTTTTTAAAAATGTATTTGTATACAGGCAAACTTTCTGCCAGTATATAAGATAGGGGTGACCTTTGGGGGGTGAGGGAGGGAAGAGAGCTGTTTGATAGGGGTCAGGGAGAGATCAGGGGTTGGAATGTGTCAGGTGGGAGGCTGATCTCTACACTAAAGCTAAAATATAACCCTACAAGCTACATAATTAACCCCTTCACTGCTGAGCATAATACAAGTGTGGTGCGCAGCGTTATTTAGCAGCCTTCCAATTAGCAAAAAGCACTGCCAAAGCTATATATGTCTGCTATTTCCGAACAAAGGGGATCCCAGAGAAGCATTTACAACCATTTGTGCCATAATTACACAAGCTGTTTGTAAGTGATTTTTTTTATTTGATCGCATTTCGCGGTGAAATGGTGGCATGAAATATACCAAAATGGGCCTAGATCAATACTTTGGGTTGTCTACTAAAAAGAAATATATACATGTGAAGGGTTATTCAGGTATTCCGGACAGATATCAGTGTTACAATGTAACTAATTTTGAAGAAAAAAAAAGGTTTGGAAATAGCAAACTGCTACGTGTACTTATTGCCCTATAACTTGGGAAAAAAAGCAAACATGTAAACATTGGGTATTTCTAAACTCAGGACAAAATTTAAAAACTATTTAGCATGGGTGTTTTTTGGTGGTTGTAGATGTGTAAAAGAGTTTGGGGGTCAGATTTAGAAAAAGTGTGTTTTTTTCAATTTTTTCATCATATTTTATAAAAAAATGTACAGTAAATTATAAGATATAATAAAAATAACGTTATCTTTAGAAGGTCCATTTAATGGCGAGAAAAATGGTATATAATATGTGTGAGTACAGTAAATGAGTAAAAGGAAAATTACAGTTAATCACAAACACAGCAGAAATGTAAAAATAGCCCTGGTTCTTAACGTTAAGAACATTGAAAAATGGTCTAGTCACTAAGGGGTTAAAAAAATAAAAAGCCCTAATCTTAAAAAATAAGAGCAGTCTAAAATTTTATGTTCAACTTTATGTCTATTGTCCTCTAGTTATTATCAATCAGCTAGATTACGAGTTTTTAGCGCTATAGGGATTTTCACGACCGCCACAAAAGCAGCGTTATTTCACCTCCCTATAGCGCTGCTATTACAAGTTTAAAAAAAGCAGGCTTGTGCGGGCGATATGGTGGCGTTGAGCTCCATACTGCACTGAAATTAAGCGCTGCTTTAAATTGCTCGTGCACAATTTCCCCATAGACATCATAGGGAGAGCCGGCAAAAAAAAAAAAACTAACACCTGCGATCGCGGAATGAAAAGCTCCGTAATGCAGCCCTATTGATGTCTATGGGGAAATAAAAAGTTACGTTTAAACCTAACACCCTAACATAAACCCCGAGTCTAAACACCCCTAATCCGCCGCCCCTGACATCGCCGCCACCTACATACAGTTATTAAACCCTAATCTGCCACCCCCAACGTCACCTACATAAAACTATTAACCCCTAATCTGCCGCTCCCGATGTCACCGCCACTATACTAAAGTTATTAACCTCCTAAACCTCTGGCCTTCCACATCACTACCACTAAATAAATCCATTAACCCCCTAAACATAACACTAACCCTAACCCTAACGTAACCCTAACACCCCCTAACTTTAACATAATTAAAATAGAGCTAAACTAAAGTTACAATTATTAACTAAATAATTCATAAATAAATCATTCATACAATATAACTAATAGTTATATTGTAGCTAGCTTAGGTTTTATTTTTATTTCACAGGTAAGTTTGTATTTATTTTAACTAGCTAGACTAGTTAGTAAATAGTTATTAACTATTTAATAACTACCTAGTTAAAATAAATTCAAACTTACCTGTGAAATAAAACCTAACCTGCCTTACACTAAAATCTAACATTACAAAAAAAACTAAACACTAAAATTACCAAAAATAAAAAATTATTAATTTTTTTGTTAGATTAATGCTGTTTCTGACTTAATAATGCTACATATCTATCCTCTAATGATGGTAGGCTATTGCTTTCAAATTAGCGGTAACTATGACGTTAGGCAAATTTGTCCACCACAGTAAAACTAAATATCCATAGCTTCCCCATCACCCCCCTTATGCTCTAACGCATTTCACCCGAAGACTTTGTCAAAAGTGGTAGGAAGCCAATCCATCCATGTTAAATATTGTTTCTTCAGTCTACATCACGTCTTGAGAGGCCTGTTAATATACCTTTTGGATTGTGCTCCAGCACAATACAACTCTCCACTATTACTACGAGTGCAATGAGCACCCTAATAGCAATCCCTGTGCTAATCGTTAAAAGTAAAGGATGTGCTACAAAAGTTTTCCCAATGTTAAGATAAATATATATATTTTAAAATGTAACCATTCACTAATAATACCAGATTGTGTGTCATTATTTGTGCGAGGTTCACTTATAATCTAACCCAAATGTTTTAATTATTAAAATATATAATGATGTAATTATTAACAATTAAAAACTTTGTGATACACCTAATCCGAAAGGCGTCAGATGCTACGCTAACAGCACTGCCTGTGTGCAGTTTTTACTACTTGACATGTAGTATCCTGTGAAAAGAGGAATAAAAGTTTATTCAACTTTACCTGAGGCTCGCTGGTTTTTCTTTATGTTTGGATGTTGAATGCAGCTCCAGCTTGAGCCTCAGTATCCCATCGACAGTGGTCGCTGACTACACGGATACACTTCCAGACATTGGAGACCGAGAGACAACGTCATCACAAGCAACTCCATCAGACTCGATTGGTTGCGCCTGGATGCAACTACGGAAGCAGAGTCGGAGAGTAAACGGACACGCAGTTTAATGCGCATCTCCCGAGTGAGTTCACATCTATGCTGACAGAAGTGGTTCGGTTTACAGGCAGCAGAGCAGGAGGGATAAAGACACCTCTGCCTGGAATAATACACCCCCGGAGGTTGACAGTCTGATGCCACTGAGTGATCCCAAGGGGACGAGTGATTTGGTAAGACTGTTCCTGTTTACCGGAGGAGGGTGTGTTGCAGTTTAACCTTACAAACACTGAGCAAGAGCAAGTGAACCGTTTTGGAACTGTCTTACAATATCAAGCCTGAAGTGAAAGTGTATTTGTGTTAATTTGTCTCTCTTCTTTCTATTGGTTAAGCTTGAGGATATGGGAACAGGGGTATTTGTTATGTGAATAGTCTAAATTGTGTTTTAACCCCTAATATTCTCGGTTAATATAAGAGACTTTTTTCAGTGACTATCATTAAGAGACTGCCGATCACAGAAGTAACATGTCTTCATTTTTTTCACTCAGACCTTTGTCTGATTTGGACACAGGGCGTCTTACCCTAGAGGACACCTTTGTTAAACAGCAACAAGTGTTAGATATTAGTAATGCTTTTCAAAGTATAGAACATACACTCATCAGGGAATACAGGACATGGTGGGATAAGAGGGCCTTAGATAAATATCTCCTCTTGGATTTAATTCCCAGAGGTCTTAGACTTAACAAATTTCCCACCTTTCAGGTGGATGATATAGATTTCATCAATGAATGGAATAATGCTTTGAGTGAGTGCTCCAAAGTTCTGATGGGTCTGATTATCAGGTTTAAAGATTTACAGCTCATTAAGATAAGAGAAGAGCTAACATCCTTACAAATACAATTGAATAGCTTTACTGAACACCCTAAATATAATGAATTTGATACTGTCTTAAAAGAGACAATAAGTAAATTTAGGGTAGAATTGGATAATCACAAGCTAAAAAAATTCAATAGGGATAATTCAGACTACCTTAATAATACAATGTATATTTGGAACACCAAACTAACACGTAAGTCAGGGAGGAACAAGAAAAATAAATCTAAAGAAAAAGGTACCTCTCCAAAACAAGATAGGAAAGTAACTTTTTCAGATTCAGAGTATACTGACGAAGAATCAGTGGGGTTGACACAAGCTAGTGAATCTAGTGGTCAATCTGAGGGTGAAGAAGTGGATACTAGACCAAAACAGCCAATGAAAACTAATAAATCAAAAACTAATACTGCCAATATTAGAGATGACCCAGTAGTCACTAGACATGCTAGCAAAAATAGCCACTAACCAAGCACAGAGTTTGGATCACAGGAGAACAGAATTTTTAAGTGACAGTGAGGGAGATGGTGATAATTTGAGCATTACAACCAGATCATGTTTAAAATCTAATAATCAGCACCCTTTTTTTCAGAAGGTCATGACAGATATAGAGGGGGGAGGGGTAAGAGGAAGAGGAGAAGGAAGAGGGCAAAGAGGAGGAAGGGGCAGGCCAGTCAGGAACAAGTACAAAGTATAAAGGTTATTAATCTATCTCAAGTAGTACTCACTAAAGAGGAACTATCTATATTAGGAATGGGCCTAGGATTTGTGCCAACAAAGAAGTTTAACCTCTTTGAAACCATCATTGATGTTAACAGATTGGTTAGGGATCTTACCCTAAAAAAGTTTTTTTCTAATAAAGAATCACAATATTCAACTCAGGCACCTAATGGTTCCTCACCTGAGTATCCTGATTATGATCAACGCAACATCCATGATATCATTGATTTCAATGAGGGTTGTGATTATTTTGCCCTACAGGGTCTTTTTGCAGAATCCTCCACTTCCCAACACTTCTCTATCAAATCTAGACATACAGGGTTTAAGCCCAAGTTAAATTTTCTCTAGACATGTATACAACCTATGATGACAATCTGAAAGGATTTGTGTTGAGGGTCATCAAGTTCCTTCTAGAACACAACTACTTTAAGTTTGGAGATGGCTTCTACCTACAAAGACGTGGGACCGCTATGGGGGCTAAATTTGCCCCCTCCTATGCCAACCTGTTTATGGGTTGGTGGGAGCGGTCCCACGTCTTTGGGGAACAGAACCCATTTAGGTCTAAAATTAAGACATACAAGAGATTTATTGATGATCTCTTGTTTGTGTGGACGGGAGGAATTGAAGCAAAGGCAGATTTCATTAAATATCTAAATAACGTAGGGGTAAGAAGCCTATCTATATCCCATTATTTCACTTAACTTTTCGGCTGCAGTATGATGTCTGATTTAGCTCCCGTTATGGAGTCACGCATCATCAAAGCACTATGCAATCTGATGGATGCTCTGGACTTCCAGTATGAGGCTCTGAGCCGAGAGATGAGATTCACTTTTGGCCCTGCCCAGCACAACTACAATATGAATGGGACAGAACCGGTCAGCAGCCTACCTCCTCCTAATGCTCCGGATCACTTAGAGGCATTTGATCGCCATGCTGGACAGGACGTCACTAGAGACCAGATTGGAGAGTTGGAGTACCGCAGCTGCTCAACTATTACGGAATCCTGGTATGACACTGCATCCCCATCTACGCTTGACTCCCAAGCTCTAGCAGGCCCCTTATATGCTGTAAGTGTCACCCCTCTATTACCTGACCTACCACCAAGGAGAGAGTCTCTAACAAAACTGGACGGGGCTATAGGAAACTTAGAACATAATGCAGCAATTTTCTCACATGGGAGACCATACAATCATTAGTCACGCCACTGAGTCCTCCCTTGCTAGCCTGGTCTTCCTTCTCTAATACGCAGCCTCCTCAGACGAGCATCAAGTCCCTGCTTACGGAGGGAGAGAATGAAGCCCAGCTCTCTCCACTCCCTGCAGAGTTCACGGAACCACAGATGCCTAACCCATAAGAGCAGGGGTGGATAGTTAAATGGTTGGAGTGTATAATTTTGGAAGTACGTTTGAGACCACTGATGAGCGGCAAGACAGGTGTCGGCTAAGTCATATGTAGTCACTTTTGGGCTGACCACTAACTTTCAGCAGTAGTTGAGACTTATTTCCTATTATCACAGAGTCTTAGTCACATATGAGAACTTAATAGTTTGACACCACAGATTGAGTATACATCTCTGAGATAATGTATTTCAAGTGATGGTTCTTTGTTTTTTTATCTTTAACATCTGACTAACTGTTACTTCTCTGCTCCTCAAATGTTTTCCTCTATAGATGTGTTTAAAGGGCTGTTGATCATTGAGAAAACCAATTAGCCTATAGTTATACGTTATCAGTACTGTTTTTCTGTACACTTAAAATTACATAAGGGTAACCCATAGGTATCGCTTAAGACAGGTCCACGATTTAATCCCTCTATCTCTCGTAAAAGAATTTTAATTTATAAGGCTAATTTCTTAATTTTTAGTTTATCTTCTATAAAACGCCATTTATACTTTTGCTTTAGCTAAAATGTGGGATATGTTTTGTAATTATATGTTCTTTGCTGATTAATACTATATTTTGAATGTTGTAAGTCTGAAGGCTTCTAGCTGGCCTATGAATGCCCTGTGTTACATCCCACACACTGCGTGACTCAGTGTCATATATGTAATTTTGTATGTTAAACTAACAATATTTTGGAGTTGAATTACCTAGCTGATAGCGGCTACCTACATTTTATTGTATGCTATATGTATACTTATGTTATCTCTACACATGAGCGCAGTTATATAGTTATAGTTCACTCCCTATGTCTGCTATAAGAGTTGTACCTCATACGGATACTCTTCTCTCTGCCCTAGTTTCTTTTCTATAGACTGTAAGTTATACATGTTAACCACCTGAAGTGTGGAGTATGTTTTATTATTATACTTTGTCCCTTGTCAATTACTGCAATATTCTGGATCCTGTCAGACAGAGCTTTCAGTTAGTCTATGAATGTTCTGCACTGCATGCCGCTTATTGTATGGTATATGCTCCACATTCTGGGGATGTTCTCTTAATATATGCTTACCCTCTGGAATGTCTCTATTATGCCCTGTCTTAGATAGTCTTAACCCATACTTTAGTAAAGTTTTTTCAGAGTCCCAAAGTTTAGCTTAAAAACAATATGTGTTTTTTTCATCTGATAATATCCTAGAAGCTATGAGAGTTGGAGTTGATTGGAATTCTTAGCCTAATTAATGTTCATTGAGGTTTAATGTTCCTCAATATGTTTTTGTGATCCTCCTCCCTTTGTGCTTATTATGTATATTTCAGTAAGCTCATATAACAGGTCCCTGACACCTCTAGCTCACCTATTATTATTGTTTCGGAGGTTCGCCCTAGACTAACTTAAGTAAGATGCTCTTCTTAGCAGAATCGATGTATGATATTAAGTTAATAGTCTAACCATAGATCTATCAAACTAGTCAAGAAGTACTTATATCTCACAATACTAGTTATCTTATAGTTTGGCTTAACTTATAGAACCTCTTACATACCACTATTCTATATAATCTAGGGACATTTCATATTATGTAAATAGTTATCTTACAAACTACTATGTCTTTTTTGGCTTTGTGATATTTGGTTTACTTAGGACACTAATTGCTCCGTCCCTGTAACAAACTCTCCTCATAGTGTTACTATTATATAACCACATCTACTAGGACCCCTCTCATCCCTTTCCCGCCGGCATTTATTACCTGCGGGTCATACCCCTACTCCTTTTACCCACATCGCCTATAGCTGGCATCTCCCCATGAGAGGGGTTCATGCAGTAGCCTTCTGCTCTCCATATATACAAATACCTCCCCTTGTGCATATTCTTCTCAGGGGGCTACCTTTATTTTTCTTGCATACAAAAGTCTAGAGGCATACAGCTATGCCAGACAGCCTCCCTAATTGGCTCCGCCCCCTCCCCTCCCCCATTCCACTTTCGAGCGGCTCTTGCCCGCTGTATTCCCTTTTCCCCCCAAAAAAACAAGTTAAAAAATGAGGTTAATTTTGATGTGTTCCAGACATCCATTTTTGCCATACACCACTTTCCTTTCTAGTTAATCCCAGCTACCGAATAATTTCTGATCACAATTTCAGACATAACGCCTTTGCCCGTCTCGAGAGCTACTCTATTACCTTTGAACATACTACTCTGTGTAATAAAAATCTTTACACGTTTCTCCATAGCACTGCTGCGGCTTAGATATAGTGTTTGCAATGGCAATATTAGTATTTCAATGTATTAGCTCTACTATTTGTTTGAGAATTGTATCATCACTGTTATTAACCTGGATATGTGTCTGGACATATTCTCTGTTTTGCTTATTATGCTTATGCTTTTATTACCTCAATAAAAATTATTAAAAAAAAAATAAAAAAAATATCTAAATAACAATCAGGTCAACCTCAGATTCACTGCTGAATCAGGAATTGTGGAGATACCATATTTAGATGTAATCCTTAAAGGGTCGGTTTCTACAGGCAAAGTAGCGACTGGTCTGTATAGAAAGCCCATATCTTTCAATACTATCCTCCACGCAAAGTCCTCACATCCAAAACATACTGGATTTGGCGTAGCCAAAGGCCAGTTTATCAGACTCAAGCGCAATTGCACTTTTGAGTCAGATTTTTTAGTTGAGGCAGACAAACTGAGGGATCAATTATTGGAGAGAGGGTACTCAAACAAGACAATAAATAGGGCTTTGCTTGAAGTTAAGAGACTAGACAGGGATTCACTACTACAGGGCTCTAAAACTAAATGTAAATATAGATCCCAGGAAGATAGACCCTGTTTTGTTACAACTTATAGTCCACAGTTTGAAGAAATATGCAATATTGTGAAAAGGCACTTAACAATAGTGACAGGAGAAGACAGTCTAAAGGACTATGTGTCAAAGGGATGTAGCTTTATTTCCAAGAGGGGTACAACATTAGGCAATATACTATCTCCATCCATGATACAAAATAAGAATAAGAGAACTAGTAGCTGGCTCACCTCCAAAGGTCACTACAAATGTCACTTCTAACAATGCATAGCTTGTAATCACATGAGACCCACTAAACACTTTCAATCTTATGTAACCCAAAAAGTATTTGATCTAAGTGAGTGTACAAATTGTCACACAAAATATGTGATCTATCTTGCAGAATGCTCCCAATGTAAATTACAATACGTGGGGTGCACCTCAAGGGAGGTGCGCTCACGTATAAGGGAGCATCTCAATAATATTGAGCAAGAAATAGATTGTTCAGATCTTGTCCGACACTTCATACAAGAGCATAACAAAAAAGTTACCACCTTCAACTGGTGTGTAATTGAACGTATACAAGTAGGTCCCAGGGGAGGTGATAAAACAGCGAGAATGTTTTACAGAGAAGCCTTTTGGATATTCTTATTGAGAACCAGAAGACCTCAAGGGTTCAATATCAGTGGTGACATAATTAATTTTTGGAAAAGAGTTTAACTATCCGTGTCATTAGTAAATATCCTAAGACAAGAAACATTTTTCCTTATACCCATTTTTGCATAGCTTAATTAGGGTGATTAAAAAAGCCGAAAAGAGTCTTTTTCAATAAGATATAATATTAGCTATGAGAATTTATATTAATTTAAACATATGCATAATGTTTTACACTTAGCTAATTTTTGAAGGCTTAATATAATAGGAAAATAATGGTAGTTTATAAACAATTCTGTTTCATTTTTTTGTTTTTATATACATATATTTCTGAACATTATGTCACCACAATCTGAGTTTATCCATTCACCCCAACACATGCCCAGTAGTTATTCAAGGTCTGTTTTTAGAAATTCAGCCACAGTGTTTTTGTATTAATTTGATTAGGGTGGCTATTTAAAGGTTGATTGGCCACTAGTAAGCATCTACGATTAAGGCATACCAGCCGAAACGCGTCAGATGCTACGCTAACAGCACTGCCTGTGTGCAGTTTTTACTACTTGACATGTAGTATCCTGTGAAAAGAGGAATAAAAGTTTATTCAACTTTACCTGAGGCTCGCTGGTTTTTCTTTATGTTTGGATACCTAATTATCTATGTTGAATGCTTTTCCTGTAATTTAACTCTGAATATTGTATTGTTTTCACTCAACCCAGAGAGTCTGGAGTGCATTCCGTGGAATGTAAAACCCTTACATTTCCACTTGCTGCAAAATGATTGGTGGTTATGTTCAGGAACGTTTTTCTAACTATTCTTCTATTTTGCATTTATTTTGCATACAGACCTTTTGTAATGCTGTGAATCATTTCTGATGCATACTTAACGGGATATATAAAACCCCAACATTTTCTTTTGTGATTCAGGTAGTGCATACAATTAAAAAAAAAAAAAAAATCTTTCCAATTTACTTATATTATCAAATTTTCTTTATTCCCACAATATTCTTTGTCTAGTGCACTACATGGCAGGAAATAATAGTGACATCTAGTTTTCTTGCAAATGGATAGCATTCTCACAAAACTGCTGCTATATAGTGCTCCAGACATGTGCACGCTACTGAGCTACCGTCCCTGCTTTTCAACAAAAGATACCAAGAGAAGGAGGAAAACGTGATCATAGAAGTAAACTAGAAAGTTGTTTTAACACTGTATCATGAAAGAAAAAAAATTGTGTTTCATGTCCCTTTAAGGTATTATTTATCATATTGTATTATCTTATTATATTTTATGTTTTATAAATTCACTTAATATTTGACATTCATTTATGTTGATACAAATTGATCCTTATAGAGTAAACATAGGTGTAAATTTCAGCATCATGTTATTTAACACTTTTGCTTTTGTACTTAATATAAAACCAATTTACTTTGTTGTTTTCAGGTTTAAATTAAATCATAGGTTGTTTTCTTCCACTGTACCACCAGGTATGTTTTTTAAAGGGTTGTACACAGGCAGGTCATGTGCAGTTAATACATTATTCTTACATTAGCACCACAGGATATTTTTAGCAGAAAGAAAATCACTAGTTACAGTTTGTATACACAGATGGATGAGAAACTGCAGTGTTTTAGCGCCTTCTAGTGTTGGTGCCTGGAAGTGTAACTTCTATTTTATCTAGTTAAACCCACTTATAAATGTGCTTCAGCATAACACTCAAACACTCAGACATTATAAATAAAAGACATTTCTTTTTTTACCTGAACAAAAACAGAATTTGCAATTAAACCTTTTATAGCAAATCTATAAAAGAATTGAGGGTTTCTACCTACTAAGAAAGAAATACTTCATTGATTTAAAAAGAAAAACCTTTTCAATGGTGTAAAATGAATTAAAACAAATATGTTTTAGATTTTTTTTATTAGTTTCAACTTATTATTTTTGTGGCAAGAACAATTTAAAGAACAATCTAACACCACAAGTTATTTTGGAAGGTCACTGCAAAGATTTAAAGAATGCTTTAAACATATTGCAAATGCATAAAACAGAAGCAAATACAGAATATATTTACTATGTGTAGAGTGAATAATCCAGTAAAATGATAGTGCCAATAACCAATTAAAGAGACAGTGTGATGTAAAACTGATTTTTTTCCTTAATGTGTTTATAATGACTTAATGTACCAGCTGCAGATATATATATATATCAGTGAGACAATAAGAGAAAATGGAAAATGAACATATTACCTGTCCAATATACCCTGGGAGTGGGCATTTTCTCCCCTGAATATTCTTGTTTACATAGATTTTCTATTAGTATAGGTGGAGATACAAAAGGCAAAATAATAGTTTTTTTCAAATAACAAAATAAAAATAAAGGAGCTATATGTAAATAATTTAAAACTCATAAAATGGATTACTGGGAACACATTAAAAAAGGGGGGATAGTACACTGTCCCTTTAATTCTGATTAATACTAAAAACATCTTAGCTCATGATAACAAATTACTTCAATTTTCTCATTACAAGCAAGTAAATAACCTGGGGCCCGATCCGATATGCAGCGTCGCCCACAAAAGCCGGCGACGCCAAATTTTGCGCTGGTTTGGTATCATATATACGGCGTAACATAGAAGTTACGCGCGTATATTTTTGCCTTCGCCCAAATTTTTTACCCATAGACTGACATACAAAACACGCGCAGTTTGGTATCCAATATACAGCGTAAGGACTTAGGCGCACAGATTTCAGAAAATCTACTCCATTCTCATCTTGCCACAAATTGCAGGCGCAGGAGCCCTTGCACTGACTAAAAAACCAACGTAACTCCCTGGAAGCCTTAACAAACACATACATTTCAGCAGCATCTCAAGGTTAAAGGGACAGTATACTATGATATTTCTTTTTTAAGATTTATTTGTGTATTTGAAATAGTTTGAAGCCAGGTACTTTATCACATTGTGGACATATACTTGCTTATTTACTTTCAATTGGATTACCTTCATCTCTTTAGAACCCACTGGAGTGTAATTTATTCTAATGCTAACACAGCTTGGCACTGATGCCAAAATATATAAAGGGGCAGTCGACTCCAAAGAAAACCTTCTTCTTTTAAATAGCGCATGTTATTTCAAACTACTTTCAGATTTAATTAGAACACTTGTTTTGTTCTCTTGGTATTCTTAGTTGAAAGCAAAACCTAGGATGGCTCATATGATCATTTCTAACACCTTCTTGAAGGCTGCCTCTTTGCAATTGTGTCAAAACAATCACAGACACCACATCCTCTCACCTGCAGACCTAAAACACCTGATAATGCCCACCCTATCAATAACATCACTACTATATATACCAATGTGCAAATTTATATTGGTTCTGAGATACATTGATTTACATATTACAAGTGAATATTACTATATGTACCCTTCAGAAACAACTATTGTGGATGTGAGTTATAGTACAAGAATATGTCAGAAACAGGATAATATTACCTTTTTTGGGCCATTTCCACACAGGCCTTATTAAATGTTTTAACAATATTAGTGTACTAAAACACACCTCACATGGATGTGGATGACAATTATATGGTAAATAACAGAGGACAAGATTTATGGTGAACTATAACAATATTTTTTTTTTTCTGCTTCTTGAATGAGGGGGCAGAGGTGACTGGAGTGGATTTCCTGGTTCTCCTGGTTTGGGAAGCTTCAGATGATTCTGCTGGAGTGCTGGCCACAGATGAAAGGCTGGAGGCAGTGTCCTGCTGGTGTGTGAAGTGCAAAACCAACACACCCAAGAGTTGGTTTTGTTCCCGCCATCTATTGTCCATCTGCATCTGCATATCAGACTGGATTCTCATCATCTGAGACTGATTTTGGACAATTCCATTTAATGAGGCTGCAGTGTTCCTCTGCAGCTCGATGCTACGCTGGAGTAACCTCTCTTGGCTCCTGTGAAACCTCTGTTGGCCTCTTTGAATGCTCTCGCAGCTTGTTATGAGCCTCCTCTGGAGGGAAATGTATTCCTTGCCCAGGGGAGAATACAGTGGATCTACAGGCTCTTGAGCAGCAGTGATTCTAGGTGCAGGTTCTGCTCTATCTGCTGGTGCATCATGGACAACTTCAGCTGCTGGTGCTTCAGGGACAACTTCAGCTGCTGGTGCATCATGGACAACTTCAGCTGCATCTGCGTCATGGATAACTTCAGCTGCTGGTGCTTTAGGGACAACTTCAGCTGCTGGTGCTTCAGGGACAACCTCAGCTATATGCTCATCTGAGTATGGTGGAGCTCTCCCAAGGGAAGCGGATTGTGGAGGTCTCCCAAGGGAAGCGGATGGTGGAGCTCTCCCAAGAGAAGCGGATGGTGGAGCTCTCCCAAGGGAAGCGGATGGTGGAGGTCTCCCAAGGGAAGCGGATGGTGGAGGTCTCAGGCTGGATTGGTAGTCCCATTGACGACTAGTGTGTGACCACTCAGCCTCTCCAGTTTGCATATCTTGCGACATCCCCTGTGTGGAAAAGCCATGACTGGCCTGATATTGTGTTGGGGGGGTAAAGACATTGACCCTTCATGGCTGACTTGGCTCCCCCTCAAAGCCAAAAGGAGATTCCTCAGGCCAGGTATCTTGCCAGGGGTCGTTTGCCAATGGTGGTGGCATCACTTCTGGGTCCTCAACGGAGGCAATCCAACCCTGCTGATGGCCTGGGAGCATACTGTCAATGTTGCTGCCTGAAGACTGGAGGTAGAGGTGGCTGCATGGCTGTGACTGGTGGTGGTGGTGGAGGTGGCGGCATGCCTGTTTGCAGCCTGGTGACAGGAGGTTCTGAGGAGGAGTCAAATGATGATAGGGATTAGTACAGTCATATATATGTCCATGGGGGCATACAATATACATTGATACATGCTAGGGACAATACTCATTCTCATGTCAAACTGTATAACATGCATGTGCACTATGTGATTTGTGATATGAGGGAGTTTAATCTGCACAGTATACAGGTATGTGTTTCATACAATAGTTATGTGTACATGTCAGTGATGGAGAAAATGTGTTCTTTAAGTGACACTATGGTCACACAATTTACTTTAGCCTGATGTAGGCACAGAACCTGCTTTCTAAGCTAAAACTATTGTGATGGCTATAGTGTCCATTTACTGAAAACTCTACATGGGGCTTGTGGCCTGTGTTACTCTGAGGCATGTTAGTATTGCACTATTCCACCTCATATCATGAATTGCATTGTGTTAAGTAGCATTAATGTCAAATATAATTGTAGATGTTTTTGTTAGTAGGCCAAATACCATGCTCCTCATTGTGTACATGAATGTGTGACATTAAAGGATGTTACATCTCAAATACATATCATACTGGTGTGTGGGATGTTACTCACCAGCATAAGGTGCTGTGGTTGCAATCTCTGAGTCATGAGCCCCTGGAAGTCCACGGACTGCTGTGATACTCAGGGACCTGCATATCATCTCCTGCCAGATGTTGTATTCTGCTTCCAAGGGTGGACCACCACCTGTTCCCCTCTGGTGCATGGCTTCCTGGCCCATCTTCTCCTTCACCCGCCTCTTGCAATCATTCCACCTTTTTTTAAGTCCCTCGACAGTCCTCCTCTGCGGGGCCACACTGTTTACAGCATCCTCTACCGCCAACCATGCTGCCTTACGCCTTCGGGCAACGCCTTTGCCCTTCTCCTGGATAAAGAGGGCACTGTGGTTGTCCATGATGGCCTGGACTAGCGCAACACTCTCATCAAAGGAGAAGTTTGGGCATCTCATGCGCTCCTCCTCTGTTTATATATGACTTTTGAATAGCTTAATTACGTTGCACAGTTTTAGATGGAGTATCGGGTAATTTTTACGAGTCTTAGCCAAATTTGCATAAAACTACACTTTATTGAGACTTTACGTGAACAAATTACTGGCGTAAGTACTTGCGACGACTAAAATGTGTATTTGCGCACTTTTCGGAACAACGCCAGTTTGTCCTACTTACGCCACTTTAGCATCTGACGGCGCCGTATATTGGATAGCCCGATGGTGAAATTACGGGCGGCCTGGGTTCCCTCGCTTGCGCCAAAAACTACGCCGTATATCGGATTGCGCCCCTGGTGCCCAAATAGAAGATAAGCTCAAATATGGTTCTACACTGCATGTTTGGCACTATAATTATACATATCTGTTAAAGGGACACTAAAGCTAAAATTAAAGTTTCATTAATCAAATAAAGCGCACAATTTAAAAAAAAAATATAAAATACTTCCATTATCAAAATATGCACAATCTTTTTACATGCACACTTTGTAAGGCTCCAGCTCCTACTAAGCATTTGAAAACATACGCAGTATATACGTATATGCATTTTGTGATTGGCTGATGTCTGACACATGGTACAGGGGGAGGAGAAATCGGATTAACTGTGGAATTTGCCAGAAAATATTCTGTTGTTCATTTCGAATTCAAAGTAAGTTCTATTGTATTGTCTTTATATAGGGCATTTGTCAATTTAGTTTGCTAGAAGTAAGCTTTTTGTGTGCATTGGGTATTGTGAGTATTACAAGTTGAAAGTAGAGCATTTGCGTGCAAGCACATCATGCATGCTAACTAAAGGACTTTGTGATTTTGTTACCACGTTAATGTATTCTCCTTATAGACAATAGAGCGCACAGAAGAAAAAAACTAACACTTATTGCTCATGTACTAACCCAGGAGTTATTAATATTTTACTTTTCAATGTTCTTCACATAAAGAAAAAAAATATTTTTATTATATATATATATATATATATATATATACATATATATCTGTCTATAACTATATATCTATTCCTATATATATATCAGATATATATGGAAATATATATTTATAAATAGAAATGTAAACATTTTCTAGGTGAAGAACATTGAAATATAAAATATGTGTAATGCAAATTCTATTTTTCGTTTTAGGTCTAGCGCAGTGTCGGGTTAGCACACGTAAAGAATTACAAATCTCAAAGTGCGTTCTTTAAATATCAAATAATAAAAAATATTAGTAATAATTATAAAAAGCTATTATACATGCTGTAAAAGATTCCCAATAATGCAAAGAATAAATGTGTGTGTGTGTATATATATATATATATATATATACAGTATATATATATATATATATATATATATATATATATATATATATATATATATATATATATAGTCTGCGGGTGCGTGATAAATAACCAGCCATTAGAAGTGCAATTAGCGCTCGAAAATTAACCAGGTCAGACCTCTGGTTACATTTTTAAATGTCCCCCAATTCCCCTCCCCCCACACACACAAAAAAATGTTTGATGTCTTTTTTTTTTTTTTTTTTTTTTAAATGTAGATTTAAAAAAAAAAAAAAAAAAAAAACTACACTAAGCAGTTTTTGGGGGCTAAAGTTAGTGGGTGTAGGGTGTTAGAAAAAAAAAATGGCACTGGAAAGTGTCATTACATTGTGCTCTATGGGGACTGTGTGTTCCCAGTAATTATATATGTATATGTTCATATACATATAAATTTATATTTGCTGGCCATTGCTGCACGACTTACCCCCTTCACTGCACTAGTTCTCATGCTGTGCTCGACGGTATGAGAAGGAGGCTCCCATTGGAGCCTATGGAAGCGCGCTCTCTCATTAGCATGTGCTGGTATTTCGCAGAAGCTATAGTTTGCGCTCAACTTGTAATCTGGTCCATAGTGTTTACAGTATGTATAATACATACATTCCAATGAATCAGCTTCAGAGCATTAAATGTATGGAAAATGTAGGTTTATTTTTGTATATGAAATAGATGGTTTTGCTTACTTTAAATTGGCTGATCTTGCAAGGACCACAGACATCCTTATTTTATCTTTCTCTTTATACACTGTAGTCATCTTTATCTTATCTCTTTCTATGTATACAAATGTCATTACATAGGGCCTGAAGATTTCACTATCACAGAGAGAAATAATTTTTTAAAACATTGTAATGATTGTGTTTCTCCTTCTCATACAGAACCCTGCATAGCTAAACGGCTCTCAATCTAAAATTTGCTTTTCCAAAATTCTGTGATGATGTAGTACTGGTGAGACTTCTTACAAAATCTTGCCTGACCAGAGCACACTCGAGAACCAGGCCCTTAGAGAAAGCAATTGAAAAATGTGTTTTGCTACCTATCTCTGCCACCCCCATGGGGAGGAGGATTATATACTAGATTACAAGGAGATCGCTGTTTATCCCTCCTGCTCGTACGTTAACTGCGCTAGAAGAAAGCTTTTTACACGCATATGGTAGCGTTTGTATTACATGATGCACACAAAAAGCCGAACTTCGAACATCGTTACCTTGTTAACATATTCTCCCATAGACTTCAATGGAGCAAGAAAAGTGGAAAAAAAGACATTACTCGTGAGTAAACTGGTTTGCATTTTTTTAAGGGAGTTAACCCAACATGAAAATATTCATATTTAACATTCCAATGTTCTTCACATAGAAGAATATGTTCTATTTATTTTAAATACATATTTATATATATATATATATATATATATATATATATATATATATATATATATATATATATATATATATATATATATATAAAAGAGTCCCAGAGCTCTGCACTCACTGTTACACGTTTACTGTTCATGTGCCGGGGTGCATCCAAAAATAGCATATAAGAGAAAGAAGGAGACGCACTCGCCGGGTCTTATCAAATCAAGTGTTTAATACACCATAAAGAGTGATGTTTCGGGGCAGTTAGCCCCGTCCTCAGACTATAATATAAACATAAAAAGTGGTGAAATATATAGCCTTACCCTCCACCAAGTTACATGACCGGAAATAGCCATGGCGTTCTCCCTGCACCACTGCGCAGGTTCGGGGGTAGTCATGGTAACCGGTAAACACAATTCTCTATCTGATGACGTGGTTCACTCCGGATCTTACAGGCACGCCCATCTGCACTGTCAGTGCCAAAGACAGGGTGACGCTTCCTACGGAGACAGGGATGCAAAATAACATACATTGAGCACAGTAGATATTAATACAAAGCCTAATTGTACAACAGACATCCTAGCTAAAATATGCTGAGCAGTAATCTACAGAAAAAGTTGCGGGCAAAATATAGGTTTAGACAGATTAAATGGCGAAAGCTACATAGTAACAAAATCAGTCAGCAACATAGCAGGCCACTCCATACATCCAGAATAGACTAATTAGCCATATAAACAGGATTGTAATATAGTAAACATTATAGGAAACAGTGCCAATCTAAATTTACATTTAACCCATTGGGTGTTAAGGTGTTAAGCACATAAATCCATCTGGACTCTTTTTGTAGAAGTAGTTTGGCCCTGTCTCCCCCTCTACTTGGTCTTGGGACATGGTCTATAATAGCCATTAATCTGCTATTAATCTGCTATATGCCAGTATAAAAACATACAGCAGATTAATGGCTGAAGAAGCAGTAAGGGATCTACATGGTAATTATGGCCAGTACCGCAATAATCTCTCACGTGAAGAGAGTCTATCTCTAAAGAATCTACAGGATAATACCGATCTGGTCTTCCGTGAAGCAGATAAAGGCGGTGCTGTGGTGATCTTGGATTATACATACTACCGCAAGGAAGCATTATCTCAGCTCAATGATCCCATCACTTACAGACAACTACCAGGAGATCCCGTATGGACTTTCAAAAAACAAATTGATATTTCTTTGCAATGTGCACTTACGAGTAATCTAATTGATGAACAACTTTGGGGGTACTTAACAGTACAATTTCCGCGTGTACCAACATTCTACACGTTACCCAAAGTGCATAAGCACATTACTTTGCCACCAGGAAGACCAATAGTTTCGGCTATAAGGTCTTTGCTTCAGCCTATTGCCACTTATCTGGATTCACTACTGCAACCATTGGTCCGCAATATGCCATCCTTTTTGTTGGACTCTATGGCTCTTATCCAAGAACTTAAACAGCTTGACAATTTGAAGGGGACTGAACTATTAGTTACCCTTGACGTGGTCAGTATTTATACTATTATACCACACAGTCAGGGGATGGAGGCGGTCCGCAACCACTTGTGCAGATATCCTTTCATAGGACCGAATATAGAGTGGATTTTGGAATTGTTACACCATTGCCTCACAATGAACTATTTTCGCTTTGAGAACCTATTCTACTTACAGCTCTTAGGTACGGCGATGGGGTCAAGTGTGGCCCCATCGTACGCCAACCTCTATATGGCAGAATTCGAACAGTACCAGACTAATCTGTTTGTCCATCCCAATATTAGGATGTTTCGTCGGTACATAGACGACCTTTTCCTGATTTTGGACGGCTCTACACATGACCTCCAACAGTGGTTTCAAAGTTTGAATGAGACTCGTCCCAATCTTCAATTCAAAATGCAATACAGTGATGTGTCTGTGGACTTTTTGGATTTACGCATTTATAAGGATCACAATCAGCTTTCATCAACCTTATTCCGTAAATCCACTGACAGGAATTCTTTGCTTCAGGCTACCAGTTGCCATCCGCCAGCTCTAAAGAAGGCTTTGCCGATTTCACAATTTAAAAGAGTTGTCAGGAATAATAGTGACTCGGTGCAAACAAAAAAGCAGTTGCTTGAAATGAAAACAAGATTCCTGCAACGTGGATATACGGAGCAACATCTGAATAGACATTTGGAACAATTCTGGGATTTATCACAAGAAGAAGCTTTGTAGGCTACTATAAAGAAACCAAATACGGACAGGATGACATATCTGACCACCTTTACAGTGGACAAACAGGGCCTTCCAGCAGTCTTAAAGAAGGATTGGAACATCGTACAGTCTGACCAGACCCTTCCCTTCACCAACATGGGACCACCTAGAGTTAGCTTTAGAAGGTCTAGATCTATCCGGGACACTCTAGTTAAGGTGGATCCAATTGGATGTTATAAAAAACAGACATGGCTAAACCCACCGAAGTGGGGTTGCTTCAGGTGTTTAGGATGTACGACTTGTAATGGTCTAAGTGCTGCCAAATTCTTTGTACATCCTCATACAAATAAAAAGTTTACTATCAAACCCCGGGTAACCTGCACCACAGAATACATTGTACATCTTATCCACTGTCCTTGTGGGTTGTATTATGTGGGTAAAACTATTGACGACCTACGGACCCGCATGGCCAACCACCGCACTGCTATCAGATCAGCAATTGAGAAAAAACAATCTGATCAACCAGTCGCAAGACATTTTGCGCTGGCTGGCCATGCAGTGTCAAACCTTAGGTATGTCATTATAGACCATGTCCCAAGACCAAGTAGAGGGGGAGACAGGGCCAAACTACTTCTACAAAAAGAGTCGAGATGGATTTATGTGCTTAACACCTTAACACCCAATGGGTTAAATGTAAATTTAGATTGGCACTGTTTCCTATAATATTTACTATATTACAATCCTGTTTATATGGCTAATTAGTCTATTCTGGATGTATGGAGCGGTCTGCTATGTTTCTGACTGATATTGTTACTATGTAGCTTTCGCCATTTAATCTGTCTAAACCTGTATATTGCCCGCAACTTTTTCTGTAGATTACTGCTCAGCATATTTTAGCTAGGATGTCTGTTGTACAATTAGGCTTTGTACTAATATCTACTGTGCTCAATGTATGTTATTTTGCATCCCTGTCTCCGTAGGAAGCGTCACCCGGTCTCCATGGCAACCTTTGGCACTGACAGTGCAGATGGCTTGCCTGTAAGATCCGGAGTGAACCACGTCATCAGATAGAGAATTGTGTTTATTGGTTACCATGACTACCCCCAAACCTGCGCAGTGGTGCAGGGAGAACGCCATGGCTATTTCCGGTCCTGTAACTTGGTGGAGGGTAAGGCTATATATTTCACCGCTTTTTATGTTTATATTGAGGACGGGGCTAACTACCCCGAAACGTCACTCTTTATGGTGTATTAAACACTTGATTTGATAAGACCCGGCGAGTGTGTCTCCTTCTTTCTCTTATATATATATATATATATATATATACACACACTATATAATTTTTTTTGGTAAAATATATATGTATACCTATATATATATATATATATATATATATATAGATATATATAGATAGATAGATAGATAGATAGATAGATAGATAGATATAAATATGATTATATATAGGTATAGATATATACAGATATTTATAGTATCTATTTAAAAATACATAGAACATATTCTATAAGAAGAACTTTAGAATGTGAAATAGTTACAGTAAATACATTGTTAAACACTTTATTAGACATGAATATTGCATAAATATGCTTTAACATGTTTTCTTCTACTTGACTGCAAAGGGCTCCAATGCACTTATATACACATATTGACCACTTTATTAGGTAAAGCCCTGCTGTGCACACATATGGTTTGTTCCACTATATGGCCACTGTTTTGGTATCAATACAGCTGAACAACCTTCATACCATCAGTTAAGCATAAAAAAATGCAGCGAGAATGAGGAAGAGCAGTGATCTAATGGACTTTGAACATGGCATGATAATAGGTGCAAGACATGCTGGACGAAGCGTATCTGAAATGGCAGTACTTCTGAACTTTTCCCGTACCACAATTTCAAGGGTGTATCGAGAACATCCAGTCAGCCGCAGTCCTGTGGAAAAAAATGCTTGTTGATGAGAGAGGTCAGAGGAGGATGGCTAGACTTGTACAAGCAAACAGACAGGCCACAATTGCACGAATCACATCAGAATTCAACAATGGTGCGGAGAAAAACATATTGCACTATTAGGCGCACCTTGTCAAGGATCGGCTACAACATCAGGTGGCCACTTTGGGTGCTGTTGTTATCATAGAAGAACAAGAGAGCATGCCATCTATGTGCACAACAACACCAGCACTGGACCATCGAAGACTAGAAAAGGGTCGCCTGGTCTGACGAGTCGAAGTTCCTAGTGCATGATGTTGATGGCAGGCTCAAAAATTGGCAAATACAGCATGAGTCCATGGACCTGTCATGTCTGATGAAAACTGTGCAAGATTGTGGGGGCGTTTTTATGGTGTGGGGAATGATTTCATGGCAAACGTTGAGTCCATTGATACCCCTAGATTAACATCTGAATACCAGAGCATATGTAAACATTGTGGCTGACCAAGTGCATCTGTTCATGTTGAGCTATTTATAACCTATTTCCAGGGGGTAAAAGGGATCAATAGGAATGCATAAAAGGGGAAAAATTACAGTACAATGTTCCTTTACACACATTGGGCTAGATTACAAGTGAAGGGCAAATGGTTTTGCGCTAGCGCAATCTTGTTTCTGTGAGCAATTTTCATTTTGCTGATATTACAAGTGGACCCAAATCACTGATGCACTAGCACTATCACCCTTTACGCTTCAATACTTATCGCAATCTCAGAGCTGTGGTTAAAGGGACAGTCTACACCAGAATTTTTATTGTTTAAAAAGATAGATAATCCCTTTATTACCCATTCCCTAGTTTTGCACAACCAATACAGTTATATAAATACACTATTTACCTCTGTGATTTCCTTGTATCTAAGCCTCTGCAAACTGCCCCCTTATTTCAGTTCTTTTGACAGACGTCCATTTTAGCCAATCAGAGCTGGCTCACCTGAATTCCATGTCGGTGAGCACAGTGTTATCTATATGACACACTTGAACTAACACCCTCTAGTGGTGAAAAACTGTCAAAATGCCCTGAGAGAAGAGGCATTCTTAAAGGGCTTAGAAATTAGCATATGAACCTCCTAGGTTTAGCTTTCAACTAAGAATATCAAGATAACAAAGCAAAATTGGTGATAAAAGTAAATTTGAAAATTGTTTAAAATTACATTCTTTATCTGAATCATGAAAGTTTACTTTGGACTAGACTGTCCCTTTAACTGTTTTCCCGAAACAAAAAAATTGCACAAAGCACGTCAAAAATATATTACAAAGTACAGTTACACTCATATTAACACTGTCCAATAAAAATGATTTAAAAAAAATATTGTTTAAAAAAGTTAAAAGGGCTTAAAGATATGAGATGAGTGTTAGAAAAAAAAAGGCAGGCAAAGGGCATTAACATTGAGACACATACATGTCTAAAGACGTATTTGTGTGTGTATATATATATATATATATATATATATATATATATATATATATATATATATACTGTATATATATATGTGTTTATATGTCTACATATATATTAATGTATTTATATGTGTATATATGTATTTACAGTCACATATACACATATAAAAACATTAATATATATGTACACATATATAAACATATACTGTATATAAGTGCCTCATAGCCCTTTGCCATTAAGCAGATAAAAACATGATAAAACATATTTATGCAATATTCATATCTATACTATAATAGCGTTTGTAACACGTCCGTCGTCAGTTGCGCACACATCCTCAAAGGAATGTTGGCTGCGTGAGGTAGCCAAAAGAATGGCAATAAAAGAGCTGAATGACTTTAAGGGTAGTAAAAGAGCTGAATGACTTTTTAAGGGAAATTCCCATACAAATGCCCCTTTAGGGGCAATGGGTAGTTTAGTTTTTTTATTTTGGGGGGCTTGGTGGGTGGGGGCTTTTACTGTTAGGGGG
This sequence comes from Bombina bombina, assembly GCF_027579735.1. NCBI lineage: Eukaryota > Metazoa > Chordata > Amphibia > Anura > Bombinatoridae > Bombina > Bombina bombina. The sequence continues at coordinate 894,869,647 of NC_069502.1, read as the reverse complement.
TAATTGGTAATTTGTTTAGTTAAAAAAGTTGTTTAACTTAGGGCAATGACCTACAAAAGCCCTTTTAAGGGCTACTGGTAGTTTAGTATTAGATTAGGGGTGTTTTTATTTTGGGGGGATTTTTTATAGGGGTATTCATTTAGGATTTTTTTATTTTATTTTGGATAGCTTTGTGCTTTGGGGTTTGTAGTTTTATTTTAAATAGTCTGCCCTCTGGTCAAGCTTATCGCCTAGTTTATTATACAATAAAGATGAAGTTATGCGCTAAACTCCTCCCACTTGCCAATCTAGGATAACTGCCTCCTTCCAAAGTAGTTAGTTTTCACAGATAGAATACAATAAATTTAGATGGCGCTGAAAGCTGTGGGATACTTTAAAAGATACTTATTAATATATTATAACTACCCTTGAGAAAATATCCCTATTGGGCTATAGATCCATTTTACATACCTTTTAAGAACCTTCCTTTGCAATATCCTTATATATAAAAAATAATACTTTAAAATTGAAGATATATTCCTGTTAAGTCCCTCCAAACAAATATACGCATCCGGATATAATATTCACACACATTTTATTTGCTTTGCAATAAAAATACAAATTCTGAAATTTTCTAATCACTTGTCTCCCAAATATAAAAAATTCAAATAATATAATTATCATAAGCATTCATTCCAATCCACACATTCAAAAACCTTCATCCATAATATGTCATATAATATAAAATCTTTAAGCTAATAGAACTTAAACAACTTGAATCTCAATTTACCAGCGTACAAAAGTACCTCAATACTATTGCTTTAAGTAAGAAATTGTCCCTGTAACAAACAGACTTATAGCCAATAATAGATGGTATTCGAATCTTCCCGGTATCAGTGTTCCGATCTGAGAATAGTAACAAGTCTTTTGGTCATAAGTTCCAAAACTCCCTTAATCGCGGAAGTAATCTCCCAGAGTTTCTAAATAATAACCACTTCTGGCCTGGAGGCTCTCTTACCTCTCTCCTTTTTACCTTCTGGGGTGTGAGCTCTCGCTTGTCGTCCCCTGCTTCTTACTACAGCTTCGATAAGCTGTACTTGTACGGGCCTTCCACGCTATGCATGTGACGTCACCCGGCTTCCGACACTCCGATGTTACTTGCGCAAGTAAATGGTGCTCTTTTTTCTCCTCTTTCACCGGCTATCTCAAGTCAAACTTCCTCTGCACTTCAGTACTATGTACGCAGAGCTGGCGATCCTCCACACCAAAAAAACTTTTAACTTGGTGATTCTGGTGGCTTTGTTAATAGCAGGGTCTGTCAGTGACCTTAATACCTCACATCCTTATCACAGTTCAGAACAGATAGAATACAATATGGAGGATCGCCAGCTCTGCGTACATAGCACTGAAGTGCAGAGGAAGTTTGGCTTGAGATAGCCGGTGAAAGAGGAGAAAAAAGAGCACCATTTACTTGCGCAAGTAACATCGGAGTGTCGGAAGCCAGGTGACGTCACATGCATAGCGTGGAAGGCCCGTACAAGTACAGCTTATCGAAGCTGTAGTAAGAAGCAGGGGACGACAAGCGGGAGCTCACACCCCAGAAGGTAAAAAGGAGAGAGGTAAGAGAGCCTCCAGGCCAGAAGTGGTTATTATTTACAAATTCTGGGAGATTACTCCCGCGATTAAGGGAGTTTTGGAACTTATGACCAAAAGACTTGTTACTATTCCCAGATCGGAACACTGATAGCGGGAAAATTCGAATACCATCTATTATTGGCTATAAGTCTGTTTGTTACAGAGACAATTTCTTACTTAAAGCAATAGTATTGAGGTACTTTTGTACGCTGGTAAATTGAGATTCAAGTTGTTTAAGTTCTATTAGCTTAAAGATTTTATATTATATGACATATTATGGATGAAGGTTTTTGAATGTGTGGATTGGAATGAATGCTTATGATAATTATATTATTTGAATTTTTTATATTTGGGAGACAAGTGATTAGAAAATATCAGAATTTGTATTTTTATTGCAAAGCAAATAAAATGTGTGTGAATATTATATCCGGATGCGTATATTTGTTTACAGGGAATTAACAGGAATATATCTTCAATTTTAAAGTATTATTTTTTATATATAAGGATATTGCAAAGGAAGGTTCTTAAAAGGTATTTAAAAAGGATGTATAGCCCAATAGGGATATTTTCTCAAGGGTAGTTATAATATATTATCGCCTAGTTTAATAATAACTATGTATTTACTGTTCATATTTGACATTTGCTAATGCGAATATGCTATGTTGTTTGCGCAAACGGTGTTTGATTTTTTCTGTATTTTTTTCCATTGACTTCTAGGGGGAATGCGTAAAGGTAATGGCGTTTGCTCGATCTCGGGTGTTAGCAGAGTTTTGGCTTACGCAAAAAAAAAAGAATACAGCGCCACATGTAATCTAGCTCATTGTATACTGAAGTCAGTAAAGCAAAAAATGATGAATTACAGATGTTTATTTTAAAATAATAAGGGACATGGATTTGTGAATGTAACTTGCCACTGAACAGCTGTTTTAATTACTTCTTTTGACAATTTCTGTTATTTAAAGTCTTCTGGTGAACAGATAACATTTGCACCTCATTGCAGCTATCGGAATTCCCAAGCAATAACCAATATTGCTTGAACGCGCTACAATTAGCATGCAACTTTTATAAAGCGCATTAACCAGAGAAGGGTTAGCTCAAGTGCAACCTATACTTTCTATAGATATCGCGACCGTGCTAATTTGCACTGGTATTACAAGTTAATAGGTATAGTCTGTGCTTGAGCAAATGTCGAAACTACACTGGAATATTTAGCGTGCCTTAAAACCTGATCTAAACTGTCAGGGTTAAAAAAAAGTTGGACAAAACACATTAAAATAAAGTATTACAAACATTTATATGTTTTAATAGATAAAATATCATATTAATATCAATAAAAAGTTTTTAAAAGGGTCAAAAGGGATATGGTATATGGCAGTGTTTGACTGGGAAGGGCTTTCAATGTGTATAAAGATTGATAGATAGATAGATAGATAGATAGATAGATAGATAGATAAATAGATATACACTTTTGAGCCTTTCCCAGTGAAATACCTTGAAATATGCAATATCATTTTTTTTCCTTTTTAATTTTTTATATACAAATACTTGAAATTCCTATGTTCTTCACATAGATTTTTTTAATTTTAAATTTTTTTGATATATATATTTCTATACACACAGTGTATGTATATACTATGGGGCCGATTTATCACAGCCCGAATGGGGCTTATAACCCTGTTTCCGCGCAAGTCTACAGGCCGCTGCTCCTTAACTCATACGCCTCCTCTGAGGCGGCGGACATCAATCTCATACGATCTGGTTTATTGATACCCACTGCTAGCAGCCAGTTGGCCGCAAATCTGCAATGCCGACAGCGTATGTTGTCACTATTTATCAATGTCTGGTGGACATTATTCACTGCAGAGGATCATGTCCGCCAGACACTTGATAAATCGGCCTCTTTATATCTATCTATAACTATATCTGTAAATATACATGTATACACAAAATATACATACACAGTATATATATATATATATATATTCTTCTATGTGAAGAACATAGTAATGTAAAGTATTCCTAACTTCAGATCTAACACGGTGTCAACGCTAACTTTTTCCTTTCAACTTGTAATACGTACGTTAACCTGGCCACAGTACATTTTTACTTTAAGTGCAGTTAGCGAGAGAGCGAAAAAGTTATTTAGCGTGCCACTTGTAATCTGCCCCACTGTCAGGGATAGGCACAGACAAAGGCTGTGGCGGACATTTTCCAAAGTACAGATCGTTGTGAAGGACACCAAGGTACATTTGAAATTAAAAACATTATTTTATAGTGCTGGGTGTTATTATACTGATGCAGATACCACTGATTCTATAACCAGCCCTCCTCTGGCTATAACCATGTGTCAGTGTCACTACTGTGTCATTATATAGCACTGGGTGTTATTATACTGATGCAGATACCACTGACCCTATAACCAGCCCTCCTCTGGCTATACCCATAAACAAGTGTCACTACTGTGTCATTATATAGTGCTGGGTGTTATTATACTGATGCAGATACCACTGACCCTATAACCAGCCCTCCTCTGGCTATACCCATGTGCCAGTGTCACTACTGTGTCATTATATAGTGCTGGGTGTTATTATACTGATGCAGATACCACTGACCCTATAACCAGCCCTCCTCTGGCTATACCCATAAACAAGTGTCACTACTGTGTCATTATATAGTGCTGGGTGTTATTATACTGATGCAGATACCACTGACCCTATAACCAGCCCTCCTCTGGCTATACCCATGTGCCAGTGTCACTACTGTGTCATTATATAGTGCTGGGTGTTATTATACTGATGCAGATACCACTGATCCTATAACCAGCCCTCCTCTGGTTATACCCATGTGCCAGTGTCACTACTGTGTCATTATATAGTGCTGGGTGTTATTATACTGATGCAGATACCACTGACCCTATAACCAGCCCTCCTCTGGCTATACCCATAAACAAGTGTCACTACTGTGTCATTATATAGTGCTGGGTGTTATTATACTGATGCAGATACCACTGACCCTATAACCAGCCCTCCTCTGGCTATACCCATGTGCCAGTGTCACTACTGTGTCATTATATAGTGCTGGGTGTTATTATACTGATGCAGATACCACTGATCCTATAACCAGCCCTCCTCTGGTTATACCCATGTGCCAGTGTCACTACTGTGTCATTATATAGTGCTGGGTGTTATTATACTGATGCAGATACCACTGACCCTATAACCAGCCCTCCTCTGGCTATACCCATAAACAAGTGTCACTACTGTGTCATTATATAGTGCTGGGTGTTATTATACTGATGCAGATACCACTGACCCTATAACCAGCCCTCCTCTGGCTATACCCATGTGCCAGTGTCACTACTGTGTCATTATATAGTGCTGAATGTTATTATACTGATGCAGATACCACTGACCCTATAACCAGCCCTCCTCTGGCTATACCCATGTGCCAGTGTCACTACTGTGTCATTATATAGTGCTGGGTGTTATTATACTGATGCAGATACCACTGACCCTATAACCAGCCCTCCTCTGGCTATACCCATGTGCCAGTGTCACTACTGTGTCATTATATAGTGCTGGGTGTTATTATACTGATGCAGATATCACTGACCCTATAACCAACCCTTGTCTGGCTATACGCATGTGCCAGTGTCACTACTGTGTCATTATATAGCACTGGGTGTTATTATACTGATGCAGATACCACTGATCCTATAACCAGCCCTCCTCTGGCTATACCCATGTGCCAGTGTCACTACTGTGTCATTATATAGCACTGGGTGTTATTATACTGATGCAGATACCACTGATCCTATAACCAGCCCTCCTCTGGCTATACCCATGTGCCAGTGTCACTACTGTGTCATTATATAGCACTGGGTGTTATTATACTGATGCAGATACCACTGATCCTATAACCAGCCCTCCTCTGGCTATACCCATGTGCCAGTGTCACTACTGTGTCATTATATAGCACTGGGTGTTATTATACTGATGCAGATACCACTCATCCTATAACCAGCCCTCCTCTGGCTATACCCATAAACAAGTGTCACTACTGTGTCTTTGTATAGTCCTTGGTGTTATTATACTGATGCAGATACCACTGACCCTATAACCAGCCCTCCTCTGGCTATACCCATAAACAAGTGTCACTACTGTGTCTTTGTATAGTCCTTGGTGTTATTATACTGATGCAGATACCACTGATTCTATAACCAGCCCTCCTCTGGCTATAACCATGTGCCAGTGTCACTACTGTGTCATTATATAGTGCTGGGTGTTATTATACTGATGCAGATACCACTGATTCTATAACCAGCCCTCCTCTGGTTATACCCATGTGCCAGTGTCACTACTGTGTCATTATATAGTGCTGGGTGTTATTATACTGATGCAGATACCACTGATCCTATAACCAGCCCTCCTCTGGCTATAACCATGTGCCAGTGTCACTACTGTGTCATTATATAGTGCTGGGTGTTATTATACTGATGCAGATACCACTGATCCTATAACCAGCCCTCCTCTGGCTATAACCATGTGCCAGTGTCACTACTGTGTCTTTGTATAGTCCTTGGTGTTATTATACTGATGCAGATACCACTGATTCTATAACCAGCCCTCCTCTGGCTATACCCATGTGCCAGTGTCACTACTGTGTCATTATATTGCGCTGTGTGTTATTATACTGATGCAGATACCACTGACCCTATAACCAGCCCTTGTCTGGCTATACGCATGTGCCATTGTCACTACTGTGTCTTTGTATAGAGCTGGGTGTTATTATACTGATGCAGATACACATCCAATATTTCAGGCAGGCTTTATTAATTCCATAACTTATCACCCAATATAGCTAGCAGTCTCTTGACAAGCCACTAACTTTATTCACACTACATATTTTTTTTTTAATTCCTATTATTTAATCAGAAAGAAAAGATATACTAAGGTTGTGGCGGACACTGCAAGGACTAGTCACGGTGTACGAACACCTTGCCTATCCCTGCCCACTGTGTGGCTGCTGGTGTATTGTTGTGCTTTGAAAGGCATTACAATCCCCTTAATAGATTCAAAAGGAGAGATGGCAAATATCCCAACAGGAAGTGCACTTGTGGCCACAAACAGATGGAGAGAGAAGTCAGTGGTAGGCCACACTCTTAGTAGATAGATGATTCAGAGAAGACCTGTAAAGGAAAAACAGAGGCGCCACATTGAGTAGTATAGTCTAATAAATCCAGCAATAGGAGGATCCAGAGCCTCTATTAGTGGCAACTCACCAGATGCCGCGGCACAACCGGAGTGCCGTCCAGTACAGCACAGGACCTACACAGTCGCCCGTATGACTCAGAGAGGTGTCAGGATATGTCCGACGTAAAGGCAGGTGACCGGATGAGCCAATCGGGTGAGCCCAAAGAGGAATGCTGTCAAAGTGGAGACCGCAAGCTCAAATACAAATGAAAGTCCAGGAGCACAGATATTGTAAAAGTGTAAACTTTATTTGTTACATAGAGGGTAGCAATAGCGACGCGTTTCTCAGCAACAATAAAAGCTGTTTCATCTAGCCTGATGAAACAGTTTTTATTGTTAATGAGAAACGCGTCGCTATTGCTACCCTCTGTGTAACAAATAAAGTTTACACTTTTACACTATCCGTGCTCCTGGACTTTCAGTTGTATTTGAGCTTGCGGTCTCCACTTTGACTGCATTCCTCTTTGGGCTCACTCGATTGGCTCATCCAGTCACCTGCCTTTACGTCGGATGTATCCTGACGCCTCTCTGAGTCATACGGGTGACTGTTTAGGTCCTGTGCTGTACTGGACGGCACTCCAGTTGTGCCGCTGCATCTGGTGAGTTGTCACTACTAGAGGCTCTGGATCCTCCTATTGCTGGATTTATTAGACTATACTACTCGATGTGGTGCCTCTGTTTTTCCTTTACAGGTCTTCCCCTTAAGAGATGCAGTTTTAATTTGTAAAGCTTTTCATATTTGTTAACAATATTACATTACATGCTACCAAAGCAAAAGTAAATTACACTTAGCAGTTAACTGCCCATCTATGTGAGCATAAATTTAATTATTTTACTTACTCATAAATTCTTAAAATTTGCACAATAATAATTATATTTTGAGTAATTTTAAAATTAATGTGTTGATGTATGCACACAAGTCATAGCTATCAATTTTTGTTATTATTATTTTTATTTTTAATTTGGATACAATATTTCATAGTTTAAAGGGTAATTTGAACAACATTTTAAACTTTATTAACCTTTAAATACAGCCTGCTCAAAATGATGAAGGAACACTAAAGTCAGAATTAAACTTTCATGATTCAGATACAGCACACAATTTTAAACAACTGTCCAATTAATTTCTATTATCTAAATGTGCACAATCTTTTTCTATGCACACTTTATGAGGCACTAGCTTGGACTAAAACAAAGCCAAGAATACCTCACACTACCCTATACTTATATCCTATGATATGGAAGAGGGTGGATTAGGAGTTCCTAATCTGTATAATTACTATTATAATACTCACCTAGCTAAGATTGTAGCATGGAAAAGAACTGGAATTCTAAACCTTGGGTACCCTTAGAAGCTTTGCTGACAAACACTCGTCTCATTGGTGATATTGGTTGGGTACCTAAAAAAGTACGCCCCCCTGCCAGGCCCATTCTAAACAGCTGATCGCTGAAACTTTGAAAGTGTGGAATAAGGTTTGAGATACATATAAAGATGTCTCTAACTTTGTATCTTGCTTACTCCTCTTTTACAAAGTTCATTGTATATACAGGTCCCAACCAATAGACTACTTATAATAGATACACAAATATTAGTCTCAGTCCACTTGAAAAGGTAGTCCAAAAAATGAACAGAGGCACCACCAATGCAGCAGTCAGATCTTTAGTAATGTGCCCTGGTCAGCTCTTCTTCAATAACAATATAGCACTGCAATAAAACATAAAAGAAGGCACTCCAATGGCACAGTATCATAAGGATTATGCCTTCCCCCTCACAACAACCATCCCCAATGGAAGGATACTCATAATTAGAGAGCACTTATCTCAAAGTGCAAATGGAATGATCTAGGAGAATTAGGAGCTTCCCAGTTAGCTCACCAACGTTCATGGTTGTTGTAATTATCCTGGTCACCAATCACTGATGCTAATGTCAAGGGAATCAAAAACACACTCAATGTAATTTGTACCAACTCTGACTCTTTACTTTATTACTGAACATGTAAAATGAATGCTAGCATTACCTGCATCTCAGATAAGACCTTATAATTTGCTTTCACAGTATGTCTCTTTAGTCTAATAAGCTGTGGTCCCATATTTGACCTCCCTTTTGTTCCATTATTATTCACTCACTGTTCATAGGATAGAAGTTTTCAGGTTAGACTTTGCTAAATGGGGGATACACCTACTACCCTAGCTGAGAGGTCTACTCATTAATATGACAATGTTCCCCGCATATAGTTGGTTACAATTACTAGCCTATAAGATGCAACTAGCTGAAAACGCTTAACACTAATATAATGCCTTAAAGTTACCTAGAGAATAAGAGAGATCTGTATCTTCCCCCAATAATTTAACTCATGATCTGTGATCTGCCTTTATTCCTGGCTAAAGACTTATAGTCTTCCACTCCGGATATCCTTTCACCTCCTCTGCGCTTTACGAACAAATTATATGTAATTTATATGTTAAGCATAACTTTAGGTTCCTAGTACAGATAATGCTTGATTCTTATATTTCTGATGCCCACAAATATTTACTAAAAGTCCAAGAGTGGACCTATAAGTATGACATTTGAAACATACCGCTTATAGCTTTCCCTTATAGTACTTTATAATACCTGAGGTCCAAAAGAGATCACTATAACTTATATAGCGGGGTAAATTGTAAGTTCTATAGTTCTTTACTGTTATACTCAATATACAAATATATTTATGTCCCATGGACCATTATGTTTTATGCTTGTGAATGCATTTTATTCTTGTTTGCAATTACAATCCTGAGGGTCCAAAAGTGGCCCTACAATCCTATATATTATTTCCCCTACAAGCCCCCATATATACTTCTTTATCTATGGTTTCAGCAGCCTAAGAGAGGCCCATAGAGTTTAGCAGGGGAAAAATGAAATAATTTATATATATACTGTAATTGGAAGGGAAACTAAAAAGTACTAAAAATTAGGCTGTTACTTAGCATTTGCTATATGTTTTTCTAGTCTAATTTTGAGGCCTTACCAACTAAGATTGATATGTCTGTGATGTATATACCTATGCATATAAGGCGTTCATGAAATAGAATATTAGTTTTATTATTTGTGACTTTTTGAGTAACTCTGTTCTTAAAGCAAATGTCGCTTGTTTTTGTATTTTTCTTTTAAGCCTCAATAAAAATTAAATAAATAAAAATAAAAAACAAAACACACTCAAATCCGAGAAAGAGTGGTAAAACTTTTTTACAACAAAAGCTTCATGGTTGTTTTATTTAAAGTATAATATAGCTTATTAAAACCAATTCCGAACGCGTTTCTTAGTATAGTATTACTGCTACCTCAAGTGGCATCCTAATAGATAGCTGCCCCTCAACTGTCCCAGTCCACTTACTATGAAACAGAGGGTGCGTTAAAACACAGAGGGAATTCCAAAACGAGATAGGATACCCATTTGATACTTGGATTTCATACTTTTAGGTACGACACTTTATCAATTGTCATGCACAAAAATCCCAAATTACTAAAACCATCACTCATTTTGAACATGTGTTAATCCCTCAGGATCTTTCCAAGAGGCAAATCTTGATCATTTATAAAATACTACGCTCTTCAGGGAAGTAAACCCCCCATCTTTTAAAACTCAAATTGAAAAATGAACTTGAGCAACAATTTGAAAAAAATGTTTTGGAAGATTGCTTCTTGAGCATTAAGAAATTGTCAATATTAAAGCTAAAAAAAAGATGTAAAAGGGAGGAATATGATCATCTGACTAAAGAAGTAGCTCATCTGGATTATCTCCATAAAATGTACCCTTCCGGGGGGCGGAGCGAACGGCCGACCAGAATGGCCGCATTACACTGAGGCTCCGTATGCAGACCGGGTGTCTTGGCTAATAAAAGCATAGATCTGCAGCTGTAACCAACATCCTCTAGAAGAAAGTTGAGCCTAACGTTCCTGCATCTAAATTGTGGGGACTTACGGCTCAATATTAAGATCATCTCGACATCGTGGTGGGCTGATAGGCCTGGGGCCCTTAACAAACTCATTCACGCATGTGATCCTGGTCTAGACACTACAGCTGCCAGCGATCCTCATTACGAACAGCACCTGATATAAGCTGTTGACGACATTGGCTTCTGTACACAACCGATCCGACGGAATCTCTTCCCACTTAATCTACAGGGTGACCGGTAAGATGCATGTACCGCAAACACACTGTCCCATGCCCAACCTGTTACTGAACATCCTTCAAGGTGGGAGACGGTCAAACAGAGCCGTACATATATAGCAAGGCTCAAACAAGAATAAACACCCAAAACATGCAAAGGGTATTAAATGTGACGCACCTTTAAAATAAATATGGAGCCTGCTTAGCGCCTGCCAGAAATCACTGAAATTGGTTCCTATGTTTTCCACAAAACAGATACAGGGGCACGGTTGATCCTAATACCATGAAAGCACCTATCATATTACTCATCTCCAACAGTGAATTGCAAAACATTGAGGGCACAATTCTCTATTTTTTTTTTATGAACTGAGCTGCCATATATGTAGCTGTCTGATTTAACAGCAGTTATCTAAGCAACCTGAGAACTGTTTGTATAGATATAATGACCTAAATACTGAAGGCACAAGTCACTAAATATTCATTACAAAGTGTGAGTCCTTTGAATCCTCTTAAATCTTGTGTGAGATATTGCTGTATTTAACTTTCAATACTCTAGACACATACCCCCGCCCCCTTTCCCGTCACACTGAGTTGTGACGGGTCATATCCCATTTGCCTTTTACCGTGATCACCCTGTGAGGGTAAAATCCCCAGGGGGTATAGTGTCTTACTTCGGCGCTATGCAATCTTAGCAGGAACACTGCGTAAAGTGGCAAAAATGTCGCAAAGGAAGAATCCCCAACAAGATAAACTACAGAAGTCATCACAACCCAACCAAGGCGTGGTGCATGCTTTTTTTAAACAAACAGACCAAACCACTAAAAGCAAAGATGCAGAATCTTCACAGACTGCCATAGAAGAAGATCAAGAAGACACATCGGCTACTATGAATGATGTATCACCTACAGCACAGATACACAATGATGACACCCCAATTACATATAAAGCCATGGAAGCCTTGATTGAACAGGTTAAATCCTGTATCAAAGACGAGTGCGCTGACTTAAAAAAGGAGATCAATGAACTTGGCCATAGAGTCGACACCTTAGAGGAACATGAATATGTTGTAGCGCAAAAATTGGCGAACCTCTCAGCCAATCAGACACAGCAACTCCAACATATAATTGAACTGGAGGATAAAATAGACAATCTAGAAAATCGCTCTAGGAGGGGTAATCTCCGCTTTCGAGGAATTCCAGAAACGGTCCTGAACAATGAAATCCAAGACTACTTACAGGCTTTATTTGCCAAAATACTGGGAGATAGCACTACAGAAAACACTCCGATTCCTTTAGACAGGGCGCACCGGGCACTTCGCCCAAAGTTACCAGACGATTCTCCACCAAGGGATATTGTGGTACATTTTCAAAATTACAGACAAAGAGGAAATATACAATATAACCAGGAAAAGGCAAATTATAAGCTTCCAGGGTCATAAAATTCAAATATTTTAGGACCTATCCCTAAGAACATTACAAAAGAGAAGGGACTATCAGGCTTTGACGTCCCACCTACGTGCACTACATATTCCCTACAGGTGGGGCTTTCCAACATCGGTGATAGTAATGAAAAACGGGAAAAAGATAGAGTGCTCCTCTTTATCTGAAGTTAACAGATGCAACCTTTTGAATATCACACCACCTGACAACGGAAACCCTCAACCTTCTCATAGACAGCAAAGCGGGCAGGACAGCCCTAAACCCCAAAGACGACCAGGCCTTGATATCATCTCTAAGCAAAACAAGAGAAGACAAGTACCTCAAGCCAACAACGAAAGAATGGACACGGACTCTCCAGGATGAGTAACTATAATTATCTAATTGTTTCTCTCCCTTCAAATGTTTAGTATGGCAGGTACTATGTTTGAGGACTTGGTTCTCTATTCTCCTTCTAAGGTGCCTAATTAGGAGATAGAAGACAGACATTCAATGAGAAGAGACTAAATCTATTACAGATTAAAAGACTCATTATTATTGTCAATTTGAATTTTCTAAAGTTAAATATAAGTTTTAACTCAATGTTCACATGTTGAAGTTGTTATATATGTTTCCACACTGCTATAGTTATGTTTTGAACTGAATGGCTATTTTCAGATTAGCAGTGTTTACTGGTTTGCTACTAGCGTTAGCATGATTAACCTACCTATATGTGCATAATAGACCCTTACGAGAACATGATTAGCTGGTATATCCACTGTAATAGGTGAATGTATTATTAGACTAAGTAAATTGTGGGGGGTGTTTTAGTTTCTAGTTTCTAGTTTACAGCTTATGAAGCAAGTTCATATTATAATGCTGATGTTTATACCTTAGAATTGCAACGCAAAATGTTAACTTAACACCCAGTTATTATACAGTAGATTTCCTGGGCCTTATGTAACCACCAGCTTATTAACTACTAAGGAGGGAACCCTCACAAAATGCACACAGATGACAATGACTTTATGTAATACGAGTTCCTTTGCTTGCTTAGTTGAGCTCGCGGGGATATAGATCACACTTCCTTTATTCTACATGAGCTACACTTTAGGCAAAAAGATCAGTTCTTTAGCAAGTATACTATGAATGTTAGCTTAATATAGTTTTGTACAGGAAATTTGCATTTCTCCCGATAACGTTGCATCGGTATTATAGCTGTAGAACCTGACGCAGTTAAGTGTTACATATGATGACTCACAAAGGTGTCGATAAGACCTCAGGAATTAACCAATTTGCCTTAGATGACTACTTTCAAACAACAGGTCTTCACTGAACATAGAATACACCTGCAGCTCCGAATTGCCATGACACCCGGTTTGTAAAAAAGCCCCCAAATTACTATTATTATTCTCTAATACATAGCCCGGACTTGTGTGGTTTTAACACTGACACGACATCCGAGCTAGAATAGCTATATGTAAATATTTTTCCCCCTTATCAATATATTTAGCCTATAGCTACTTATATATTCCACCTCTCAATACTTGATTACCCTTTTACCCTAACCAGATTAACCTAACTTTTCCCAGTATCCTAACCAGATTACCTTAGCTGTCTTGTGTAACCACATAAGAAATATTAGCTCGTAATGACTCAATCATCCTATCAAGGAGTAGATACCCTTTACATTGCAACTCAAAGTGTCAAAGGCTTTCTCTCGGCGGAGAAGCGCTCTATTGCATTTCACGGTTTTTTATAAAAGAAAAATAGATATCATTATGACCCAGGAAACATACTTTAAAAAGAATCATGAACCTACACTCTCCAAGAGGTACTTTGATCAGCATTTTTGCAGTTCGGGTATTCATAAGAAAAACGGAGTTAGCATTTCATTCAGACGAAACTTACCCTTTAAACTCCTACAAAAATATGCAGACAAGGATGGTAGAATCTTAATCCTGAGTGGATTGTGCTATGGCACCCCAATTACTCTGGTTAACATCTACGCTCCAAATAAACCTACCCCTAATTTCTATAAGCCTCTAATCAACACAATACTAGATATGGCTAAAAGGCCGATTATTCTAGGAGGGGATTTCAATTTTCCCCTTAAACCCTGCAATAGATACATCTAATGGGAAATCTTATCTACAAAATAATACCTTAAGGTCCAACTGTGCAGCCCTACAATCCCTTAATTTTTTTGACACCTGGAGGATAGTACACACAGGCAGGAGAGACTACACCTTTTTCTCCAACCCACAACACTCATACTCCAGGTTAGACTACATTCTCTGTGACCAGAATCTCCTCTCAAATCTTGTACACTCAAAGATTACCCATACCTCTTGGTCTGACCATAGTATGGTTTCCACTATATTCAAATGATCTAGCAAACCTCGTAACACATTCAACTGGAGACTTAATGATTATTTACTTACCAACCAAGAAACGGTAGACGACATTAAAAAATACTCAGACGAATATTTTACCCTAAATAAACCTGAGGACACGTCATCCGCAAACAATTGGGAGGCATATAAATGTTATATTCGCGGGATATTAATAAAGTACAATGCTAAACAACAAAAATTGCACACAACTCAATTCACCTCTCTGACAAGAGACCTGGCCACTCACGAAGCTGCTCATAAAGCTGACCCAACATCTGTTCCAAAACTCACTAAATTAACTGAAGCAAGAGAAACCTCAATAAATTTCTTATACAGAAGGACCATATGAGAGCTCTGACCACTAAATCTAAGTTTTTTGTGGAGAGTAATAAAGCAGGCCGTCTACTAGTCAGGTCTCTTAGACAAGCTTCGGGCGAGATTACACACACAAACGAGGAGATCTCTAACTCATTTGTTTCCTATTATACAAATTTATACAATATAAAGGGCACCACAACATTAGATAAGGTGTGAAACTTAGAAGCATATCTAACCACGGTAGACACCCCTTCTATTACAGAAGAAGACAAACAATTCTTAGATTCTCCTATAACTCTACAAGACATTAATTTGTTAATTAAGTCATTGCCAAATGGTAAATCACCAGGCGCAGATGGCATTACGGCAAAATTCTATCAACTTCTTCAGGAACAGATAAGCCCACATCTTCTCTCGCTCTATACTGACATAGACCGTGGCAATACCCTCCCTAGCTCTCTTTTAGAAGCAATGATTATGGTCATCCCAAAACTAAAGATCTTGTTGGTAACTATAGACCAATATCACTTATAAATATAGACATGAAAATATACGCTAAAATCCTTGCAAAACGCATGAACACTATTCTGCCTAAGATTATTCACCCGGATCAGGTGGGCTTCATTAGGGGGCGGGAGGCAAAAGATAACACTATAAGATTACTTCATTCCTTACAGCACGCTGATAACAACCACGCATCTCTAGTTTTGCTTTCCACGGATGCGGAAAAAGCTTTGACAGGGTGGACTGGCAATTCATGTGGAACACCCTGTCAAAATTCGGCTTCTCTAACATATTTATTACTAGAATACAAGCCCTATATCACAACCCAAGTGCAAAAGTTAAAATAAATAAAGTTAAATCTCAATCTTTCTCTATCTCTAATGGAACACGCCAAGGGTGCCCGCTTTCGCCCTTGCTATTTGCCCTCACAGTGGAAATTCTAGCGCTGCAAATTAGAAACAGCCAACATATTCAAGGCCTAGAATACGGTGGTATTACTCAGAAATGTCTTTTGTTTGCGGATGACGTGATTCTTACTTTACGATCACCAACTACTTCCTTACCTGTTCTAAACGAGACATTGGAGAATTACAAACAAGTCTCCAACTTCTCCATTAATATGGAAAAGTCGGGACTGATGCCAATTAATCTAACACCCTGAGAAATATTGACTGTAACACAGCATACGAAATTTGTTATCACAGACAAACTTAAATACCTAGGCTTGACGATTCCTAAAGACACTCATAAATTATTTTCCGACAACTTTACTGCCCTCCAGGTGAGCGTTAAAAAATTGTTAGAGTCCTGGCATAGACAAGGACATTTATCATGGTTGGGCAGGATCAATACAGTAAAAATGATGGTAATTCCCAAATACTTATACCTGTTCCAAACGCTACCAATGGCCATACCTAAATCTTACCTTCAGATACAACAAAAGATGATAAACTCCTTTATTTGGTCTTATAAACGCCCTAGAATTACTCAACATACTATATACCTTAGTAAAGAAGATGGGGGTCTTAACGTCCCCAATCTTACCAACTACTATAGAGCTGCGCATTTAGCTAGAGTAGTCGCCTGGAATCACTCTCCCTCATCGAATTTATGGATACAGATGGAGAGCCATCTATCTAAGACTAAACATATGAGAGACTTATCCTGGCTCCCTAAAGACTCTAGGCCTCATATTTTACAACATAATGAATACATTAGAACCACTCTCGCGATATGGGATAATGTTGTCTCACACATGAAGGGAATTTCAAAAACAATATCCCCCCTAACCCCCTTACTCCGTAATCACTTGTTTTTGAAACACAGTCTTTTCACCCATACTAATGTTAATAAGCTTTTTCAGAACCTCCCATTATACTTAATAACCACCCCGTCAGGAATCAAGGATAGAATTTTACTTAATGACGAGCTAGGATCGCCATTCCACTGCTGGTATGCATACCTACAAATTAGACATGCCATTAATAACAGTCCACATAAGACAGAAATACTAAGACCACTAACTCCATTTGAGCAGTTATGTACCAATCCGAAAATTACAAGAGCACATCTTTCTCAGGGGCTCCTTCCCTGAGAAATGCCCAACATATTTGGCGAGATGGTCCGAGGAGTTACTAAATGAATTAGATGCAGAGACCTGGAAGCATTGTTTTCGCCTCACTCACTCCTCTTCCGCCTCCCTAATTATGTCTGAGCTGAACTACAAGATCTTAGCCAGATGGTACGACGATTACGAGTTATATACCCTACCGCCTCCTCTAGTTGCTGGAGAAGTTGCGGAGAAGTAGGCACCTTGACCCACATATGGTGGTCCTGCCCGAACCTAGGTGACTTTTGGAAACAGGTAGAACGGAACATAAACAACGTTTTGAATATAAACATTACACTTACCCCACAAATTATTCTCCTTAATCACATCCCAAAGCTTTCCTGCATTTATCGTAAGAAACTGCTTCTTTTAATGTTAACTTGTGCTAAGAGGCTAATCCTCAGGTTATGGAAAACACAAGAGATACCTACTATAGCTCAATGGAGATCAGAAATAAATCATGTTATTACATTGGAGAAAATGCGCTATTGCTATCTTGGCAAACAAGATATGATAACCAATATATTATTTATCTGGGAACAAGGGATCTACAATAACACCTGAGAAATTAAAACAATTGTTCAGATAGAATGAAAAATATTCCCTTTTCTGGTACTGTATATATGAGCTTTATATTATTATTATATTATTATATTGCATCACGTGATAACAAGGTAATAATCTTAGTTCTTTTTCACCTCAACTTCGATAGGATACTTCCCTTTACCTACTACCCAAAAATCCCTTCCCTCCCCTCCCACCTTAACTAATCCTTTAGGGTTTCCTCTAATCATTTACAACTATTATTATATTGTTATGATTACCCTATCAACATTAAACATTCTTGAAAATCCCAAGGAAAGTTAGGTCATTGATTGTTAATGCCTGTTATTCTCGCAAATTGTCTTTCTGTTGTCACAAGAACTTGTAATTCTACCTTTGCTATGTTATGTATCAATGTACCGATTTTCAATAAAAATTATTTCAACTAAAATGTATCCTTCCGATAATTCAATTTTTGACCAGCTCACCTTTTATAAGACTGAATTAAATTCATATGTTCATATCAAAGCACAGAAATGTGCCTTACATCTTCAGCACATATTCTTTATAGAGGCAAACAAACTGGGCAGATCATTTGCTAAGGTCTTAAAGGCCAAAAGGAATAATGCATATGTCCATTCTATAAAGGGAGCATAGTGGTACATTGTAGAAGACTCAACTAAGATAGCAGAGATTTTTTGAAACTATTACCATAAACTTTATAGTTTGTATCCTGAGAGGAACTCCATTGCTCATACAATTAGGTGTAATGCTTATCTTGATATGATAAATCTTCCTCATTTATCATCTGATATGCAGGATACATTTTTAGAAGGAGAGAGAGAGACAGTAATTGATATTTTTACTGACAACTCTAAGCTACAATAGATTGTGGTGCAGCTCCTTAATACATAATTTAAATAAAAAAACAAGAGAGATAAATTAGGATATAATCATAATCCTGATACAGAGCAGGGATTCAGCACTCTTTTATAAAATCAAGCTTTATTAACCAATTGTATAACAAAATATACAACATATCGGGTTAAAAACACACCCCTACCATGATCATAGTAAAACCATAACCCAAGATAACCAGCAAGCGCAACTATGGCTTCGTGAGACATAACACAGAGATAGCAAGAGTCCCCAAATTGAAAAGCACAATACAGCAACCACAGTTTTTACTTCTCACTAGGTCAAATAATTATGTGCTTATTAGGAGAGTACCTGGTCGAGGCGAATGACTAACCACAGTTTAATGTTGCATATTTAGTCCATGCCTCTTGGTAGTATAACAGTTCAGAGAATACTTCGCCAAGGGGGTCGAACACTGAGTGGCCTATGTCATGTAGTGGCCTATGGTCTTGACAATAGGACAAATGCTTTATCCAGAAAGAGTTTTGTTAGTGTTTTGTATATGACTGCAGCTTCTGTTGCACTTAAGGTCCGTCATACACCAACACATTCAGCATGGGCAGCAACAGTTCACATATTCTAGGACAAAAAGTTTAGCCTCCATGTATGTCATGAAGCCCCATAGAACTCTTGCAATATATAGCACTCATCCACAGCACTAACTATACAGACTGCTCTGTAGATAGCTGGTTTTGTCTGCAGGAGACACACATGACATTCAGCGATCACAGGGTTGGAGCTTTTCCAATGCTGTTGTATCATCCATACATGAGAAAGTGAACATACAGTCAACAATGCTATCACCCATCTTAGGCAAATCAAAGCTGAATTAAGTGAATTTCCTCAATCAAACCAACTCATAGTGCTTGCATCTCTGACATACTTCTCAGACAGGTCATTGCTGGACTGGTTTAGTCATAACAGAACTCTGACATACTTCTCAGACAGGTCATTGCTGGACTGGTTTAGTCATAACAGTACTTTAGGAGTCTGTCAACGTACGTTTCTTCCCCATTGCTCCCACACACAGGGGTTTCGTCAGGGCTATGTTTTCTCTTACAGGTAGCTTTATTTATACCTGCAATGCCCCTCCTACAATCTAAATTAATCCATTGTATTTAAAGGGATAGATTTTTGCTTTTTGAAAGCAGGTATGTCTAGAATTTACTTTGTCCTGAAACAACTAATATACATGATTACAAACACATGCACATTCCAATTTGTCAGTAAGCCCTCTGGGAATTCTAGTTTTTAAAGTATATATCCAGCGTTTTAGAATTTTGTCATTGTTATCGCCTCTACCATTCATAATTCCTTTATCTATTACCATGATTTTCAGAGAGACTCCATTTGCATTATTATACTGTACAAAACGTCTAACTACATTTGTATCTTTATGATGAATAATATCATCCCTATGCTATTGTATTGTTAAAGACTCTCTTTGTTTTACTTATATAATAATAGGGACAAGAGCAATGTAGTAAATAGATAACTGCAACTGAATTACAACTAAAAAAATATTTGATATTAAAGTCTTGTTAAACCTAAACTCCCCTCCCCCCGCTGAGAATATTTTGCCTTTACCATTTAGGGACATTATAACCAATTCCCACATGGATAGTCACCTCTCACCCCTTTGTATTTTGTCTTACATTACGCAGTTTTCATTTTCTATTATCCAGTTGTTAAAGGGACAGTCTACTCCAGACTTTTTTATTCCGTAAAAAAAAATAGATAATCCCTTTATTACCCATTCCCCAGTTTTGCATTTCCAACACGGTTATATTAATATACTTTTTACCTCTTTGATTACCTTGTATCTAAGCCTCTGCAGAGTGCCCCCTTATTTCAGTTATTTTGACAGACTTGCATTTTAGCCAATCAGTGCCCTCTCATAAGTAACTCCACGTGAGTGAGCACAATGTTATCTATATGGCCCACATGAACTAGTATTGTCTAGCTGTGAAAAACTGTCAAATGCACTGAGATAAGAGGCGGCCCTCAAAGGCTTAGATATTAGCACATTAGCCTACCTTGGTTTAGCTTTCAAAAAATAATATAAAAAGAACAAAGAAAATGTAATGATACAAGTCAACTTAAAAGTTGTTTAAAATTGTATGCTCTATCTGAATCATGAAAGTTTAATTTTGACTTGACTGTCCCTTTAATAAACGTAATGTACTGCAAGGACTGTTCATGTACAAAAAGCATCCCTGGTACAGTGAACTGATTATACTGATGGACTATTCAATATTGGGAGCATTACTTGTGAAACATTCCTAACACAGATCAGTTTATGTAAACATATAATTTATGAAAAATGCTTTGTATTTTGTTTTTCTGAACATTAAATAAAAATTAATAAAGAAAATAAATTGTTAATATTTGCAGCTTTAGTAAAACACAATTATAAAGCTTTTGTCGAAATGATAACTCACCCCTGTCCAACTTCATAAAATGTATCCCAGGGATTTATCCAGATTCTGTAGAAAATTGGGAACGCTATCAAATAGCTAGGAGCATACTATGGTGGGCAGTCCTTCAGTCATGGAAGAGGGGCATACAAGTCAGGGCCAGAGGCAGATGTTGGTGGTAGGAGACTCTATTATAAGGAAGGTTGATAGGGTAATTTGTCATCCAGACCCTTTACATAGAACAGTTTGCTGTCTTCCAGGGGCTCGTGTTAGGCATATTGTGGAGCGTATTGATAGATTGTTAGAGGGATGCGGGTCTGATCCTGCAGTCATGGTGCATATTGGTACTAATGAAGAAATCAGTGGGAGATGGAGAGTCCTAAAAAATGACTTCAGGGAGTTAGGTAGCAAGCTTAAAGCAAGGACATCCAAAGTAATATTTTCTGAGATATTACCAGTGCCGTGTGTTAACTCAGTAAGGCAGAAGGAGCTAAGGTCTGTTAATTCATGGCTAAAAACATGGTGTAAAAATGAGGGGTTTGACTTTTTAGAACACTGGGCTGATTTTTCACTAGGGTACAAATTGTACAGTAAGGATGGATTGCACCTGAATGACATGGGTGCAGGTGTGTTGGGGGAAAGGATGGTAGCACGTTTAGAGAACCTTTTAAACTAGGCAAAGGGGGGGAGGGTCAATTTGAACAAAATAGAACAGAGAGATCAGTGTCTGAATATGTCACTCCATTAATATCTCAAGGAAGGGATGACTTAAGAAATGTCACATTAGAAAGTATAGAGGAAAGTACACCAAGTAGCAGCAGAAAGCACATGAAAATTAAATGTATGACAACAAATGCAAGAAGCATGACAGGTAAAATGGGGGAGCTGACGCTCTTAGTTGCAGAAGAGGACTATGATGTTATCAGTATAACTGAAACTTGGTGGGATGATTCACATGACTGGGCAGTTAACTTAGAGGGGTATACATTATTTAGGAGGGACAGGAATAATAAAAGGGGTGGAGGAATCTGCATGTATATTCAACCTGACCTTAAACCTACAATAAGGGAAGATATTTATGATACAAGTGACAATGTAGAGACCCTGTGGGTTGAAATAAAGAGTGGGGGGAAAAATCCTAAAAAAATATTACTAGGAACATGCTACAAGCCTCCCAACATTAGTGACCCAGAGGAAACTCAACTACTTATCCAAATAGGTAAGGCTGCTAATAACAGTGCTGTAATTATGGGAGATTTTAACTACCCTGATATAAACTGGGCCAATGAAACTAGTAATTCAGCTAAGGGGGATAGATTTTTAAATGTTCTCAGGGATAACTTCTTGTCACAATTAATAGAGGAGCCAACTAGGAGTAAAGCTATATTGGATTTAGTGCTATCAAACAATACAGATATAATATCAAACATAGAAGTTAAAGAACATTTGGGTAACAGTGATCATAACATGGTCACATTTGAAATCTCTTTTCATATGCAGTGTTTTAAAGGCTTAACTAAGACTTTTAATTTCAAGAAAGCAAAATTCAACGATTTAAGGAAATCATTAAATAATATAAATTGGGACAATGTATTTTCTAATAAAAATACAGAGGATAAATGGATAATATTTAAAAATTTGTTAAATAAATATACATATCAATACATACCATATGGTTATAAAAATAAAAATAAAAAAAATAAGCCGTTATGGCTAAATAAAAATGTGTTAAAAGAAATTAGGAAAAAATGTAGGGCATTTAAATTATTAAAAGAAAATAGTACAGACTCAGCATACAATATTTATAAGGAATGTAACAAAGCATGCAAAAAAGCAATCAAATTAGCCAAAATTGAAAATGAAAAATTAATTGCCAAGGATTCTAAGTCTAACCCTAAAAGGTTCTTTAAGTACATAAATAGCAAAAAATCTAAGAAGGATAATATAGGTACATTAAAATGTGTGGAGGGTAGCATGATAAATAATGACAGGGAAAAGGCTGAGGTACTAAACCAGTTTTTTTCTTCAGTATACACAAGAGAGGAACCATTGAATGATACTTTGGAACAGAATAGAAAATGCCAGTCCATACCACTAACTGGGTTTTGTTTAGAGGATATCAGGAAAAAACTAAAAAATATTAAGGTAAATAAAACTCCAGGCCCAGATGGAATACACCCAAGGGTGTTAAGTGAACTTAGCACTGTTATAGACAAACCTTTACTCTTAATTTTTCAAGACTCATTATCCTCAGGCATGGTACCCCAGGATTGGCGTAAAGCTGATGTGGTGCCACTCTTCAAAAAGGGAAGCAGGGATGATCCAGGAAGCTATAGACCAGTTAGTCTGACATCAATAGTGGGGAAGATATTTGAAGGGATTATAAGGGATTATATTGATGAGCATATTTGTGTAAACAAGATTATGAGTTCTAATCAGCATGGCTTTAGGAGAAATAGATCATGTCAAACTAATCTAATTAGATTCTACGAGGAAGTAAGTAAAAATATAGATAAAGGGGAATCAGTTGATGTGATATACTTAGATTTTGCAAAGGCATTTGATACAGTGCCACATGAGAGATTAATGCACAAAATTAAGGGACTGGGAATAGCTGAAAATGTTAGCTCATGGATAAATAACTGGATAAAAGATAGGGAGCAACGAGTAGCAGTAAATGGATCATACTCAGATTGGACAAAGGTAATCAGTGGCGTCCCCCAGGGATCAGTACTGGGCCCTGTTCTTTTTAATATTTTTATAAATGACTTGGAGCAAGGATTAAATAGCGACATCTCTATTTTTGCAGATGATACTAAGTTAAGTAAGGTCATTAGGTCAGAGCAGGATGAACTCTCTTTGCAAAGGGATTTGCTAAAATTAGAACTATGGGCAAGTGAATGGAAAATGAGATTTAATACGGAAAAATGTAAGGTTCTACATTTTGGAAGTAAAAATAAGCAGGCTATGTATTTTTTAAATGGGACAAGACTTAGCCAAACACAGGAGGAAAGGGATTTGGGAGTAGTAATAGATAACAAGCTAAAGATGAGTGCACAATGCAGGGCAGCGGCTTCAAAGGCTAATAAGATACTAACATGTATTAAAAGAGGCATTGATTCAAGGGAGGAAAGCATAATTCTGTCATTATATAAAGCCCTGGTAAGACCTCACCTTGAGTTTGGAGTGCAGTTCTGGGGACCGATTGCTAAAAAAGATATTGCAGAACTAGAAAAAGTTCAGAGAAGGGCCACAAAGCTAATAAGGGGATTGGAGAAATTAACCTATGAGGAGAGGCTAGCCAAACTGGGTCTGTTCTCTTTAGAAAAAAGGCGCTTGAGAGGTGACATGATTACTTTATATAAATATATTCAAGGCCCATATACAGAGATGGCAGAAGCTCTTTTTATTCCAAGAAAATTGGTTCTGACAAGAGGTCATAATTTAAGGTTGGAGGAAAGGAGATTTAATCTCCTGCAACGGAAACGTTTTTTCACTGTAAGAGCAATAAAATTGTGGAACTCATTACCAAAGGAGGTAGTGAATGCCAATACCATAGATACATTTAAAAATAGTCTGGATAAATTTCTGTATATAAACAAAATTCATGGATATGATTGCTAGTATTAAATGGGTCACATTTTAATGGGGTTATTTAAGCTTAACTGGAGCTTTTTGTAAGTATTTTAGATTTGTATAGGTTGAACTCGATGGACTTCAGTCTTTTTTCAACCTTATCTACTATGTTACTATGTTACTATGTCCTGTCCTATAATTTAGCCATTTTGGGATCAGGTCTCACATTATGGGCTAAATTATGAGTGAAGTTGTACTTTGTGCTCATGTTCGCGCATTAACTCCACTAGACGAAGGCTTTTTGCACAAGACAGGTAGCACACAAGTTACAAGTTTACAGCAAAAAATGTTTTGCATGAGCACTAACCCGACGCGATCAAAAAGCCAAACTTAAAATATTGCCACAGCGCTAATGTATTAGACTTTAATGGAGCGCAAAGCGTAGAAAAATACCTAACACACTTACTTGAGTGCATACAAAGAAAGAAGCGCTCTACCAGGAACGAACAACAGCTCAATAGCTGCTTGTTCTATGATGAGTTACCACATATATACACATATAAATACATAAATACGTGTGTAAACACATATGAACATATACAGTATATATATACATACATACATACATGCATGCATATACATATTTATCTCTATGTTAAAGCCCTTTGCAGCCTTTTTTCCCTATCACCTGAGACCTCATATCTTTGAGCCCAATAACGTTTTTATACATTTTGTTAAATAAGTGTTATTATGAGTTTAATCGTACATTTAAATGTATTTTTGATGGGATTTTTTCCACTTTTCAGTCAAGCGTAACAGTTAACCAGAGCTCTTATGTCACACTATCCTGACTTGCTTTAAATTCAAATGCGCTCAAGCATATGCATTTACTTTCAACCTATAAAACGTGCACTACTTCCGATGTGCGCAGAGCCGAGATAAACCTCTTTTTGTTTGCGCACAACAGTTAGCTTTCTACTAGTAATCTTGTCCTATATCAGCAAGTTAATAGGACAAAATGCATTTAGAACCTCAACAGTCTTGCTGAATAACATGCCACGTATAGGCTGTAAATATAAGAGGCATCTTCTCCGGTATATGCTTAACAGTGCTAACAGATTGATACCTCGCTACTGGAAGAAAATACAGGTCCCTAGATTAGCTCAATGGATACAATAAATAGATTATATATTATCACTTTAAAAAGCCTTCTACTGTTTTAATGTTAATTTGGACTATTTTCTGAATTTGTTTTTTTTTATTATTATTATTGGGAGCAAAAGTAATTCAAAATAGTGTTTAGTTTTTATATTTCTCTATCAGCTCCTTTAAAGGGACAATAAATAATTTGAGATAATAACATAAAATGATAAATCGTATAAATTGTATAAAAAAACTTTGCAGTATACATTCATTATTTATTTTGTCCCCTCTTCCTGTAATTCTATTCTGAAATTGTGAGCTTTTTAGTTCTTGCTAGAAATGGAAGAGCAGAACACTGTTATATTCCACACAGCCATTGGCTGCACACTCTAGTGACCTATTTATAACTGTCCCTAATTGGTCACCTAAGTTAAAACATGGCAGCTCCCATTGTTTTATAAACACTAAAACTTATTTTGTCAATATTTAAACGACTAATGAAACTTTTAGAAATTCATCTACATGTTATTCTCAGACTAATATTTCCTTTGACTGCATCCTTCTATTATTTAATTAGCGTTTAATGTCCCTTTAATGATTAAGAATCACATTCTAATGTTTAGGATGTGTCAGGACGATGTGATTTGAATATCTTAAAGTGAGAGGCTGACTCTATTTTTCATATTTTATTAATACACTGTAACTATTATATTTAAAAGTATTGTATTGGCAAAATGCTTTCGGTATCTGCATACTGTCTTATCTACTTCTTTACTTTTTCCTATTTAGGATTTTTTAAGTCAGTGTACGTGTCAAGAGTTGTATTGTATTATGTTCCCTATGTATTTCTTTACAACTACAATAAAGAAGATTTCACTAAAAAAAACTTTAAACAACAAAACTTGTAGAAGTAAACTAAAGGACTGAAACAATTATATTATCAGCTATTATATTTTATAAATGCATTATGCAGTTTTCTAAGAAACCATTATTAGCTTTTGTACTAAGCTTTTATTTTGTTTATTAAAAGACTTGTCACTTAAAACTACACTAATTTATAGCAGTACAGTTTAGAAGATGTTTCCAATATCAAAGATGAGTAATTCTAAGCTTTGCCGCTTCGGATGAATATATTAAAAAACAAAAAACAAACAATGGCCAAGTTTACATTGGTGGTCATCACCATTAAAAGTTTTTTGAAAAACCTAACAAAATTTAGTTTTGCTAAAGGCAAACTTGCGGCTAGATTTAGAGTTGGGCGGTAGCCGTCAAAACCAGCGTTAGAGGCTCCTAACGCTGATTTTGGGCTACCGCCGGTATTTAGAGTCAGTCAGGAAAGGGTCTAACGCTCACTTTCCAGCCGCAACTTTTCCATACCGCAGATCCCCTTACGTCAATTGCGTATCCTATCTTTTCAATGGGATCTTTCTAAAGCCGGTATTTAGAGTCGTGGCTGAAGTGAGCGTTAGAAATCTAACGACCAAACTCCAGCCGCAGAAAAAAGTCAGTAGTTAAGAGCTTTCTGGGCTAACGCCAGTTCATAAAGCTCTTAACTACTGTGGTCTAAAGTACACTAACACCCATAAACTACCTATGCACCCCTAAACCGAGGCCCCATCCACATCACCGCCACTCGATTAAATTTTTTAACCCCTAATCTGCCGCTCCGTATACCGCCGCCATCTACGTTATCCCTATGAACCCCTAATCTGCTGCCCCTAACACCACCGACCCCTATATTATATTTATTAACCCCTAATCTGCCGTCCCCGCTATCGCTGACCCCTGCATATTATTATTAACCCCTAATCTGCCGACTGCACATCGCCGCCAGCTACGTTATCCCTATGTACCCCTAATCTGCTGCCCCTAACACCGCCGACCCCTATATTATATTTATTAACCCCTAATCTGCCCCCCTCAACATCCCCTCCACCTGCCTACACTTATTAACCCCTAATCTGCCGACCGGACCGCGCCGCTATTATAATAAAGTTATTAACCCCTAATCCGCCTCACTCCCGCCTCAATAACCCTATAATAAATAGTATTAACCCCTAATCTGCCCTCCCTAACATCGCCGACACCTAACTTCAATTATTAACCCCTAATCTGCCGATCGGAGCTACCGCTACTCTAATAAATTTTTTAACCCCTAAAGCTAATTCTAACCCTAACCCTAACACCCCCCTAAGTTAAATATAATTTTATTCTAACGAAATAAATTAACTCTTATTAAATAAATTATTCCTATTTAAAGCTAAATACTTACCTGTAAAATAAACCCTAATATAGCTACAATACAAATTATAATTATATTGTAGCTATTTTAGGATTAATATTTATTTTACAGGCAACTTTTTATTTATTTTAACCAGGTACAATAGCTATTAAATAGTTAAGAACTATTTAATAGTTGCCTAGTTAAAATAATTACAAAATTACTTGTAAAATAAATCCTAACCTAAGTTACAATTAAACCTAACACTACACTATCAATAAATGAATTAAATAAAATACCTACAATTATCTACAATTAAACCTAACACTACACTATCAATAAATTAATTAAATAAAATACCTACAAATAAATACAATTAAATAAACTAACTAAAGTACAAAAAATAAAAAAGAACTAAGTTACAAAAAATAAAAAAATATTTACAAACATTATAAAAATATTACAACAATTTTAAACTAATTACACCTACTCTAAGCCCCCTAATAAAATAACAAAGCCCCCCAAAATAAAAAAATGCCCTACCCTATTCTAAATTACAAAAGTTCAAAGCTCTTTTACCTTACCAACCCTGAACAGGGCCCTTTGCGGGGCATGCCCCAAAGAATTCAGCTCTTTTGCCTGTAAAAAAAACACATACAATACCCCCCCCCCCAACATTACAACCCACCACCCACATACCCCTAATCTAACCCAAACCCCCCTTAAATAAACCTAACATTAAGCCCCTGAAGATCTTCCTACCTTATCTTCACCATGCCAGGTTCACCGATCCGTCCTCGGAAGTCTTGATCCAAGCCTCGGAAGTGTTGATCCAAGCCCAAGCGGGGGGCTGAAGAGTGACGTCCATCCTCGGGCTGAAGTCTGGATCCAAGCGGCGGCTGAAGAAATCCATCATCGGGCTGAAGTCGGAAGTCCATCATCGGGATGAAGTCTTCTATCAAGCAGCATCTTCAATCTTCTTTCTTCCGGAGCGGAGCCATCTTCTTCCCAGCCGACGCGGATCCATCCTCTTCTAACGACACCTACTAGCCGAATGACGGTTCCTTTAAATGACGTCATCCAAGATGGCGTCCGTCGAATTCCGATTGGCTGATAGGATTCTATCAGCCAATCGGAATTAAGGTAGGAAAATTCTGATTGGCTGATGGAATCAGCTAATCAGATTCAAGTTCAATCCGATTGGCTGATCCGATCAGCCAATCAGATTGAGCTCGCATTCTATTGGCTGTTCCGATCAGCCAATAGAATGCGAGCTCAATCTGATTGGCTGATTCCATCAGCCAATCATAATTTTCCTACCTTAATTCCGATTGGCTGATAGAATCCTATCAGCCAATCGGAATTCGACGGACGCCATCTTGGATGACGTCATTTAAAGGAACCGTCATTCGGCTAGTAGGCGTCGTTAGAAGAGGATGGATCCGCGTCGGCTGGGAAGAAGATGGCTCCGCTCCGGAAGAAAGAAGATTGAAGATGCTGCTTGATAGAAGACTTCATCCCGATGATGGACTTCCGACTTCAGCCCGATGATGGATTTCTTCAGCCGCCGCTTGGATCCAGACTTCAGCCCGAGGATGGAAGTCACTCTTCAGCCCCCCGCTTGGGCTTGGATCAACACTTCCGAGGCTTGGATCAAGACTTCCGAGGAGGGATCGGTGAACCTGTCATGGTGAAGATAAGGTAGGAAGATCTTCAGGGGCTTAGTGTTAGGTTTATTTAAGGGGGATTTGGGTTAGATTAGGGGTATGTGGGTGGTGGGTTGTAATGTTGGGGGGGGTATTGTATGTGTTTTTTTTTACAGGCAAAAGAGCTGAATTCTTTGGGGCATGCCCCGCAAAGGGCCCTATTAAGGGCTGGTAAGGTAAAAGAGCTTTGAACTTTTGTAATTTAGAATAGGGTAGGGCATTTTTTTATTTTGGGGGGCTTTGTTATTTTATTAGGGGGCTTAGAGTAGGTGTAATTAGTTTAAAATTGTTGTAATATTTTTCTAATGTTTGTAAATATTTTTTTATTTTTTGTAACTTAGTTCTTTTTCATTTTTTGTACTTTAGTTAGTTTATTTAATTGTATTCATTTGTAGGAATTGTATTTAATTTATTTATTGATAGTGTAGTGTTAGGTTTAATTGTAGATAATTGTAGGTATTTTATTTAATTAATTTATTGATAGTGTAGTGTTAGGTTTAATTGTAACTTAGGTTAGGATTTATTTTACAGGTAATTTTGTAATTATTTTAACTAGGTAACTATTAAATAGTTATTAACTATTTAATAGCTATCGTACCTGGTTAAAATAATTACAAAGTTGCCTGTAAAATAAATATTAATCCTAAAATAGCTACAATATAATTATAATTTATATTGTAGCTATATTAGGGTTTATTTTACAGGTAAGTATTTAGCTTTAAATAGGAATAATTTATTTAATAAGAGTTAATTTATTTCGTTAGATTTAAATTATATTTAATTTAGGGGGTGTTAGGGTTAAAGTTAGACTTAGCGTTAGGGGTTAATAAATTTATTAGAGTAGCGGTGAGCTCCTGTCGGCAGATTAGGGGTTAATACTTGAAGTTAGGTGTCGGCAATGTTAGGGAGGGCAGATTAGGGGTTAATACTAATTATTATAGGGTTATTGAGGCGGGAGTGAGGCGGATTAGGGGTTAATACATTTATTATAGTAGCGCTCAGGTCCGGTCGGCAGATTAGGGGTTAATAAATATAGGGGTCGGCGATGTTAGGGCAGCAGATTAGGGGTACATAGGAATAATGTAGGTGGCGGGGGTGTACGGAGCAGCAGATTAGGGGTTAAAAATAATATGCAGGGGTCAGCGATAGCGGAGGCGGCAGATTAGGGGTTAATAAGTGTAAGGCTAGGGGTGTTTAGACTCGGGGTACATGTTAGAGTGTTAGGTGCAGACGTAGGAAGTGTTTCCCCATAGGAAACAATGGGGCTGCGTTTGGAGCTGGTGTTAGGTTTTTTTTCAGCTCAAACAGCCCCATTGTTTTCTATGGGGGAATCGTGCACGAGCACGTTTTTTAAGCTGGCCGCATCCGTAAGCACCGCTGGTATCGAGAGTTGCAGTGGCGTTAAATTATGCTCTACGCTCCCTTTTTGGAGCCTAACGCACTGAAAACCCAGCCATTCTGTGAACTCTAAATACCAGCGGTATTTAAAAGGTGGCCGCAAAACTCTAAATCTAGGCGTAAGGCAGCAGAAGGTTAACCTTTGCCTGGGGAACAGGAGGGGGTGGCAATAAACTTTGTTAAGCTTACCTTGAGCCCATTCACAACATTTTTTGTTGTATGTTGTATGCTAGACATAAATCATTGTAATGCCCTTTATAACTAGTATTACAAAATGTGGAACATTGTCAAAACATGTAAAACACACATATATTTAATGAAATCCTAACAATATTTATGAATCATGTTGACTTTAATATTTTACATTGTAAAGGTACTTTATCTATCTATCGATCTATTTATTTATTTATATTATAGTGGACACAACTTCAACAGGAAAGTTACTACTCATTGTCTTATTATTTTTTCTCCTGTGCCTGGAGCTCTCTTCAGAGCCATTCTACATTTAGCCACCAATCAGCAAGCGCTACCCAGGTGCTGAATTAAATATGGACCTGCTCCTAAGCTTACATTCCTGCTTTTCAAATAAAGATACCAAGAGAATGATGAAAAATTGATAATAGGAGAAAATTAAAAACTTGCTTAAAATTTCATGCCTTATCTATCATATACCTTTAACCATTTATAGGTGAAATGCTGCATCTTCATACTGGGCATCACCATTTTGGAGCTCATATTCTTTCACTCTGTGACAGACACATTTCACATTAACAGATGATTGATGTCATCTGCTTTTTGACAGCTGTTCCTTGTACATTGGTTTAGCCTACACAAGAGTTACATTTTTGCAGTTTTTCTTTATGCAGTTTAAAAGTTACGTAACAAATATGAAAAAAAAAACTTCATAAATAAAATGGAGTAAAGCAGGTGCTACACACATGTACAGCTCTTGCTCCATATTGTGCATGTTAATACAACAATATCACTGATCTGCTAAAGTGCACCACTTGTAATGCAGAATGTGAGGTTACCTGAGCTCCAAGATGGCAGCACCCATTGTGATGATGCAAAGCTTCATTAGCCAGCCCTTGTAAGGGTACAAATTTGGAGGAAACAGCAGGTTTATGTCCCTTTCACTAAACATAGGAGTCAGGCAAAGATATAAATTAGATCATTTAGTAAATATTTATAAAAAAATGTGCATGTCAATCAGAGGTGACATTCACAGGAACAAAGCTAGTCTTTGATACCATTTGGGTAGAGTTGCTAGGCAACATACTCTAAGATCACCAAATACAACTCACCAAGGGTGCTGCCTAAAAAAGGCTTTCTGGCGAATATACAATAAAAACTAATTTAGAAAAATAATCAAATTCTCAAATTTTACTTTACTAAATATATAAAACAAATATTTAACACATACTATTAAGACGCCAGTGTCTCAGGAGCTTCAAAATTAGTTAAGACATGTAAATATACAAAAAAAAGCATAAAAATCTGTTTCACACAGTCCATTTGTTTAAATATAATCCTTATATGGCTTTATGTAAGCTCAGACCAAGGGGCTATTTATTAATGTGCGAGCGGACATGATCCGATATTGCGCATCGCATACGCTCTCAGCATTTATCATTGCACCAGCAGTTCTGGTGAACTGCTGGTGCAATACTACCCCTGCAGATTCACAGCCAATCGGCCGCTAGCAGGGGGTGTCAATCAACCCAATCATATTGGATTGGGTTG
Organism: Bombina bombina; assembly: GCF_027579735.1. NCBI lineage: Eukaryota > Metazoa > Chordata > Amphibia > Anura > Bombinatoridae > Bombina > Bombina bombina. The sequence goes on along the minus strand of NC_069502.1, from coordinate 894,836,723 downwards.
ATTTCCGGTGATGTCAGTCCGCCACCTCAGAGCAGGCGGACAGGTTATGGAGCCGCGGTCTTTAGAAACACGGGGCATCAAGCTCCGTATGGAGCTTGATAAATATGCCCTCAAGTCAACAGTATTGAAGTTCAGTAAACAAAGGAACGCTAAGGATCTGGTTCACACAGTCCTGTTTCTTTTTGAAAACTGTTTACATATTTAATTATACAGTGACAGAGTATCTTAACGTTGCTGGCTTCCATACACATGGAACTCCTATCTAGATTCTAAATGAAACCACTGGGACAAGTTGTACCTTATCACTCACATTGTTACTTTGCTCCTCTCCATCAGTTGGTCTGATCATGTGACTCTAAACCATTCCATGATCATCAATGATAGGACATAATCTTTTACACTGATTATACACAGCAAATTCCACAGCAGAATATTTAGATCCACTCTGAACTACTACCGCCCCTCGAGTACTGGGAGTCTTCCTTCTAAAGTATCACAATCAGTGACCCTTCTGTCTTGTACTTAGCGGTCTTGGGAGTCCCACAGTGATTTCTCTGCTCCACCAGCTTTTCATAAGAGCTGGTTATGCACGCGTCTGCATGTTTTGGCTGTAATAACCTTTATCGAGATACCGGTTCCCAGATGCTCCTTTTTATACTTCCTCTAGGTTTTAACCATTTCTTGTTTAATCTAAAACATATGTGTGACTGGCTCTGTTTAATTTGTGTGACTGGTTACATATTTTTTTATATATATATATTTGTGACTGGTTCCATATATGTACAGCATATGTATCTTACAAAAACCATCATTATCCTAAAAACTCTTACAAAAAGATCATTATCCTAAAACAAATGTAAATACAGTATGCATAGTATATCCTCAAGTAGAATGATGTACAATAATTCAGTTATAGATTAGAGACTTTATACAATATGGCAATTTAACATAAAATAAAAAAAAATTGTATGGGAATAAAAAATATACTACATGATAATAAAAATTATAAAAAATAATTATTTTATTTACAGTGTAGCTTGTAACAAAAAAATGTAAGATATTATATTTCTTTGTCAATTATCAGGATTGCAAGATTCAATGAAGGGGTTTAGCTCCAACTCACTATTAACCCAGTGCTAAAGTGATAAATTAATTTGGCTTCTTGGCGGAGTAGCTTCTTCTCTACATTTTTCCTCCTGACATCATTATAGATTTTTTTAATCCTCCAGAATTTCAATGCAGGTGTATTGCACTGATGTACTTCTTTAAAGTGTTTGTAAAGTGCATTATCATCTCTCCCGTGTTCTATGCAGCAAAGATGTTCTCTCATTTGATCTCTTAATTGTCTGCAAGTTTTCCAAAGTATCTTAAATTAAAATCCCATTGTATCAGATATATGATGTTACAATCCGCACATCTATTATCCCTCTTATTTTCAACTCGTCTCCCTTCTTCTGAGATCTAATGTTTTGTTTGTTTTTAAATTAGTTTTATTGGAATATGCATCAACAATACAAAAAAACTTCACAGCTATACAAGATGACGATTACATGAAATAACACCAATAATCAAGTCTGTCATTGGCTTGTTGTACTACAAGAGCAGAGCAAAGTTCATGGTTTCCGTTTACAGTCCTGAACTGATGAACATGAAATGCTGATCTTATAATTCTGTAATATTCCATATTATCCTGCCATATAACACAACAATAAAGGAATAGAGCTAATAATTTTTAATTTGTTATTGTGTTTGCCAGATTTGCAATCATGGCAACAAAAAAAACCTTCAATTAGTCCCCCCTTTAAAGGGACATTAAACACTAAATACAAGCTAGATAGATTGATGCATTCAAAGAAAAGATTAGTTCATGACTAACACGTAGATGTATTTTTTAAAGTTTCATTAGTTGTTTAACCCCTTAACGACCAACGACGTATGGGGTACGTCCTGCAAAAAAATGCAGTTAATGACCAAGGACGTACCCCGTACGTCGTTGGTCTTTGAAAGCAGTGGAAGCGATCCTGATCACTTCCAACTGCTTTCATGTTATAGCAGTGATGCCTCGATATTGAGGCATCCTGCTATAACATTTTTTAGCCGTCCGATGCAGAGAGAGCCACCCTGTGGCCCTCTCTGCATCGGCCATCAATGGCTATGTTCGTTGGTGGGTGGGAGCTGATCCAGGGAGGCGGGTGGGTGGCCATCGGTGGGAAGGGGGGGCGGGATCGAGTGCGCGCGCGTGCGCGGGTGCGCGCGCGTGCACGTGATCGCGGGTGCGCGCGTGCGCGGGTGCGCGCGTGCGCGGGTGCGCGCGCGGGAGTGGGAACCCTACACTATGGAACAAGTAAGGTGGTACTTGGTGGGAGAGAGGGTGGGAAGTTGAACATTATAAATTCTAACGATCTGGGAGGGTGGGAGGTTGGGGGTTGAGGGGGGGCAGCTACACTACAGAAAATAGTAGTTTTAAAATAATAAAATAAAAAAATTGATAGAAAACATTTGATTTCAAACTGGGTACTGGCAGACAGCTGCCAGTACCCAATATGGTGCATAATAAGGCAGAGAGGGGGGTTAGAGAGCTGTTTGGGGGGGATCAGGGAGGTTGGGGGCTAAGGGGGGATCCTACAGAGCAGAATTATTATTATTTTTTTTTTTTTAAATCCCCAAAAAACTCTTATTTTAGTACTGGCAGACTTACTGCCAGTACTTAAGATGGCGGGGACAATTGTGGGGTGGGGGAGGGAAGAGAGCTGTTTGGGAGTGATCAGGGGGTGTGATGTGTCATGTGGGAGGTTGATACCTACACTTAAGCTAAAATTAACCCTACAAGCTCCCTACAAGCTCCCTAATTAACCCCTTCAATGCTGGGCATTATACACGTGTGGTGCGCAACGGCATTTAGCTGCCTTCTAATTACCAAAAAGCAAAGCCAAAGCCATATATGTCTGCTATTTCTGAACAAAGGGGATCCCAGAGAAGCTTTTACATCAATTTATGCCATAATTGCACAAGCTGTTTGTAAATAATTTCAGTGAGAAACCTAAAATTGTGAAAAATTTAACGCTTTTTTTTATTTGTTCGCATTTGGCGGTGAAATGGTGGCATGAAATATACCAAAATGGACCTAGATCAATACTTTGGGTTGTCTACTACATTATACTAAAGCTAAAATTAACCCTACAAGCTCCCTACAAGCTCCCTAATTAACCCCTTCAATGCTGGGCATAATACACGTGTGGTGCGCAGTGGCATTTAGCGGGCTTCTAAATACCAAAAAGCAATGCCAAAGCCATATATGTCTGCTATTTCTGAACAAAGGGGATCCCAGAGAAGCATTTACAACCATTTATGCCATAATTGCACAAGTTGTTTGTAAATAATTTCAGTGAGAAACCTAAAGTTTGTGAAACAATTTGTGAAAAAGTGAACAATTTTTTTTATTTGATCGCATTTGGTAGCGAGATGGTTGCATGAAATATACTAAAATTGGCCTAGATCAATACTTTGGGATGTCTTCTAAAAAAAAATATATACATGTCAAGGGATATTCAGGTATTCCTGAAAGATATCAGTGTCCCAATGTAACTAGCGCTAATTTTGAAAAAAAGTGGTTTGGAAATAGCAAAGTGCTACTTGTATTTATTTCCCTATAACTTGCAAAAAAAAAGCAAAGAACATGTAAACATTGGGTATTTCTAAACTCAGGACAAAATTTAGAAACTATTTAGCATGGGTGTTTTTTGGTGGTTGTAGATGTGTAACAGATTTTGGGGTTCAAAGTTAGAAAAAGTGTGTTTTTTTCCATTTTTTCCTAATATTTTATCATTTTTTTATAGTAAATTATAAGATATGATGAAAATAATGGTATCTTTAGAAAGTCCATTTAATGGCGAGAAAAACGGTATATAATATGTGTGGGTACAGTAAATGAGTAAGAGGAAAATTACAGCTAAACACAAACACTGCAGAAATGTAAAAATAGCCTTGGTCCCAAACGGACAGAAAATGGAAAAGTGCTGTGGTCCTTAAGGGGTTAAAAAGTGACAAAATAAGTGTAAAGTTTTAGTGTCTATAAAACACTGGTAGCTGCCATGTTGTAACTTGTGTTACCTTCTCTGCTGTGGCCAATTAGAGACAGTTATAAATAGGTCACTAGAGTGTGCAGCCAATGGCTGTGTAGAATATAACAGTGTTCTGCACTTCCATTTCTAATAGGAACTGAAAAGCGCACAATTTCAGAATGGAATTACAGGCAAAGAGGACAAAATAAATAATGAAAGTATATTGCAGAGCTGTTTTATATATACAATTTATCATTTTATATTACCATCTCAAAGTGTTTAAGGCCCCTTTAAATCAATATCTTTAAGGTTTTTAAATTCACTTGGGACAAATAATTTTTTACAACTTTTTGCACTTCTAAATACTGGGGATGTGTTCCTAACTTATCTCCTATAATGGGATCCTTTTTCAGAAGGTGTCAATGTTTGTTAATTACTTTTTTCAATAATTGATGCTAAGTGGAATATGTTAAATATGATAAATGGTATATGTAATTTCCCTATCTCATCTTCAAATTGTACTTATTTACTTTAGTAATTTTTATCTATCTTCCTCACTTCTTGTAATGTTTCTAATACCTTCTTCGTATTATAACCTTTCTGTTGGAATCTGTTTATTAGTACCCTGGATTCTTCATCATTTCAAGGTCAGAGCAGTTTTTCTTGATTCTCAACATTTGCCCTTTAGGTATATTTTTCTTCCGCTGTGTATAGTGGCAACTTCTAGAATCTATGTAATTATTTCAATCGACCTTTCTGAAAAAAAAGTTTTAGTTTTAATTTGGTCCTCCACAGCATTTATTTCTATTCATAAGTGAAATTGATCTCCTAATTGTTGCTGTTGAGATCTTCCATAAATTGTTCCAGTAATTCATAATCACCTCTCCATATAAATAACATATCATCATATGTAGCATATTTTTTATACCCATACAGTATTTTTTTATGTTAAATTGCCATATTGTATAAAGTCTAATCTTGATAGGATTTTATCTTTATTATTACTAAATTATTGTACATCATTCTTCTTGAGGATATTCTATACATTTTTTTTAATAATTTTTATTAGGTTTTTAGATATAAACAAATAAATACTACAGAGGTTTTTTTTTGGTTACGCACACCACAAAATGACTGTTTAAACTTAACACACATATTGTGGGAGTGCTACCAAAGTGACCAAAATAATTACAAAACAACAAAAGATATTTTGGTGCACATCCAACCACTTAAGTCCACTCTTTCATGGCATATTAGTATATGCTTCTGTCTGCCAAATATACTTACATAGCTTCTAATAAGATTGGGATAAACATCTCGCAATAATATGAGCTTATATTTGTGCTGGAAAAACAAATATACTTCTATCTGCTAAATATATTTACATAGTTCAAATAAAATTGAGATTAACATCTTGCGATAGTATTGACTTATATTTATGCTGCAAAAATTTTTTTTTTTTTGCTTTTTAAAAAATGCCTTTAAATGAAATGGGATCTTAGTCACACAATATGATCATATTCTGCTAAGCCAGTCTACCACTTACAAGGTGTCCCACATCAGACCGGTCCTATACTAACCAGTTTACACACTGCAGCAAGTCATGTCTACACAGTGTGAAGCTTTCTAGCTTATTGGGTATATTTATCAGGAACACACCTGGGCTGGGTGGCGTGCAGTAACCAAAGGGGAGGGATTTGGTCAGCTCCCTATTTAAGAAATACAACAGAGGGGTTTTTTGGTTACGCACACCACAAAAGGACTGTTTAAACTTAACACACATATTGTGGGAGTGCTACCAAAGTGATCAAAATAATTACAAAACAACAAAAGATATTTTGGTGCACATCCAACCACTTAAGTCCACTCTTTCATGGCATATTAGTATATGCTTCTGTCTGCCAAATATACTTTCATAGCTTCTAATAAGATTGGGATAAACATCTCGCATTTGCATTTTTTAAAAAGCAAAAAAAAATAAAAAAAAATTTTGCAGCATAAATATAAGTCAATACTATTGCAAGATGTTAATCTCAATTTTATTTGAACTATGTAAATATATTTAGCAGATAGAAGTATATTTGTTTTTGCAGCACAAATATAAGCTCATATTATTGCGAGATGTTTATCCCAATCTTATTAGAAGCTATGAAAGTATATTTGGCAGACAGAAGCATATACTAATATGCCATGAAAGAGTGGACTTAAGTAGTTGGATGTGCACCAAAATATCTTTTGTTGTTTTGAAACAAATAAATAATATTTTCAAGTTTTTCTACACAGATAATACATCAAATCAATAGGAAAGTAGCATTTTACATTCATATTAAGACTCAAGGTCTTATATTATGGGTACAGACAATAACTTCAGCTAGCTTTGTTAACTCAGTTCCTAATAAAAAACAAGATTTACCCAAACAAGATTTACCTATTAGTATTCATCCTGAGTACATAAATTACCCCACATATGGCTGTGAATTCAAATAGGTATCTCAGTGTGAGTGGGGGGAGTCCGGTCCACCAGCTCTCTAGATCTAGAAGTGTTCCGTCTAGTTGCCTCAGAATACATAACCCAGGGTTCCCACACCTCTAGGAAGCGCTCTTTTTGTGCTAGTAAGTCTGTTGAGATGCTGGACATTTGGTAAAGGTATTCTATTTTGTGTAAAACTATGGTAAAGTCTGGCATCTCTCTTTTCCAGTATCTGGCTATGCACAATCTGGTTGCAGTGCAAATTGTCATCACTAGTTTACAGTTATGTGTGGTAAGGCTTTGTATTGGTTCATGTAGTAAGGCCTGTGATGGTGTAAGGTTCATTTGCTTATTGAATATAACACTTAAAATGTTAGAAACTCAGTGGCCAGGTTTGTGTTACTGAATTACAGTGCCACCACATATGCATATATGTACCTCTCTCAGCCACTATGGGGCATGCTGGAGGTCTATTAAGATTTTTGTGCACTTTCGGTACCGTATAGAAAATAGGAGTTTTGGGCCATTCTATAAACAATGTTCTTTATGTAGTGGTATCATTTAATTCCACAACGTATAGTTTTACGCAGAGGAGGCAACAGGGAACTTTTATTGTAACAGAAAGAGTACTTTTGGATCCACAAGCTTAATGCAATGGTACCCATAGGCCTAAATAGAGAGTTTGATTATACAGTGTTTTTATAATCATGATGATAGCAGCTCTAGTCTGGTATAGGCATTTTTTTAACTTGTTTGCACTTTAGAATAATTAATTGCACTTGTTGTTGCTATTTAGATATTGGTTTGATATATGTAAATAAATTGTCTTCAGTTTTGATGCACTAGATTATAATGACAGCCAGATGGCGCTATATCATTATGTGATGAATTGTTACGTGAAGGGTTAAATTTTCCATATAAATGGTCAGTGCACACTTGTTTAGCTTAAGCATGATTAAGGGAATGGATCCCAAAATGTTGCTTTTGTTTGAACCTGTTATGAGAATAAATTTCAAAATTTTCTCAATAAATTTTGGTGCTGTAGCAACATATATTCAGATACTGGAGAGGATTGCAGTCACCTCTGCTCCACTGGCATCGAATAAATTCAGGAGTAAGGTGCTGTTTGTAAGTTTGTTGGTGCTGTGTAATTAATGAGTATTTGTTTTTTGATCTGTCATAAATATATGATATGTGCTATAGAAGTAAAGGATTTCCAGGAAGGAGGTCTCCATTGGCTATCCAACCAAAGTTATTTGCAAATTGGATGTACCTGTACTAAATCTGTCTCTAGTTGTACCCATCTAATGTTAGTTTTGTTTGTGTGCCAGAGGGCTGTCTGGGCTGTCCTAGCTGCATAGTAATATGCTGTGAGTTGTGGGACTCCCAAACCCCCTCCTAGTTTATGTTTGGTAAGGAATTTTTTTATTTATGCGTGGTTTCTTTCCTCCCCATATCAATTTAATGATTTCTTTTTGTATTTGGTTCAGAAATTTGCACCGAAACAGGTAGGGATCGAAAAAGATATTATAATTTGGGCAGAATGGTCATTTTAGGTATAACTGAGATTCTGGCAAGCATTAGTACAGGTGGAATTGTCGTTCCATGTAAAATGTTATTGAAGATTCTCACTAAAGATTTCTTTTAAGTATTTATAAAAGATTCCCGGAAAACCGTCTGGTCCTGGTGCTTTTGAGGATTTGGTGTTTTTAATGGCCTTAAGGACCTCCTTTAAGGTTATGGGTGAATTTAGTTTGTCAAGCGAATACGTATCTATTTTTGGTAGGTCACAGTCTAGAGTAAATTTTGTATGTCGGCTTTTAAATTTTATATATTTTCAGGGAATGGGAGGTTATATAGTTTATGGTAGATAAGTCGACGAATGTGTTAGCAATATCTTGTGGGTTGTTTGTTGTTGTGCCGTCTGGTTTTTGTATTTGGGGAATTGTGGTTGTCCTGGTAATATTTTTAAGTTTGTTTGCATATAAAAGTAGTGGGCATCTAGTATTTTTATTGATTGTAAGACTTCCTTGTTTAAAAGGTTGTCTAATTCATTTTTTTTTTTTTTTTTTAATCGGTCATTTAAGAGGGAGGATAGATTTGTTTTATGCGTTTGGGATAACTGCGTTAGTTCTGTTCTCAATTGGTCGTGTTTGGTGTGGTGGATTTTCCTTTGTTTGTTTGTTTCCCCAATTATTATTCCTCTTGTGAATGCCTTTAGATCTCCCTACTCAAAGAGTGGGCTAGATGAGGTGTTATGGTTATCATCTGTGATCTGTTTGTTTTTGAGGTTCTGAAGGAATATGGAGTCCCGTAGTAGAGTGGGGTTTAATGTCCAAGATTTAACTCTGTTTGGGTTGAGTATTCCTGTAAGGGTGGTTAGGACTATTGCGTGGTCTGACCATGTTGTATCAGTTATATGTGATTTGGAGCTCAGTGGTTGCATAATTTGGCTCAAATATTATTTATGCATGAGGAGGTGTCATGTACAGGTGAGTGGAATTTGTAGTGTTGGGATGTATATTATGCCAGGCCATATAACCATTATTTCTTACTGATTATGCTAGGCCTCGTATCCATTATTACTTATTGTTGCTATTATAACAAGGAATTGCTTACATATACATAATGCCTTGTTATCTGTGTAAACATGCTTTGTAAGTACTTGTTACTTCCCTGTTCTTGTGGTAATTGTTACTTCCCTGTTCTTGTGGTAATTATGTATTTTGCTAAGTCCCTTGTTAACCCATATATGGTCATTGTTCATTTCCATATTGTTCCTGTTATATTTTCCTATAAGTATAAGCATTGCACACATAATAAACAGAGAATTGCTGAGAAACACCATTGTGTTTGCGTCCATTGTTTCTTAGTGATCCTCCCAAGGCCTTGCTGAAGGAAGGTGTGTCAGCCACTCTCAGTCAGGGACTCCATTTCAGTGGTTATCCCCTTCATGTAAACTTCTTCTCCCTTATGTAATGTTCTCCAGCTGTCTCTCAGATTGTGATCTAATATAAAGTCTAGTAGGATTTTTTGGGTAAGGGTCTCTCCAATTTTCCCCATTTTTACAGTTCGATCGCATTTTGGGTCAACAACTAGGTTTAAATGACCCCCTAGTATGATTCTGTATTTTTTTCCAGTGTGTTAACATTCTAGAGATTTTTGTTAAAAAGTTTTTTTGTTAGTCATTAGGTGCGTATATATTCCCTATAATTATCGGTGTGCCTTGTATTTTCCCTCAGAGGATAATATATCTTCCTTTTGGGTCTAAGAGGGATGCTTCTTCTTGAAAGTTAAGGGAGGAGTGTATAATTATGGATACTCCACAGTAGTTTTTAGTGCTAGTTGCATGGTATTGAGTAGTGTATGCTCGATCCCAATATTTCAGGCTGGTTATTTTTGTAAAATGA